>NC_090839.1:8322205-8633970 GCF_028021215.1 Eschrichtius robustus | reverse complement strand
TTCCCAGGTGAGAGTTTTGAAATGAGACTTGAACTATTTCATCAGGCAAAATGTGGGAGAATGGTGAAAAACATAAAACTAAACAAATATCTCGAAACTGCTGTCTGCCCAGGTCGGTGGTAAGAGAACGAGAACATTCTGCATACACAGATGTTATTAAAGATGATGTTTGCCAGAGTGTCGGATCCCAAGCCATCTGCCACCGCAAATCCTCCTGCGTTCCTTTGAAGAAAAGCTTATTTCCTCCTCCTTCCCTCCTAAGGTTGACCAGTATAAATACTGCTAATGGCAATAGAGTGAAAGAATAATCCCACTCAGCTATTTTTAGTTTCCCCTTGAAGTCTTACATTTCACATTTTAATTTTTTTTTTTAAGTTCTCTTCCAACCTAAATACACCCAAGCTCAGAAATGAAAGGACTTAGGTTATTACTTTCTGATTCTCCAAGGAGACGGCAAGGAGGCCAACTTCCCGTGGAATTCTCCGCGAGCGTGTCTGCCGTGAAGACGATGCGGGCCGCGCCAGCCGCTGCGACTTGCTGTGCTGCATCACCAGCTGCTCCTTGAGAGCGGGAGCCACCACCTGACAGAGGCGTCCGGCTTTCTCTGACCTTGCAAGGTAACCCACTAGGGCTTCCCTGGGGGTGCAGGGGTTAAGAGTCCGCCTGCCAATGCATGGGACATGGGTTCGAGCCCTGGTCCAGGAAGATCACACATGCCGCAGAGCAACTAAGCCCGTGCGCCACAACTACTGAGCCTGCGCTCTAGAGCCCACGAGCCACAACTACTGAACCTGCACTCTAGAGCAAGCGCACCACAACTACTGAGCCCGCGAGCCACAACGACTAAAGCCCGTGTGCCTAGAGCCCGTGCTCTGCAACGGGAGAAGCCACCACAATGAGAAGCCCTCGGACCGCAATGAAGAGTAGCTCCTGCTCGCCGCAACTAGAGAAAGCCCGCGCGCAGCGATGAAGACCCAACGCAGCCAGAAATAAATAAATAAATAAATTAATTAATTAATTAAAAAGAAAAGGTAACCCAGTAAAATATAATCTCTCAGGACTTTCCATCCAGATTCTGTAAAACCTTTCTGTTGGGATTTCCTCATCCTTTGCTGATAAAAGGAAGCACACCATTTCATTCACTCATTCATTCATTCATTCCACAAATAATTATGAGGTGCCTACTGTATGCCCAGTACTGCGCTCAAAAGTCCCTGCTCTTAGGCCACTTCTTTTCTACTAGGGGAGCTAGTAAAGCACTAATAAGTAACAAATGAATGAATTTATAAATCAATACAGAATTGACTAGATTGCCTATTATACTTATTATAACTACAATAAATAAAATAACTGTGTTTATTAATACATGACAACCTTGACAGAGTACTTATTACATGCTGGGTGGTACCCTAAGCTCTTTATATATGAACTCATTTTAGGCTTCCCTATTTTACAAATAGGGAATCTAAGAAACCAAAAGGTTAAGTATCTTTTCAAAAGTCCCACAGCCAGTTGAATGGTCAGCAGGATGTGAAGGTTGGTCCTATGGATTTAGGGTCCGTCTTGTAACCATACGACTGTCGGTCTTAAGTCTGATCTTTAAGGCAGCCCATGAACAAGTGGACAGGACAATGGCAGGAAGTGACACGTGCCCCGGAACAGGGTGAACGGGGCGGTGAGGAGCGTGACAGGCGGGTCGGGCGGGGGCTGCTCTCAGGGCGGGTGGGCCAGGCAGAGCCCCGATGAACAAAAAGGCCACACGTGTGACCAGGGCGTGTGACTGGGGCAAGCTGCTTAATGGGGAGCCGAGGTGGGGGGACAAGTAGGCAGAGGGGCAGATCCTGGTGGGTTTTTAATTCAACTGCCCTTCAAAAAAGGAAGCTCCTTAGTGGACCGTCCTGGGTTTTGTGGGGGCCTGTGGTGGCGGGCACTTGTCACAGAGCTCAAGGATATGCAGAACACCTATTTCGCATCATCCCTTGGGGCTGAAAACCTTTAAGCATTTTTGAATCTTTCCTTCTTTCGTAAGTCTCTGAGCATAATTGAGTCACTTGAATGATTGGTGGTCTGACCTGCGTTACAATTCAGGACCTAGTGACCCATGTTTAGCTCCAGTGAACTTGTAACCGTTTGCATGGCACTTACACTCACCTCAAGACTTCCCCAAAGCAGTGTTTCCTTGGTTGTGGTTTAAAAATAAATTCTGAAGATTAGGTTATTTTCTTATGATTTACATGATGTCTAAAAATGGGGCACAGGAGCCAAAAGTCGGAAGAAAAGGAGGTAGGCTTTATGCAATCCTTTTCCAGTGCATCAGGATTTTTCTGTCATTTGTGTTTGCCTCCGCAGTGGGACTCTTTATAAATCTATGGCTTGGGCAGGGAAATAAAAGGCTCAAGTTAAGGGAAACTAAATAGCCTGGCCAATGACCAAATGCTTTGCAACAAAAATGCCTGCACTGGCACCACTTGGAATTGATGCAATTGGTTAATAGTCTGAGCAGAACAATCAAAACACGTTGGCAGTCCTATTAGTTAAAGCACCTTGGCCCCAAATCAATCACCATAGGGGCAAGAGAAGTCCATTTTGATTGCTCTTCAGAGGGTAATACGAGAGATTTTCACAGAACATTCATCAGGAGGAAATGAGGGGTTTGGGCAGCCTCAGTTAGAATCTCCAAATTCCCGATTTCTTGATGTGTGACATTGGGAAAGTTATTTCACCTCCCCAAGCCTCAACTTCCTCATCTGCAAAATGGGTATAGAAATGGCACCTACTTGGCAGGGTTATCGTGAGGATAACTGATACATTGACTCATAATAGGTTAAACTGGTGTAAAGAAGTTAGTTCAGAGCCTTGTGTGAGTAAGGCCTCAATAAACATTTCTCTGTGTTTCTTTTTCCATCATACCCTTTCTAGCCCTTAGCCTGTGGCCCCAGCGCTGCTGCCCTGTGGTACATCTGCACGACTCAGCTCAGAAGGGAGTAGAGTGGTTCCATCAAGGTCCACAGGGCAGCAGAGGGAGAAGCCATCGCAGGGTGGGTGCCCCTACCAAGAACCTGCCCCTCAAGAAGGAGGCTTTTGCTCTATTGACATCTGGGGACAGATAATCCTGTCGTGGGGGACTGTGCACTGTAGGATGATTAGCTGTATCCCGGGTCCCCACCTACTAGATGCCAGTGCATCCCCCAACAGTGGTGGCAACCAAAAATGTCTCTGGACATTGTAAACAAAAGTCCCCTGGGGGGCAAACTGCATGGTACCTTTAAAATTTATTGTTTTAAAAACATCATTAACGGTATGGGAACATATGTATATGTACAACTGATTCACTTTGTTATAAAGCAGAAACTAACATACCATTGTAAAGCAATTATACTCCAATAAAGATGTTAAAAAAAAAATCATTAACTGAACTATATACCCTTATTGCTGGGGAAAGGGAGAAAGAGGGAGAGAGGGGTGGAGGAAGGATGAAAAGGAAGGAAGGAAGGAAGGAGGGAGGGAAGGAAGGAAGGAGGGAAGGAGGGAAGGAAGGAAGGAGAGAAGGAGGGAAGGAAGGAAGAAATTGTACACAGAGCAAAACCGAAACAAATTAGAACAAAACATTCCTATATATCACTACAAAAGTTTTATAAAATATCCTTGAAAACTAGTTTTTCTATGTGTGAATTTATAAATCAAAATATCTTTGGGCCCAACTATCACATGGATGTTCAAAGCAAAGCCTCCTAGATCAGAAACCCATGGGCTTGGATCCCAGCTCCACCCCTCATGAACTATAAGGTAGTGGCCAAGCTGCTTCATATCCCCAAGCCTTAGTTTCTTCATCCGTAAATGGGAACTATCATAGTACCTCACTCAGCACAGTGCCTGAAACATTCACTTACCGTGGGCTCTTAATATTTGCAAAAATGTATATAGCATATGCCATGTGCCAAACACAGCGCTAAGTGCTTTCCACAAATCAGCTCATATACTGATCAATTAACTGATGAAATAGTCATTATTTCGTTCCCAGTTTATAAGTAAGGAACCTGCCACTGACAGAGTAACCTGACTCGGGTCACATAGCCAGGAGGGGAAAAAGCAGGCAAAGAGCATAGCAGTTAGCTCTCTCAACTATTCTGCTATCTGCTATTATTCAGAATTCTAAACCCCTCCCTAAACACAGCAGAAGAAAATTCAGTGTCTCTCCATCTCCAGAATCTCTTGCCTTGGAATAATCCAGAAAATCTTAGGGTACTTCCTCCATTGATTAGGGTCAACTATTTTCTGTTGTCACTTGCCATTCAGGAAATCTGGGGAAATATCCCCAATTCAAAAAGGTGGCAGAAACTTTGGAGATGCCTGGGCTCTGCGATTTGCTGCAGTGTCTTTGATAATCTAATCCCAGCAGTGACATCCTATCACTTCTGTGTATTCTACGGGTCACACGGACCAATCCTGACACGACAGGGAGGGGGTTGACTACACAAGCGTGGAGATACCAGGAGGTGGGGTCCATCTCAGCAGCTGGTCACCACACCAACCACACGCTGGTGTGTAGAAAACTTTTAAAAGAAGACAGGCTTTGACTGGAAAATCGACTTTCATGAAAGGTTTAGCCTCACACTGTAGATGACTTGTTCACTTGGAAAGATACTCCTGGGAAATATTACAAACCCCCTTCACGTAAAAGATAAAAAACATGGTATATTAGGTTAGCCTCTATTTGAGTTTAGATCTGGAAAAGCAAATTAGGTAGAAACCTCAATTCTGATGAACAGATATTGAGGTTAACGTATGTAGTTCTAGAATTTAATATCTTTCTAAGAATATAGCAAATATTGTCTTAACTGAAAATGACTCACGGGATAACAGTTTGTAATCCTAACAATGTTAGCAATACTAACGTTAAGTCATAGTTCACCAGCATAATAAAAATGCACAGCAATTAAAAAGAGAAAGAATATAGTAAATTACTAAGTATGAGTAAACCCAAATCCTTTAAAAGTATATGTCTGTTCAGGCTTTGAGATTCTTTTAGTATGTCCAGGGTTAAAGATTAGACATGTACCATCCTGTGATAAACCACAACGGAAAAGAATATGAAAAAGAATATATATATGTATAACGGAATCACTTTGCTATACAGAACACAACACTGTAAATCAACTATACTTCAATAAAATTTTTAAAAAAGATTAGACATGTACCTCCACTGACAGGAAGAAATGTTTGTTTTGAATGTCACATTGAATTTTTCATGAAGTATTGTTAACTCTAAGGCCCTGCATGACCTGGCTCCTGCTTGTCAGTGACACATAATCTCACCCGCCACAGTCTAGCTACAGTGGGCAACTTTCTCATTCTCAAACACAAGCCATTTCCTACCTCAGGGCCTATCCCCTTCAGTTATTCTCCTTTCCATTATATGGTTTTGTTCTTCATAGCACTCACCACAACCTGATTTATCTTTACTTTTTAAATTGTTTATTGCCTATTTGCCCCTAAAAATATAAGCTCCTTGTCAAACATGCTCGTCTATCCCCAGTACCCTAGCACAATATCTTGCATAAATAGGTGCTAAATAAATCTTCTCTGAATTTGTTTTTGACTCTGTCAATTTATAAATAGGTGACCAACATTTGGTTGCAATCACTTTTGACTGGTAGGCAAATGGAATTTTGCTTATTTCCAGTTGCCAAGGGTTGCCTTGTTTGGGGACGACTACCCCAAAACATTTGCTATCTTGTGCGCTACGAACATGAAGCTGAAATGTCAGGTGACACCAGAGGAAGAATCGGTCATGGCAGCTCTCTGAACATACAAACGTATTAACGTTCAGTGCATCAGTACCGGGCTCAGGGAGAGCTCCGTCCCTTCTTCAGCAAAGGGCAAGCTGGGGTTTCCAGTCAAAGTCCACTTAGCAAATGTTTATTCTACAAGTGCTTCCCTTTTGTTTCCGGTAAGTACAGCTTCACGCCCTGCCAGGATCGGAGGTCACAGAAACACGAGGAGGTTATTAACACATCAATGGAGGGATCTCTTTGGAATCCAGAATTTGGAATAATATTTGCATCTCAAGCTCAGAAGCTGCCCAGGCAAGCCTGCTTATTGATTGCCTTTAATTTCCCCTTAAAACAGGGTCTGTTTCTGAATAAAAGATTAATCGAGGAGGGATCCGTTTGTCGAGTGATTTATATTCAAGTTCTGCCGCCTGTCCGTTCAGAAACACGGCGCACCCACGTCCCTACCCTTGAGACGTTTGCATTCAGTTCTCCAAGAAAAACAGCTGCTGGCCACGAAAGCCTGCGGCTTAATTGAATTTGTCTTTCTCCACTTAATCTTCACGCTTACAAAAAGTGGGGTGGGTGGGATTTGTGCAGAAAAAACATACCTGAAAAATACAGATGATCACTAGGAGGACGGGCGGGGGAAAGAGGTATAAAACGCACCGTAAAATAATGAAAATCAAGGATGCCATTTGGAATGTCTGTGCTACACTTCTCTTTGCTTTAGTATTAACAGACACACCAGTATCACCCCAGTATAAACATGGTGACCTAAAAAGTAAACTACTGCACCAACTTGGAGCAGTTCTATCATTTTTGTCTTGGCTGCAAATTTCTGTTTCCTTTTGGGGAAGAAAAAATGAGAGGAAAATGAAGATTTCTGTTTTGTGTAAAATTTGGAAAAGTCTTTCTATAAATGAATGGTTGTTAATAACATTAATAATAGCAATCATTTATCAAGCACTTTTTTTCCTAACCATTGTACTAAATGCTCTTTATCTCATTTAATTTTGGCTCCAAAACTCTAAGGAGGTTCTATTAATAATCCCACACAGACAAAGCCTGGAGAAGTCCAGGAAGCCCAGTTTGTAAAGTGGCAGAGCCCGATTCTGAAGCTGGGTGTATTTGAGTTGAAAATCCAAAACTGTAATCCTACCAGGAGAAGTGCATCCATCCGTACGGGCTTGCCTCTACATACATTTATTTCTTCAACATGGCAGATGGAGGAAGGATGAACTTTCCAGGTGGGCAGCCGATTAGGACTCAAAGGCTTGAGCTTTGAGTCCCAGATCTGTTTCTTACTAACTACTCTTAACCACTAGGCAGTATTATCTCCCATGGCCAAGCAGGGTTCCTGAAGCCAGCTTTCTTGCAATCTGTTGGCTTGACCTACTACAGAGTCACTTTCTGCACAAGTGACTTATGATGCTGCAGAGGTACAGGAAGCAGAGAGGAAAGGTGAGTCAGTAAGAATATCCAACAGAATGCATCTCACCCCAGCCAACAAGAATTACATCCCAGGCACTGATAAAGGGAATGACACTCCCAAGATGTCACTCACTACAAAGGCAACCATTTTGCCCTAAATAACCCTCTTGATGTCCCAGGTTGGAGCTGCGAGCTCGAGAGGTGCCCATTTGGATGTTCTCTAGTTTCCTTCTTTGAGAATAATTCTTGACCAACGTGGGGCTAGAGTTAAAGTTCTGGGGGAAAGAATGAGATCAAATTTTGGAAGGCAGGAAGTGAATGTGCCTGCTTTCTAGGTTGGGATAATGATTCCTTCATTTTGTGACTCTCCACACTTCCCCTTTCCAATGATTGCTTCCTTGACTCAAACCAAAAAAAAAAAAAAAAAAGCAAAAAGCAAAACAGAAGACACTGGTGGAGCACTGACTGTGTGCTGACTCTGTTATAGGCACTGGGCCCAAAAGGGTAAGCAAGACAAGGTTCTTACAGATAATTACATGGAGACATACACTGAACAAATAATTCCTCAAAGAATAATTTAAGGGACTTCCCTGGTGGCGCAGTGGTTAAGAATCCGTCTGCCAATGCAGGGGACACGGGTTCAAGCCCTGGTCTGGGAAGATCCCACATGCCGTGGAGCAACGAAGCCCGTGCACCACAGCTACTGAGCCTGCGCTCTAGAGCCCGTGAGCCACAACTACTGAACCCCGCACGCCTAGAGCCCGAGCTCCGCAATGAGAAGCCTGCACACCGCAACCACAACTAGAGAAAGCCCACGCACAGCAACGAAGACCCAACGCAGCCAAAAATAAATAAATAAATACAAATTTAAAAAAATAATAATTTAATTACCATTTGATACTTGTTATGAAAAGAAACGAACATAGGGTGCAATGAGGCTTTATCTGAGCTGCATCTAAGCTTCCATCCCACCTCCTGTCTCCCTGAGATTCCTTTTCCTTTTGCTTCACTGCAGGGGATGGCTAAGCATGTAGACTCTGCAGCCCCACCACAGGGTTTCAAATCCTGTTATTGATCAGCGGCTTGTGACCTTAGAGAAGTTACTGAACCTTTCCGAGCCTTAGGTCCCTCAGCTGTAGAATGAAGTAATAGAAATGCCTACCCACAGAGTTATCATTAGAATCAAATGAGATGATCTAAGTGAAGCACTTAGCTGTAGAAATGGGCACACAGAAGGTGCTTGATTAAGGCTAGTTGTTGTTATTAGTCTAAGTGGTATCTCTGCTCTTTTCTCCCCCATGCCCAGAGGTACTGGATTGTTTGCTTAAGATGCGACAAGGAGCATGATTTAGACAATGACTTGCCAGGGTCAGAAGCCTGGAAACCCTTCAATAGCTGTGTGTCTTTGGGCAAGTCAGTCAGCCTCTCTGGACCCCACTTCCTTCATCTGCAAAGGGAAGATCTCAAATCCCTTGGTGAATCAGAGCTGATGCACCTAAAACACTTGGTAAACAACAGCTGCTATTATTATTACCTTATTATTATTTTTAGACTTTATATAAAACATAATAAAGCCTAACTATGCCTTTTAATTCCCCGGGGTTAGAGGTGTTTATACGCCAGTTTCAAAGTGGGATTCTGAAAGTCTTTCTCCCTAGAGTGAATTGTCTTTTTCACTCCCCCAACATTTTTCCTGAAAGCTTTTATTTGGTGAGTAAAATTTACAGGAGAGATGGTAGATAAGGGATTCATGTGGAGTTTGCCCTTAAAACACTTCTTTAATCTCCACAGTTGCCATGGAATTTGTGTCATTTTTGCTTGGGTGATTAGATTACGTTTCATAAACAATATCCCCTATGTTTAAAAATCTTTAAACAGCCGCTTGTAAGTGGCTTGACATGGACTACGGATAATGCCTTGTTTGACGTGGCTCTTCCATTGTCGACGGTGCTGACAATCTACTGTTTATGTCAGCATCGGACTCCTAAGTGGAGACCTGTGTTTTTCAGAATATTCTTTTCTTATTTGAAATACTTCCTGAGTTTTCTGATATCCTCCTGTTGAAGAATTCGGGCACATCGACTATCTCTTGTAACCTTCCCCAAACTGGAATTATTGCTGCATTTTTATATTTCTTATTTTCCCGGGTGTGCATCTTCATTCCAGAATTTTCAAACCTCAAAATTGCCAGCTCTCCCTGATCCTTCACCACCCTGGGGCAATTGGGGAAAACTGGATACTGAAAAGTACATTCTTAAGTTTGGTTTTAACTAAATACTAACTTCCAAATTGAAGGATTAAAACTCCTTTTGTTTACGAGTTGCTCTACAGGTAACTCACTTGATCTGGGCTACTCAATTAATTCTCTTCTCCACAGAGTCCTAGAGGGTTTTACCTCCACAAATGGCTCTCAGATCATTTCCCTGGTGCTCCCCACCCTGCCTCGTTTGGACGGTGCATCTACCTGCTCTTCTTGCTTCATTCTTGCCCTCCTTCAATCCGTCATTCACAGAGCAGCCAGAATGGCTTTTTAAGATGCACAGCTGATCACGCCAGCTCCCTATTTAAAACCTTTCCATGGATTCCCACGGTACTTCCAACAAAATAAAAACTTCTCAGCAGGCATATGGCCCCGGTCCTCCCCGCATCCTCTCCAGGCACCTCTGCTCACTCGACTGCAGCCAGTCTTGCAGCCTTCTCTTCCTTGAACAAGCCATGCTTGGCCAGGACTAGTGTGCCCGGCTCCTTCCTAACTGCCAGTGTTCAGCAGAAACGTCCTGTCCTCAGGGAGCCTGCCCTGACAGCACCACCCCACCCCACCCCACCCCACCCCGGCTACAACAGCCGTCCGGGTCACTCTGTCCCATTCCCAGATTTACTGACTTCGTAGCACAGAGCAATATCTTGAATTGTCTTTTATTCGTTTATTCTAACTTTGTTTTCTCTTTCCCCTCCTAGAACAGGGTAGGGCAGGAGCTCTCAGCCTCAGCACTATTGACTTTTTGTGGTGAGGGTTTCCTGTGCATCGCGGGATCTTTAGCTGCATCTCTGGCCTCTACCCAGCATCTTCCTCCGCTCCTCCAAGTTGTGACAACTAAAAATGTCTCCAGACGTTGCCAATGTTTTCTAGAAGGCAAAATTGCTCTGTTGAAAAACACTGGTCTAGAATTTAAGGTCTTGTCTCAGCCTGAAACAGTGCCTGGCACATTATTGGTAGTTAAACGTTTACATGTTGAAGAAGTGAATAAACAACCCTCATTCGTGGTGTGTAATGATCTCCGCTACACACAGCTACCGAGGATCTGGAATTGACGTGACCTGTTCAGGGTGCACACCCAGCGAGCTTTGGAGCTGGATTCCACCCAGGCTGGTCTGAAATCCAAGTTCAATCTCTTTACTTTAGGCAACATTAATATATAGCTATTACAATGATAATGCTACCTAGGTATTTTCCGTTTTGATCACTTCTGCGTGCTGCCACGAATAGCTTCAATTTATACCACATTCTATGCAGGAGATGCCATTCCAAGCACATTATTTAGCTAATTTCATCTATTTTTCACATAGTGCAGAGAAATAAAAATATTTTAACATCGAGTAGCAGCATGCTCTTAGAAAATTATTGCTCTAAACACCTTGATATTTTAAAAAAGTCAAGCTTTTGAGTAGTTAATGCATTCACATGGTTTGAAAAGACAACAATATAAAAAGGAATAGCACGAGAAGTTATATTCCTGTTTCCATCTGACCCATTACTACCTTCATTGGCCCCTTTTTATTACTTTCCTGGGTGTCCTTTCAGAGTCTTCTTTTGTACACGAAGCACACACAAACATTTTCTTGTTCCATCTTTTACTTTCTCAAGGTAAACTCTGGTGTAACATACATCTTCTTAGACATCTTGCTTTTTTCACTTAACTTATCCTGATATCTTTCCACATTAGTGCAAAGAGAGCTTCTTCCCTCTTTTTACAAAATATCCAACTTTATGATCACATGCAAGTTTATTTAACCAGTTCTCTGGTGCTGGATATTCGGGTGGTTTCTTTCTTGTCTGTTATAAACAGTGCTGACATGAATAGCCTCAATATACAGTATTTTCCTGAACCTATCAGAGAGAGAATTCTTCATATTATATAGAATTGCTGGGTCAAAGGACAGTGCTTTTGGTAGATGTTGCAATGGTTTCTTTGAGTAGAAGAGTCCAGCTTTCTAGGTGTGGTATCAGTGGGGTCAAGGGAGATGAAAAATTGATGAGGATGAGTTATAACAATGGAATGGAAAGAAGGTGGCATTTCAAGGTGGGCAGGAGTCTCATGAACCTGGGAGAGATGCAGACAGGAGAAGAGGTCAGAGATAGGAGGGAGAGGTGGGCGGGGGGGAAGCAGGGTAATGAAGACCACAGATCTGTAATGAAAAATCTCCAGTGGCAGAGGCGCATGAGGGGCTTCAGAAACACCTCCATTTCCTCCAGGTGTTTGGTCAATTTCTGCTACAACAGGGGGAAAAGTCTGGAGTGTCTGCAAGATTGGAGAACTTGAGGACACCTGGTGGTATGTGAGGCTGGTTCTATTCATACTCCCATTTTACAGATGAGGGAGGTGAGGCTCAAAGAAGCTGGCCTGACCCCACAGTTGCACATTTACCAAATGGTAGAGTTGAGATTTGCACTATGTGTCTGATGTTAGCTCCTGTTTTCTTAAGCACTCTGTTAAAGGCTATCAGGCAACGAGTAAACAAGTCTTATTTTCACATTAAAAAATACAAATAAACCTGATAAAAGATGTCCAGGGCTTTTGTTATTGTTACCTATGTCTTTTTGTGTCATTAAAACCAGCCAATTATTACTGTTTATATTTTCTGTGTTTCTAAAGCATAAGCAACCCAACAAACAATTTACCTGAAAACTGTTAACACTGAGAAACATAAGGTTAAGCTGGCCAGAGGCTAATAGGATAGGCTTGCCTGCAAAATGCCCAGTGAATATTGCTAGTGCTTGCATGTCCTGTAAACCGGAGAATGCATCTCTGGAAATGGTAGCCTTCTCTGGATCAGCATTAAATGCCTGTTTTGTTCTTTTCAACTTGCTCAAGTTCATATTAGGGCTCTGGTCCTGATTTCTTTCACCTGTTCTTTAAAGTTGTTGGTGACTTCTTCCCTGGTTGCCACGATAGTTACAACCCCTTCATCCTGCCACGTTATATCCGAATCAATCTTTACTCTTCTGCTTCCCGGGCCATTTATCCTTGCTTGGCCAGAGGGACAGCATGGCCACCAGGAAACTGAGGTGTAGGACTCAGAGCTTGGGGGGGGGGAGGGAGGGTGTGTGTGTGTGTGTGTGTGTGTGTGTGTGTGTGTGTGTGTGTGTGTGTTGGATTACTATGAATTTATTTGGGGGATTCGTAGAGAAAGGTATCAAAACGAATGGCCTTCTTTACTGCCATTCAGGGCAGCATTAAATAGGAGGTGAATGAACTTTATGTATTTTGAAAGGTATCAGTCTTGCTGACTCTGGCTATGATCTCCGTTTAGCCAGTAACTCAAAGTTCTTCAGTGAGATAAATTAACCCACGGAATTAGAAGGCATGATGGTTGAGGATGGGTTAGCAGGCTATGATCCATGGACCAAACTCAGTTTACCTAGTTTTGTAACTTAAAGATCATATTTGACCTGCACATTTGAGTAGGATTTCGCCATGCAGGTTTGGAAGGAAGAATCTTCTAGGACGGGTTGGCCAACTACAGTCTGTGAGCCAAATGGGGCATACCTGCTTGCTTTTGTAAATAAAGTTTTCTTTGAACACAGCCACCTCCATTTATTTATGTATGGTCTACTGCTGCTTTGACACTACAAAGGCAGAAACTGGATGGTCCCCAAAACCTAAGCTATTTACTGTCTGATCTTCTACAGAAAAAATCTGCCCACCCCTGGTGTTGGGATTAGGCACTTTGGTTGTCAACAGCCTTAATTCAAATCTCACTTCTACAACTTACTTCTGTGTAAGCTTGGTTACAAACCTATAAAATGGGAATATGAATACCTCAGGGTTGATGTGAGAAGCAAATTCAATAATCCTGGTAGTGCCGACTCAGTGATAGTTATTATGATTCATCTAAATTAAAGACTTCCAGAGGTTTTCCCATATTCTTGGATCTTTTCTGTCCTTATAACAATTAAATATCAAAAATATTTGAGGAATTTGTGCAGCCACTCTTCCTGTTCCAGGAATACATAAGATCATAAGATACTTGCAACATATTTTCAGTATATTTAATGTTGATTACTAGAGCCATGGCAACTTAGGAAGTGTCCATTGGTAGGCCACGGGGCACTGATTTAGGTCTATTCTGGATATAATTTCAGTTCAGGACTGAAAAATTAAGGTATACAGATGAAATGTCTAGGAGACAAAAAATTGATATAATAGGATCAAGATTCACAATGGTCTCCGTAGCGCCAAATGAAATTTTTTAGCAGGGACTGATGGGGATTCTGGCATCAATTATTTAAGTCTGGGAACGGGGAGACTTGGCCAGACAGCAGTTCCTGGGAAGTAGATCTGGGGCTTCTAGTTGGCCACAAGCTCAATTTGAGCCAGATGTATACAGCTGCCAAGGAAATGACTTTAGTTTGCATTAACAGTCAGTACATGCCTTGTGGGTCCAAGGAAGGTAAAGGAAGAAAACAATTTAAATGAGCGAGGCAGCCCACGTTTGGTGAAGGGAGATTAGTTATGGAGACAAATTACAAATTTGAGTGGGGATCTTGCAAAGTCGTGCAGGCCGAGGGGGAGGTGGGGGAGTAGTCAGGTTGATGAGTCATCTGGGATCCGTCATAGTGAGGAATGATTGAAGGATCTAAGGATGTTTCCCAGGGAAAGAGATGACCACAAGGGAAGAGAGAGCTTTGTGAAAACCCCAAAATTCTTCCACGTGGAAGAAGCTGCCTTACTCTCCCTATTGCTTTTCTGGCAAACTTTGGGGAAGTAAATGTGATACCTTTTGGGGTATCAGCTCAGCTCATGACAGCTCCTCCACCCCTCTCCTGTCCACCCCGAGTCCACTGTCTCAGGTGAGGTGAGACCCTGGAGGCCATATTTATTCTTTACAACCCTGCCTTCCAGTTGACAGCTGATGGGACAAAGGGTGGATGTCTGCGGGAAGCCAGAACAATTATCCTTTCTCTGGGGAACATGGAGTTTGCCTTGGGGACGGACTGCCTGGCTTCCTCTCAATATGACTACCTCTGCAATGTGTAAATATAGGACGGCCATTCGACACCAGGACAATGGCGTAGCCAAGAAAATCCATCTACAGAAGAAAAGAATGAGGCAGAAATGCAGAGAGGCAGAGGTGGAAGATGGAGGGTTCTGCTTGGCCCGGATTCTTTTCAGCTTCCCATTTCTTGGTATTAGTTCTTCCGAAAGCGTAACTGCCTTCCTGGACATGTGCTTTGTGAGATATCTTTTCGTCCTTGTTATAAATCCCCCTCCCCATTTTACTTCCACCAGGCCAGCTGGGTTGCTTCCCTTGTAACTAAGCATCTTAACTATCGCAGAATGCGGCAGAAGGTAGCTCAGTATATGGAAGACATAATGGTGAATCCTATTCAGCCATTGAAAGAGTAGCCTCAGGAAGTAAGGATATTTCTGTTTCTGGGATCATTCACGTAGGAGCTGAATGACCTTAGATAACTGGAAGTCATAACGAGAATCTTGCACTTGGGCTTCAGAAAGTCTTGGAATTGACCCTGGGCCCTGCCACTCTCTCGCTGTGGGTCCTTGAACAATGTTCTTAAGCTTTACTGAGCCCGTTTCTTCTGCAGAAAGGGGAGAATGGGCATACCTCATAGAACTGTTGTGAGGATTAAATAACCTATTAGTTTGCTATTGCTGCTGTAAGAAATTGCAACAAACTTAGTGGTTTAAAAAATAATAAATTAATTATCTTTCAGTTCTGGAGGTCAGAAATCCAAATGGGACTCACTGGGCTAAGGTCAAGGTGTCGGCAGGGCTGTGTCCCTCTGGAGGCTCTAGAGGAGAACCCACTTCCTTGGCTTTTCCAGCTTCTAGAGGCTATGTGCCTTCCTTCACTCATGGTCCCTTCCTCCATCTTCAAAGAGCATCACTTCAACCTCCGCCTCTATCGTCACATCTCCTCTGACACTGACCCTCCTGCCTCCATCCTTCACTTCCAAAGACCCCGTGATTATACTGGACCCACCTGGATGATCAAAGATAATCTCTCATTTAAAAATCCTTAACTTCATCACACCTGCAACACCTCTTTTGCTGTGTAAGGTACCATATTCACAGGCTCCAGGGATCGGGATGCAGACATCTTTAGGGGGCCATTACTCCGCCTCCCACACCTAATGATAGAAAGAGCTAACTTTTATTGAAAGCCGTCTAGGAGGCACTGTGCTAAATGCTTTCATGCAGAGTGTTTTATTTAAGCATCACCACAGTGCCAGGGGAGAGACTCAGAAGGGTGAAATGATTTGCCTTAGGCCACCCGACTAGGAGGCAGCAATGCCAAGAACCAAGACTTGTCGTTGGACTCTCCAGAGTCCTCTCTTAACCACCAATGAGAAATGGCAAACCCACAGGCCTTACTTCAGGCACATAAAGAGTCTGTGGTGAACCAGAAAGTACTCACGCTGTCTTATGAGGTCAGCGGCTCCAGAGCTCCAGCCCATAGGCGCCAGTGTTCCAGGAGATGCCATACATCTGGATTAGTCATGTGAAATGTCCCAGTTTTGAAACTCTGGAAACAAGTTCAAACGTTTAAAAAACTTTGTGCTGCCAAATAATACAGGTTGATGGGTGCACCTCACCCCTACATTATTGATTTAAGATATCTTTAATAATACACTATATATATTTTTTGTATTTGAAGATCTCTGCCTCATCATAATGACTGACAGTTAGTTAGCATTTATTATATGCCTGGCATGATGCTACATGCTTTACTGTCTTATTTCATTCACTAGTATGTGTTCTTAATTAAGAATTTAATTCCATACTTGGGAAGTTATTTTCATTTTTAATGGGATTCTTATTGGCAAATGGAAGACTTTGATGAAGGATCTTACAGAGCAAAGGTTCAGTTGATCTTGGTTCCAAACTTGGCTCTCCCATTTCACTAACTGTGATGGTGGGCAAGTTAATGCACCTCTCTGAAGTGAATTCCTCACCTATAAAGTCTGTTCATAGTTTTCTGGAAGGGTTTCTATGACAATATGATTGTAGGTAGAATTCACTTTCCAAAGCACCATACAGATACTACTTATGATTCACACATAATTCACCAGAAGAACCAAATCAGGAGGTAAACAGCACAGAGACGGTGGACCCTGTTATAAATAGACGACTGAGGTTAAATGTGACATTTCCAGCTAGAACTCGTCACATATTGGGTCTCAGGGCTGGAGGGAGCCTCCATTGCACAACTTAAACTGTCCTGGAACGAAGACGGACATTTGCTGGCTGGGAAACAGGAGTTATGAGTACTACCTTCTTGAGTTTCTAACTCATTGGAAAGGTCTGTGTTCTACAGTGGAGACTTACATGCCCAAAGTGGCAGCAAAGACTGGGTCTCGGGGAATCTGGGTGCCAGTTGTAAACTGGTTACCAATCAGATGGCATTAGGACTTTTTCATTTTCTTGACTCAGTTTTCCCATCCAGCAAATGGGGCAAATTGGAAAAAAAATCATGTAATCTATGATCAATCCTGTTACTTTAAAAAACAGACTAAAAAGAGACAACGGAATTCCTTGCCAGTGGATCTCAAAACTTTTCGTATTTTCTGAAGCTGTTTCTGTTTTGGAGAGTAGAACGGTGGTTACCAGGAGCTGGGGTGGGAGCGGTGATGGAATAAGAGAGATGTTTAAGGTACCAACTTGCAACCAGTAGATAAATAAGTCCTGGAGATCTAATGCAGGGCCTAGTGATTGTAGACAACAGTACTGTATTATAAACAACAAAAGAAGGAATGATAATTTTGAGACTCTATAGAGGTATTAGCTAACACGACAATGGGAATCATATTGCAATTACAAATTAATCAAATCAACATGTCATATATCTTAAACTTATACAATGTTATATGTCAAACATATTTTAATTAAAAAAGTGGTTTCTGTTTTACAGGCATCTGGACATCAGAAAAAATGTAAATGAAACTTTTATTATATTCGTGTTTTAAAAGTTAAAAGTTCAAACAGGTGAAAATAAACTTTCCTTTCCTCTTTTGGTTGTGGTCTTCTAGCTTTCATCTTCAGACAAAGCCAGTTACAGGCTTCTGGTATATTCTTCCAGAGGTGTTCTATGCCAGTGGTTCTCAAGTGGTGGTGATTTTGACCCTAGGGGACAGTTGGCAATGTCTGGAGACATTTTTGGTTGCGACAACTGAGGAAGGGGTACTACCAGCATCTTGTGGATAGAGGCCAGGGATCTTAAAGATGCATAGGGCTGGCCCCCCAGAGCAAAGAATTATCTGGCCCCAAATGTCAATACTGATGAGGTTGAGAAACCTTGTTGTATACCTATATTAGCAAATACAAGTATGCATGCACACACAAACACATGCACACACACCCCCTTTTTATATACAAATGGTAGATACACCACACACTTTACTTCATCTTTTCCTTTTCACTTAACCACGGAGATTGTTCTGTATCTGCACAAATAGATCCTTTCAAGCTGCAGAATATCCTGCTGTATAAATGATCATTTATTTACTCAGTCTCCTATTGAGAGACATTTAGATTGTTTCCAGCTTCTACAAACAATATTGCTATGATTCTTGTTCACAAATGCCCAGATGCTAGCATATCTGTCTTATAATTCCTCTAAGTGGGACAACCAGATCAAATAGTATGTGGCTTTAAAATGTCGATTGGTGTTACCAAAGGTTACAACTAATTTTACATTCTCACCAAGGATGGAGAGAGTGAATCTTGCTGGCACGTTAACAACGGAATATGGTCCTTCTGTCTTTCAGTTGACTTAGCTTCAACTAATCACACACTTTAAACTAATTGTAATTTCCAACCACTCATTTTTCAACAAATATTTATTCACTGTGTCAGGCACTGGGGTGAGGTGGGAGAAGAGGAATACGTCTTGGTGTCTCTCAAAGGTACTCGCAGTAGACTAGAGGGGCGCACAGTTTGTACCAGAGTGTGGTAAAGTCTGTAAATTAGGCCAGCATAGAAGGGTACCTCATTCTGCTTGGTGCTTTCATGGGGACCCAGGGTGTGTCTAATCTTCTAATTTTTCAAGAAATGCTTGGAAATTAGAGTTTCATGTGACAGCTCCTCATTTTGAAATGCAGGCAAAAAATTCAAATGATTTAAAAACATTTTGAGAGTCAGAGAAACCAGGTTTGAAGGGTGGAGCTAGCCTGTGGACTGTAAGCTGTAAACCTCAGACGTTCAGCTTCTATTGCTTCTCAAGGAGACTAACGGATGCAAAACCTCCCTCCACAGGGACCAGTGCTGTGGTATATATGTTTGCATGCATCCTTATTTCTTCAGGATAAATTCTCACAAGTGGAATTGCTCAATAAAATATGGTTCCAAGGCATTTGATATATATTGCCAAGGTGGCTCCCAGAAAAATTATGCTAACTTCCATTTCTACCATCAGTATATGAGTGCTTTCCCCGGTTCCCTTGCCAATGCTGGGTATTAATAATAAAAACATCCTTCTGCCAGTTTTACAGTTAGAAATATTCTCATTGTTATATTATTTTTATTATGTATGATATTCCTGGCTAAAGTTAAAATACTGACTTTATGAAAGTTTGGTGAGAACACAGAACTGGAACACTCATACACCACTGGTAGGAATGCAAAATGGAACAACTGCTTTGGAAAATAGTTTGCCAGTTTCTTAAAATGTTAAACACACATCTAACCTATGACTCAGCCATTCCATATTTAGGTGTTTATCCAAGAGAAGAGGAAATAGATGTCCATATGAAAACTTGTACACAAATGTTTGTAGTGTCTTTAATTGCAACAGCCCCAAACTGAAAATAAGCCACATATACGTCCATCAACAGATGCATGGATAAACAAATTGTGGTTTATCCATTCAATGGCATACTACTTGGCAATAAAAAGGAATCAACTGTTGACACATGTGATAATATGGATGAACCTCAAAATCATTATGCTCAAAGGTGCCAGGCAAAAGTGTTACATACTGTATGATTCCATTGAACTCTAAAAACTCTAGAAAGTACACACTAACCTATAGTGACAAAAAGCAGCTCTGGTTGCCTGGTGATGGTAGTGGGGAGCGGAAAAGAGGAATTACAAAGGAAATTTGCGAATAAAAGATATACTCACTAAACTGATTGGTGGTGAAAGTTTCATAGGTATACACATAGGACTGAACACAGCAAACTGTACTCTTTAAAAATGTGCAGCTTATCGAGTGTCAATTACATGTCAATAAAGCAGTTAAAAAAATATCCCTCCACGTGTGACAATACTCTCGTTGTTGTTTTGTTACTGTCATTGTTGTCGTTTACCAAGCAGGGACACTGAGCAGGAGCAGCCTGCCTGTGAACCGCACGGTTCTGGGAGCGCATTCCAACTAGGCTAGGGTGTAAGCCCCGCCCCCTGGAGGTGCGCCACGAAGGCAGCAGCCTCACTCATGAGCTGGGTGAACATCACTGCATTCACTGACAGCCTCTTCTGTTTCTTCTTGCGGGAGTTGCCTTTTAGAAACCACCTATAAGCTCTCTTCGTATACTAAGTAAGGCTCTCAAATGAGTGTCTGTTGTCCAAAGATGTTTTCCAGCTTTGCATTTTGGAACTGAGTTTTGCTGCTCATAAACCGGTCACATTTACTTCTGATCTGATAACTTATTTCTTGGCAAAGCACTGCCCTGTGAACTCCTTTCTTGGCACCTAGGATCATGGCTTCAGCACCTGTTATTCTAGAAAACAGGTTTGTCCAGCAACTTGTATTTGTAATCTTCCTTGTGATTTGTTTGATCAAGCCCATTGTCTCCGAAGTCGGGGTGCCACTGGCTTACAGGGCAAATGCATTAAGCTTTGATGGGCATTCTGAGGTGCTTACCAAAAAACCCCACTCTTAATAACTGTCAAGAGTGCTTCTCCTTTTCTCTTATTTTTATTTCTAGTGATCACCCTCATTTATCTAGGTACTGTTAGGTCCATTTTTTCATATAAAGACACTAACTTTAGGAGAAGTGAAAAGTCTTATCCAGGGTCACATGGGGAACAGGTGAGGAAGCTGAGTTTTGAGCTCATATTGGTCAGACTCCAAATCTCAAATGGTCTCCCACTTGCTACCCTGGGCTTCAATCAGTTCCTTAGGGGGTCTGTCTTTCTTTATCTTAAAGGACAAAGATAGAAACATGTTTCATCTTTTAACCCTGATAACAAATCTAAGATCTTGTGCACAATAGGCCTTGAGGTCTAGTGGGTTTGAAGAGGAAAAATAACAGTCTGTGTGGGGTGAGATGGGGGGTGGTTTCTAAAATGTTTTCATTTCAGTCCCACACACAAACATACAATGGATCAAAAAGTAGTAAGACAATAAGCTCACTTTGTCACACACTGTTCCAGCGGTCAGATTGTGCGTGATAACACCAGGGTGAAGTTTCTCAACTTCAGCACTACTGCCATGTGGGGCAGGTAGCTCTCGTTTACAGCGTCCTTGGCGTCTACCCACTAGATGCTCTGTGGTGACTGCCAAAATTGTCTCCAGACGTTGTCAAATGTCCTGGGTGGTGTGGGGGGGTGGTGAGTAGAAGAATTGCCCCTGGTAAAGAACCACTGGTCTGTGATTAATAAACGCTTAACAATGACTTTCAGAGCTCCAAAGAAATATCCTTAGGTTATAGGGCCAGTAAAAACACACCGGGCATTTATCTCTCTCTCTCTGTCTCTTTCTCTCCCACTAGCAAAACTTCCTAGTGGAAGCTAAATGTTTGATTAGCACGCTTAGAAGCCTGAGAAATGTTTACTTAAACATATGGTTGATTCAAAGAAAACATTTTTATCATCCTTTCCTCATTACAGATGATACTCATTGAACTCATACTATTTGCCAATCTCAGTGCTAAGTCCCTTAATGCGTGTTATCTCATTTAATACTCAGAGCTTTTTAAAATAGGCATAAACATTATCCGCAAGTTACCGATGAGGAAACAGATTTAGGGGGATGAAATAACTTCTTCAGAGTCACTCAGAAGAATTGATGCAGCTGGGATCTTCACCCGAATTTGTTTTATGCTGGGGTTCACTCACCATACCGATTTCCAAAATTATATTCATTCACAGTAGGACATTTAAAAAAACCCAAAACAAAAAGAAGAAAATAAAATCACTGCTAATCTCACCATCTAACAATCACCAGTGTTGACATTTTGTTAGGAATCCATCCAGTCTTTTTTCTCTGCATTTAAAACGTGTATTTTATGAAAGGTGGGAGGTGTTTAATATTCTAATTTTTCTCTTGACATTTGGGACTGCTTTTCTATCATGATGTTAAATATTCTTCACCAGCATCATTTAAAAGGGCTGTATCATATTCCAGCAGGGAACATTTAGGCAATCTCCCAATATCAGACATTCTGGTTATATATTTTTTCTCCCTTTCTCCCTCCTTTTCCCCTTCCTTCCGTCCTTCCTTCCTCTTCCACGTTACTTACTCAGGATAAATTCCTGTCACTTGAATCCTGGTGTAGTGGTTGTCATATTTTTAAAGCTTTTGATGCATTCTGTCAAATTGCATTCTCCCCAAAGGCTGTATTGATTTACAGTTTACCTGCACTGTGTGGATAGATATATTTGTTTCTTCCAAGTAACTCAGGACTTTAAACTTAAAACACATACACACACTTGCAGTATTACAAAGGAAATCGTATTTGGTTTTTATTTGCATTTTTTGACTCCTAGTAAGTTTGAAATCTCTTTATGAAACACATGAGAAATGTATGCACTTTTAAAAAAGTAGTTGGGGCAGCAGTGGTGAAAGACAGATTCTCTGAAATATGAGCAATATTCAGATACCTTTCAAAGAAAAGAAGTCTTGTAGACGCCAAGTGTTACCAAATATATATGTAACTATACAACATAAACGCACAGTAACATAAGAGAAGGCTTACGTCCCCTACACTCATAGTTCTTCGGGAACCCTAAGATCAAAGCAAATTTACAGATGAACACAAAACAAAACTATGAAAACTGTTAAACCCAAATAAGCCACAATAATTTAATATGGTGGTTGAAACAACTGCACAGAAGTGAAATCTGGAAATCTCTGCAGGCAGCGTGGACTCCCAATCAGAGGCACTTTCTGACGGTGCAGTGACTCAGCCCGCCCACCACTTCTCAACTTCGGGACCAGAGGGAGAGAAACAAAGCCTTCCTGGGGCTCAGATGCACCCTTTACAAGTTCAGCCTGCCTCTCTCTTCTTCCCATTCACTCCACAAATAAAGTAATATAACTTGGAGCCAGTGACCGTCAACCCAAGCACAGGAACCAGCAGCACACTCAGTTAGAATGCGGAAAGGTTATTTTTAGATGATTTGCAAAAGGGAACATAACATGTGAACGATTTTCTTATAGGGAATTCAAAAGCCTCACTTTGCTGGACTTTGAAATCACTGAGCAAGGATCAGACAGACTGAGAGCAAGTCAGAGCCACAACTTTCTCACCTGTAAAGTGGAACAGTAATAGCTACCTTATGGGACTGCAGTGGGTTGTGTGAGAATAATGCAGGTAGGCTGCTCAAAACATGCCAACCTGTCCTCAGTTCCTCAGTTGGTTTCTGTGGGATTTTAAAATGACTTTGGCTACGTTGTCTTTACAGGAGAAATGATGCATTCCAAATCGGGATCACGAGTTATTAAAAAAAAGTCCCTAAAATACAAGCTCCAGGGTCCCCACTTTGCTCCACTTAGCCCAGGGGTAGCTTGAGGGCTCTACACCAGGATTTGTATTCATTTTTATTGGTACAATTCAATTTGATTAGTCTCTGTGATCAAACAGTTGGCTGCTTTCGGAGGGATTTTCTAAGTGAGAGAATTACTGGCTTCTATGCTGCATAAACACCAGGAACCTGATTCACAACTTTCTGCGTGGGGTCTGACTCCTACGGAAGGCTCCCCAGAGATCTCTGCTCTCCTTCCTGCCATGTGACTCCAGGAAGGCGGCGTTTCAGCCTCTTGCCAGCAAACTCTTGGGAAAATAAAGCTGGCCTCACTGGAGGCACATCCCCGTCAGCCCGGCTAGCTGGAGTGAATCTGCATGCACATTTTGTGGATGTTTCCTGCGTGTCTGCTGAAAATGTAGAAGAATTATCCTCCTTTCTGTCATAGCAGGAGCAGGTGAGGACGCATTTAATGCTTACAGGTTTCCCCATGGGCCCTCTGGCCCCCTATTTCGAGCCTCCTTATTGCTGTGACTCAGAGTCTCACACTCACCGTGAAACCCTGCCAGTCCCTCCAAACCTTTCTAAGAAAGCCTTTGGAAGCCCGACTTGATGATGATGATGGTGATGAATTGGGGTCCAATTTGTATACAATAAATTGCAAAGATTTCAAGTACAGTTTCATGAGTTTCGACAAATATCTACAACATTGTAACCACCGCCCTAATTGATATAGAACCTTCCATCACCCGCATATACTCCTTCACGCCTCTTCCCAGTAAAAACCCTCCCACCCCCATAGCTATCCCCATAGCTCAGGTTTGCCAGTTCTAGAGCTTCATGTAAATAGAACCAGGCAAAATGTATACTTTTGTGTGTGGCTTCTTTCAGTATTATAAGGTTCTGGAGATTCATTCATGTTGTTGTGTGTCTCCTTAGTTCGTATTTATTTATTTATATATTTATTTTTATTTCTTTTTTTGGCCGCATTTTGCATGGCGTGTGGGATCTCAATTCCCTGACAAGGGATTGAACCCAGGTCATGGCAGTGAAAGCCTAGAATCCTAACCACTAGGCCACCAGTTCATTTTTAAATTGCTCCTGGGTCATAGTCCTCTGTGTGGAAAACCAGCACTTTGTTTATCCATTCATCTGATGATGGACATTTATTACTTCTTTTCCAGTTTTTGGCTACTATGAATAATGCTGTAATGGATGTATCTATATAACTCTTTTTAGAGACATGTATGTTTATTTCTCTTGGATAAATACCTAGGAATGGAATTTCTGGGTCATAGGGTAGATGTAAGCTTAATGTATATGTAAGAAACTGCCAACTGTTCTCCAAAGTGGGGAACTTACTTGGTTTTGAGATTCCTGATTAAAGTGTGTGCCTCATTACCTGCCCTTTAGTAACACAAGAGCTTGTATTTTTCTTTGTCTGGGTAGAATGACTGCAAAAGATGGCTGTATCTCTTTACCCCTCCTTATATTCATATCCTTTGCAATGTCACCTTTGCAGTGCCTTCCATCAAGAGGTGGAGTCTACTTACCACTCCTTGAATATCAGTTAGATTTGTGTCTTGCTTTGACCAACAAAAAGCAGGGGAAATAACAGTAAGCCAGTTCCCAGCCTGTACCTCCAAAGGTCTCATGTATTCTGTGCATGTTTTGGGACCCTGCTACTGCCATAAGCACAGGCCTGGCATGGCCTTCTTGAGGATGAGAGGCCGCACGGAGCCAGGCTCAGTTGTCTCAGCTGAAGCCACCACGGACCAGCCTACAACCAGCCGACCTCCTCACCTGTGAGAGGACCCACTCTACGTCGGGAGAGCCACCTGCTCAACCCACAGCTGACTACAGAGGCCTGAGTTTAACTCTGAAGAGAGGAACCACTTGGCTAAACCCACAGACTCAGAATCAGTAATAAATGCTTATTGTTTTAAGTTACTGAATTTTGGGGTGATGCGTTACACAGCCATACCTAACTGACACATTTCTATTAGGACAGGTCTTCACCTCTTCCTCTACCACTTACTACTTGGGTAAACATGGTCAATTTATTTACCACCTCTGAACCTTAAGCTACCGCATCTGTAAAATGGATACTGTAATGCTTACTTTACAAAATTGTTTTGAAGATCAGATGAGTAACTGAAATAAAAGAATATAACAGTGCCCAGCTGATAGTACGTACTCAATAAACTCTTGCTATAGTAATAATAATAATTTTAAAAAATCACCACATGCTCTTTGTGCCGTAACACATTTTCTTGCAGCAGAATCTTCCATATTTTAGAAGCAGAAGTGTCTACACATTCTGAAGGTGTGTCCTTCCAGGTTGGAATATGAGCTCATTTTTTTTTTCACCAGACATTTCATAGTCACATGATACAGTTAAGCTATTCGTTTTCATTGACTGAGAAAAATATAATGGCAAATGCACAACTGTAAATTCTCAAGGGCTGTTGCAGTGGATCTGTATTATGGGAAATTACAACAACATTGCCAATACATTCAAAAGCTAGTGGTACATGAGAAGTGAGATCCATGTATTTAACTGACAGATACTATTTTATGTATATACCAAATCTGGGGTCTTTATAATAATTTCCTCTCTTCGTGAATCCATCCATCAGCTTTCACCTCTGCTGGGGACTATAGCCCAAAGGTTGGAAAACCACTGATCTAGGTCAACAGTGGCCTATAACACAAGGTCCTGTGTGGCCCAAGCTTTCCTCAAGCTGCTTACTTTTGGCCCTTATGTCTCTATATTCATCTCTATATTCATTCATGTGTCTCACTTATTCATTTTGCTCCATCCGTGGCAGCCTTCTGGCCGTTCCTCAGCCACCCCGCCAAATTAGTTTTTTGCTCTTTTACTGCCCCCCCACCCCGACCCCGGCAGCTCTTCACACAGGCGGCTCATCCTTTATTCAGACTGATGCTCAAATATCCCCTCCCTAAAAAGGCCTTCCTCAGCTCTCCACGTAAAGTACATACACCTCCTTCTACCCATTCTTCTATTTCCTCTGGTTTTGTTTCCTTTTGTGCACTTCTCTAATACTGTTTAAATGGCTTATTTCTTTATCTTTTTCTTGACTGTTACACCCTGCTACAGGATAAGCCTCATGAGAGAAGGCAACAAGCACTGTGCAATGCCTGACATGTAGTGGTGCTTAGTAAGTTTTATTCTAATAGATTAATCTTATTTTACAGATGAAGACCCTGAGGTCCAGAGAGGAAGAAGACAGCCAAAGTCATGTCGCCTGCGAGCAATTAAAATCAAGGTTTCTAAATCTCTTGATAATGTTCCTTCACACCATCACCCAGCCTCATCCAACCTGAATTAGTAAGGATTCAGTTTAAATGCAAGAAAAGCAATTGTTTGGGACTTCCCTAGTGGCGTAGTGGTTAAGAATCTGCCTGCCAGTACAGGCGACACGGGTTCGAGCCCTGGTCCGGGAAGATCCCACATGCTGCGGAGCAACTAAGCCCGGGCGCCACAACTACTGAGCCTGCGCTCTAGACCCCGTGAGCCACAACTACTGAGCCTGTGTGCCGCAACTACTGAGCCTGCGCTCTAGAGCCCGCGAGCCACAACTACTGAAGCCCAAGCGCCGAGAGCCCGTGCTGCGCAACAAGAGAAGCCACCGCAACGAGAAGCCCACGCACTGCAACAAAGAGTAGCCCCCGCTCACCACAACTAGAGAAAGCCCGTGCGCAACAACGAAGACCTAACGCAGCCAAAAAAAAAAAAGAAAAGAAAAGCAATCAAGCAATCGTTTTAATGAATTAAATATAGTAGAAAAATATTTTTCTTTCACATAATCTTGATGGTAAGCAAAGATTATGGGTATCACTGGGTAACAAACCATGTCAAAATTTTGTGGCTTAAAAGAATAATTTATTTTTTTCATGATTCTGAGGTTCACGGGGCTCAGCTGGTCACTTTTCCTGCTCAGTCGGGGCTTTGGCCACTGAACATAGAGTTGAGAGGAGATCTGCAATAATACCATGTATTATTTCCACCATACGTGTAAATAATCTCAAGAGCAACAGTAAAATGTAGGAAAAGCGTTAGAAAGTGAAGAATTCTGAGTATCTGTTTCCTTTGTTTTAAGTTATATATATACACGTGTACATATATATGTGTATACACATACAACACGCATGTGTATTATTGTTGTAAAATATACATAAAATTGACCACTTTAGCCATTTTTAAGTGTACAATTCAGTGGCATTAAGAACATTTACAGTGTTGCCTAAGCATCAGCACTATTTCCAGAACTTTTTCATCATCCCAAACAGAAGCTCTGTCCCCATCAACCAATAACTCCCATTCCCTTC
The DNA here is from genome assembly GCF_028021215.1 of Eschrichtius robustus. Lineage (NCBI taxonomy): Eukaryota > Metazoa > Chordata > Mammalia > Artiodactyla > Eschrichtiidae > Eschrichtius > Eschrichtius robustus. The sequence continues at coordinate 8,606,486 of NC_090839.1, read as the reverse complement.
TCCCTCCCCCAGGCCCTGGGAACCTCTGTTCTTTCTGTCTCTATGAATATACCTATTCCAGGTACCTCATAAAAGTGGAATCACACATTTGTCCTTTTGTGTCTAGCTTCGTTCACTTAGCATATCCTTTGTATTTAATACCCTTCATTTAATCGTAAGCGTGTAGAATTTAATTTTTTCAAAAGCTGTGTTTAACCACCAGCTTGTGAAATTCCTGAAGATTTAACCACCAGCTCCTGCGCGCTGGCAGAGCGGGCTCCAGCGCAGCCCTGAGCCAGCCCACGGTCCAGCCATCGTGGATCCAGAACTCCAGCGTGGGACTCTCGACTACACAGCCCTGCTCTTCATCACTGGTCTCAATGGATTTCCTGACCCCATTCTATGCCATCACCAGCGACCTCATCACAAACCGTGGCAGATGTAGGCATCCTAACCCCCCTTTAGAAACGTGGGAGAACACCTGGGAACACGAATGGTGCTTCTGTAGCAAGGTCAACACTTACTGACTCATATTAGGCCAAATACATAGTAAATTTGACCCTCCCCAAAGCCATTCTGTATTTTTAAGGCAAGAAAATTGAGAAAATAACTTGCTCTTGAAATAGCAGTATCATGTAAATTTTTTTCATCACTTAGAAATGAAGTCTCTCGCCAGGAAATTGTATGCTCACATCACTCATTCACCTGCACCTAACTGGACTGTGCACCCACCCTCATTCGATAAATCTCTGGACAGAAGATGAGGACACGATTTACACACTACAGTTTTTTCCCCACATTTTCTTTGCAAGGGTGCAGCCATTTTCCTCGTAGGAACACAAGTTCATAGTGAAATGACTCAGTCGGTGAATCTGACAATTAGATTCGAAGGGTTGAACAGCGGGTAGGGCAGCAAATGATGGCGGACAGCCCGCACAGCAGCTGGAGCTCGGACTGGGTGCCCTCTCACGGCAGATCTTCAGCTCTGTTGGGGATTCTTGCCTGTGGGCCTCCAGGCAGGTAGCTCAGCCCCTTGGAGCGTCCCCTGGTCATCGTCCCACGGCCGTGCGATGGGTGGCTGCCAAACCAGCCTCTCAGCAGTTTTCCCCTTGTTCCCTCTGCCCAGCCACACACTCCTGCCAGAGGGCCTTTGCCCTCGAGGCGCCCTCTACCAGACACTTTTCCCCAGACACCCACGACGCTCAGTCTCTCACTTTACTCCATCTTGGCCGAGATGCCACCTCTTCATACAGGAATTTCTTGACCACTTCAGCTGAAAGAGCACCCCTCTCTGCCAGAATCACTCTGCCTCCCCTTCCTGCTCTATTTTCTCCACAGTCATTTTCTCCGCAATGGTCCAGGATGTAATTGTTTTGTTTTGTTTAATAGCTTTATTGAGATATTCACATACCATGTAATTCATCCATTTAAAGTGTACAATTTAACGGTTTTTAGTATATTCATAGCCTTGTGTAACCATCACCACAGTCAATTTTTAGAACATTTTCATCATCTCAGAAAGAAACCCAGTACCCTTTAGATATCATTCCTTATTATCCCCTTTCTTAGCCCTAAGCAACCACTCATCTACTTTTTGTCTTAGATTTGCCTACTTTGGATGTTTCCTATAGATAGAATCATGTAATATGTGGTCTTTTGTGACTTCTTTCATTTAGCATAATGTTTTCAAGGTCCAGCCATGGTGTAGCATGCATCAGTATTTCATTCCTTTGTATGGCCTAATAATACTCCCTTGTATAGATATGCTACATAATTTTTTAAGTCATTCAGTAGTTGATGGACATTTGGGTTGTATCCTCCTTTTGGCTATTATGAATAACGTTGCTATAAACATTCAAGTTTTTGTATAGACATGTGTTTTCATTTTTTTCTTGGGAATATATTTAGGAGTAAAATTTCTGGGTCATAAGGTAACTCTGTTTAATCATTTGAGGAACTGCCAGATGGTTTTCCGAAGTGGTTGCACCATTTTACATTCCCACCGGCAGCATATCAGGGTCCAACTTCTCCACATCCTCTCCAGCCAGGACGTATCTGTTTACCTGTCTGCCGTCTCCACCCCTGGGATGTAAGTGGTCTGAGGGAAGGGACTTTGTTGAAGCTGTTCACTCCTGTACACCCCTCCCCACTCTGGAATATAGATGATAACATTGGATGAATGAATGATTCTATCCTTCTTCTTTTCCTAGAACCTAGCATAGCACTTGGCATTTATGATGGGCTTGGAAATCTTTAAAGCTGAAAATACTGGTGATTGCAGAGTCCACTCGAAATGCATCATATGTGCATTTAATTTTTAGGCTGAAGTTAAGGTCATCCACCCCCCTTCCCTCCTACCATAAAAATACACACATTTTCACAAACAAATCCCACTCTCCCAGTTAATTCTCACAACTGCAAACAAATCTATGAACTCATATCAAGGCCACAGAGACTTAACATTCGAGCACCTGGAGGTAAGCCCCATGATAAGCAGGCCACTTTCAAGCTCCCCACCGTCCACCATCTACTGCTGGGACAGAGTCGTCGTGAAGACGAGGCGATGTGCATGCCTGCAAGCACACCGGCGTGGACAGGCTCCCTGTGCTCGTCTCTTTAGTCCAGCTCAGAGGATCTTCAACCTGGAACGCGCATAAAAAGGATTCCAGAGCTGTATGTGCCAAGCCATACCTACATCACGGGAGATTTAGGCTCAAGGGGGTTTTCAAGCGTAACTTGGATAATGTGATTTTAGGCTAATCCTGACTTTCAAAATTATCTTCCACCCCACATCCTGCCTCAGAAAGGATGCCTCTTCACCGTCGCTCCAGAAATGGACTCCAGCAACAGAAGAGGGTCTGAGGGCTTAACTGGGGGGACTGTTGAATCTTTCATTTATAAATGATACACCACCTGCCAGTCACATTGATAAGTGAACTGGCAAGTATCACACGAGCACACACAGGTACCAGCAGACCTTCCTAGCATTTCCCAAAGGACTACAGGGGAGCAGCCACAAGGATGGATACCATTTCCCAAACTCAAAAGACCCTGTTGCTGTGTAGGATGTGTTCATTTCTTTCTAAAAGTACTGCTGGCCCATGCACTGTGCTGGGCACTGTCCAAGACATCGGGGGGTGGAGTCAGTGATTAAAATCGAATATCTGCTTCAGGGAGTTTACAGACTGATGGAGAAATCAGGTAATGAACAACTAAATGTGTTGATTTATAATATAGTATCAGGTGGTGACGAATGCTGTGAGGGAAAAAATACAGCATGTAAAGGAATAGGGAGTGACAGGAGGGAGAAGCTATTTTAGATGGTGTCCAGGGAAGAACTCTCTGCAAAAAATGTCATCTGTGTAGAGGCTGTAATGAGGATGTCTGGGGAAGAGCATCCAGGCAGAGGGAACAGCAAGTGCAAAGGCCCAGAGGAGGAATAAGCGTGGTGTGCAAGGACCAGCGTGAAGGCCAGTGCTTGCAGTGAAGGGATCAAAGGGAGGTGGGAGACATGAAGGATTAAGTTGGAAGGTACCCAAGGGCCAGATTGTGTAGGACATCATAAGCCACGATAAGGACTTTGGGTTTTATTTTATTAAGTTTTATTTGGATGGAAGTCATTGGAGGGGTGCTTATATATTGCTTCCCTTAATCCTTATTAAAAATATTATCTTACTTAATCCTTATAATAATACTGTGGGGGTAAACATTGTTATCCCCACTGGGACACCAGAAAAGTAAGGCTCAAAGAGAAAAAAACAACGTGTCCAGGGTCACGCAAATGGTCACTACTAGAGTCAGGATTTGATTCCAGATAGCATGAACAACTGGCCCAATTTCCCCAGGACTGGCCCAGTTTTAGCACTGAAAACCCTGCATCTGGAAAACCTCTCCCGCCCAGGCAAAGCAGTATGGTTGGTTACCCTAATTCCAGGTTTCTTTGCCTCCAAACCCCATATGCAAGGATGATTCCAGAACCCTGGAAGAAAAGGATCAGAATTCCAGGGCCTGCAAGCTCCCTTTCTGAATTCTGCCAAGGAGGAAAAAATGTCATGTTAACTGCTCCCTCGAAAGAATTTCATCAGGGGCTTGGCAGCTAAGAGAGAAGGGTACTCCTTACCTACAGTGACTATCTAATATATCATACAAACTGGGATGCTATGAAGGTGAAAAGGATGCTATGAATAATCACATGGAAACTGCAAGCATTGTCCAGGGCAGTCCTGGGTAAACTGGGCCAGAGGACCACCCAAACTGTATCTGGTTGCAGAATCTGCAGGGTGGATCTCACCAGCAAGGCTCCAGCACCGGTGTGTTTCTCTTCAGCCTTTTAGCTCCAGAAGCTCTGATCAAAGTCTTTGTCTGATAAAAAGCCTGAAGTCCTCTTAGCAGAATCAGTTGAGATACATGTGCCCTCTGCTCTCTGTCCCATGTTACAGTTTTCAAGCTTCAATAGTCACAGGGATAGTTTCCCTCCCTTAAGTCACCAATGACTCAGTTTGATTCTGTTAAAAGCACTGGAGCTTCCCAGTAAAAAAGAACTGGCATAAGTAAAACAGAAATAGTAGCTACTATTTCTGAGCATCGATTACATGTCAGGCACGGTTCTACATCATTTAAGCATCAGAACATTCCTTGGAGGTGATGCCATTAGCCCCATTTTACAGAAAAGGACACTTAGGCTCAGAGTAGTTAAGGAATGTGTCCAAGGTCACACAGCCTGTATGAGGCAGGCATAAGAGTCTGAATTCAGGAACATCTGACAGCAAATCTTGGCTTTTCATTAGTACAGTCTCTATCTTGTGTGGAGATGTTTGATCTATATTCCCTTGAACGCTTGTGCTAATTGCTCTCTCCACAGGAATCTTTAACCTGGTGCCCATGATCTCCCCAAGTGATCCTTGGATAAAATTCAGGATAAATAAACAAACACATAAACACATAACACTAACCTGAATATTATTATTTTTCTTTTCAAAAATGAGAGGAAATTAGCAGTATTTGAAACTTTGTCACCAGTGGAAACCAGATACGTTCATATCACATCAGTTAAATAATTTGAAATATCATTTATAGTTATTTCCACTTCAGAATTACTGATGTTATTAGACTTCATATTGGTCTTGTCATTTAGTGTGTTAATAAAAAAGCACATATATTATCATAGTACGTATTTGTTAAAAAATTTTGTTTAGTAACTGCGTTTTAATATAATTGGTTTTCTTTGCAAGTCTATGCATTTTTATAGATTTAAAAACCATTCTGGGCTTCCCTGGTGGCACGGTGGTTGAGAATCTGCCTGCCAATGCAGGGGACGGGGGTTTGAGCCCTGGTTTGGGAGGATCCCACATGCCGCGGGGCAACTAGGCCCGTGAGCCACAACTACTGAGCCTGCGCGTCTGGAGCCTGTGCTCCGCAAGGAGAGAGGCCATGATAGTGAGAGGCCCGCGCACCGCGATGAAGAGTGGCCTCCGCTCGCTGCAACTAGAGAAAGCCCTCACACAGAAACGAAGACCCAACACAGCCATAAATAAATAAATAAATAATTTTGAAAACCATTCTGAGAAGGGCATAACAGGCTTCCCCAAGCCTCCAAAAGGGTCCACGACATAAAAAGACTGAGCTCCTGTAAAGAGCTGGGAAGTGGGTCATTTGTTTAATAAATGATTCACTGTTTGGGCACAAAGTTTTAAATAATTTCTTTACAATATCACCAAAACTTGTACATGTAAGAGGCAGGGAAAGCCTTAATGGAAATATCTCATTCATTCGTGCAACCCTTAAACAAACATTATTTGGGCACCTACTGTGCATCAAGCCCTGTGAATGGCACGGGAGACGGGACAGACCAGAAACTCTGCTTTCACAGAGCTGACCTCGCAAAGGGTCAGGGCAACCATACAACAATCATCACACATATAATTAGGTAACACAAGGGTGACAGGGCCTGGGGTGGGTGCTCTGGGAATTCCCTGACTGCTCGCCTGAGGTCTGAAGGACGGGTAGGCATTAAATGGGCAAACAAGGTGTGGAAAGTGAGCTGAAGTTGACTTACACAGGCTCATAAGAGCCGACTGATAGATCTGAAGGGATTTTGTGATCCGGTTGTTAAACACAGCCACTATTAAAAATTAAGCTATAAAACTAACAATTAAATGAATTATATTTAAAACAGAAAAGAAATACCTCTAGCACTGCTCCAGACGTCATAGCTGGTGGGGCCTAGTGTACTCTTACATCACTCGACGATGCCGGTGGTCAATGCTACTCATTTCAAATGTCCCCTTTCCACTGAGAGCTCTCGGGAACCCCTACAATTCCCATCACCTCCTATTTCTCTCCCCTGCTTGCTTTACTTTCCTCCATAATTTTTATCACCCTCTGCCCTACTGTATAACTGGATTATTCATCTCCTGTCTTTACCATTCTAAGGTTGAACTCCATGAGGGCAAGGAGTTTTTTTCCTGTTTCCTTCCCTGCCAGGTCTCTAGTTCTAGAACTGTCCTGGCATATAGGAAGCCTAAATAAATATTTTTTGGACGCATGAATGCTGGGATTTGAACACTTGTTACGAGTTGACTGATGATTTTAAGAGTCTGTTTGCTTAACCCCCATCCCTTCCTGGCTAAACCAGGGGCAGCACTCTGCCTTGCAGCACACTCCATTCTGACTCACGGGTTCCACCACCATCTGAATCCACTTGACGGTTGGGAGCCTTCCTCATGGAGCTCATTTTTTAATACCAGAGAAACTCTTAAAGTCAAGACTCTAATCTATGACTTGAACTTGAATCCTAACTCTTCTTATGCAGGAAACTAAAGATACAGATCCAAAAGGCTTTACAGAATTTTAAGGAAAAAAAGAGAAAAGTCAGAAATGTAACAAAGTGTCTCCTAATGATCCCTTCAACTGCTCTTTGACATTAGGAGTGCACCTCCTTAGCTAGAAGCACAGTAGTCAGATGTGCAGTCCTAGAGCAGCCTGCCGGGGTTCAAATCCTGGCTGTGCCATTGGCTTTGCAACCTCGGGGAGTGAATTAATCTCTGCCAGCCTCAGTTTGCTCATCTGTCTAATGGGAATAATAATATCACAGTTCAACCACTCCAAGAAGCCACCGAAAGGCAACACCATGAACCAGTAAGAAAGAAAAAATTGTTACTAATTATAAAATAACCCACTGACTCTAAGGCTTACAGGGACTTTAGAAATGTTTTAAGTAGAGTTGCTGCATAAAACACAGGATGTCCAGTTAAATTTGAATTTCAGATAAAAAAATGAATAATGTTTTAAGATCAGTGTATCTCATTTGGGGCATACTACTTGGGACATCTCTATATGAAAAAATTATTCATTGCTTATGCAGATTTCAAACTTAATTGGGGTCCTGAATTTTATTTGCTAACTCTGGTAATTCTAGTTATAAAGGCCAAAAACGTATGTCCTAGACTCTGTGAAATATGGTAGTGCACATCGCGTTGGGAGGTGCGCGTCGAATGGATTAACATAGGAAAAGCCTTAGATCAGTGCCTGACACACAGCAGACCCCCACGAAACGTTAGGTGGTGTTGTATATAAGATAGCTCGTACCAGTTCACCAGCCTGGACCTCCTGGAGAACCCACCATTCCATCCCCAGGCCTTGGCTCAGAACTTCTCACCCTGAAAGAGTCCAATTTATTTATTCAGTCAAAAGAGACTCCTTTTTCTTTCTCAATGAATGGAAAAATACCCCTCTAAAAAATGCAATGAATGGAGAGCTTCAACTTTGTTTTTCGCCCCTTTTCTGTACTGGTTCCCCCATGGTCTCAATCTTTTGAATGCCCCCAGGGTGGGAGGTGGGGGAGTCTGTTGCAAATCTTCTCTGAAGTCTGGAAAGAGAACTTTTAGATGAGTCCCTGCAGTGAGCTCCTCTCCTCGATGGTGCCTCCACCCCTCCAGGAGCCTTCTAGCACCTACCTGTGGGAGCTCAGGTGTCTGTGGCCAATTACATTTTTTTTTTTTTTGGACGTGTTGGGTCTTTGTTGCTCCACGCGGGCTTTCTCTAGCTGCGCGAGCGGGGGCTACTCTTCATTGCGCGAGCTTCTCATTGCAGTGGCTTCTCTTCTTGCAGAGCACGGGCTCTAGGCAGGTGAGCTTCAGTAGTTGTGGCACACAGGCTCAGTAGTTGTGGCTCACGGGCTCTAGAGCGCAGGCTCAGTAGTTGTGGTGCACGGGCTTAGCTGCTCCGCGCCACGTGGGATCTTCCTGGACCAGGGCCCCAACCCGTGTCCCCTGCGTTGGCAGGTGGACTCTTAACCACTGCGCCACCAGGGAAGCCCCCCAATTACGTTTCTGTCCTACTCATGAAACTGCTTAATTAGCCTAATAGTCTAATTGCAGGGCTGCGGTCAGCAGGCTGCATGGGAAGGGGTATTAACCCTGTATTTCCCTTGCACAATGCAGGCTCCCAGGGTCCCCTGTGGCCCCTTTTACCAAGTTCCCTTGCAGTGGCCAGAATACACTACAGTTTGCTCGGAGTCTGTCTGTTTCAAAATAACAACAATAATGTAAAAATAATAGTAATATGTACTCATGGTCAAAAATTTTAAACAGAAGTGTAAAGTGAGACCTCAAAGTGATCTGAACACTCATCACCTGCATTCCAGCTCCACTTCCCGGAAGTAAAAATTGCCCCCAGTTTCTAATGTACACAGGAATGTCCTACACTCAAATTACATATACATATATATGTATTAGTCTGTAAGCATATGTGCATATTTGGGATGTATTTACATTTTTGATACATAGTACCAAACTGGAAAATACAGTCTTTTTTCTGTTGATGTTTAGTTTTTCTAAATAATAATAAACGACATCAGTAGAACACTATGTACAGTGCACTGCACGTTTTATATATGCATATATAAAAATACATATATTGCATATATTCACCCATACATGTCTGTTCCATTTATTTTGCACAAATGGAATTATACAGTATATATGCATAGGTGACCTGCCTCGCTGGCTGTCTTTAATGTCTACACTTTAGAGCCACCAGTTCTTTCTGTGCCTTTTTTTCTTTTTGGTCACACCCCTCCGCACGTGGGATCTTAACCACTGCACCACCAGGGAAGTCCCCGGCCGTTCTTTCTTATAAGGCTGCATGATATTCAATAGGAGGGACATGCCACAATTTATTTAATGAGCCTCCTATTATGAAGCACTTAGGTTGCTTTCAGATTTGTGCTACACACACACACACACACACACACACACACACAACCACGCAAAGAAGCAAATGAAACAGGGAAACATCCTTGAGTTGGTGGTGGTGGTGATGGTGGTCGTGCAGCTTCAAAGTAGCCCTGTTGGCTGGACCAATCGGAAGGCAGCAGGCAGTGGGACCCTTTGTTGACCCTTTAGCTGCTGGATCCTGGGACACCCCAGATGGTTCCAGGGAGAGGCCAAGGCAGCCTGGGTGGTGGATTGATGGGCCTGAGGAAGCAGCTGTTGGCCATCTGGTATGGAAACCCTCCTGTATTTTAAAGTCAATATGCTTCTCCTGGTCTTCCTTGTTGGCTATTGTCCCTGTTTGAACATATCCACATATTTCTAACCCTGGAACTTCTGGATCAAATGGTATGAACACTTCATCTCAATTACGCTATTATCAAAATTTTCTTTGGAGTCTTTTTTTGGGGGGAATTAAAAAATAATATTAATAGATGATATTTATAAGAGCTAGGCACCCACTAAGCGCTTTATACATCTGATAGCCTGCAGTCCTCCCAAGAACGCTGTGGGGCTGGTATTTTCACCACCCCCATTTTACAGGTGGGAAAACTGAGACTCAGAGGCTGACTTGAGTCACATAAGTCAGAGGTGGTGCTGGGATTCAAACCTATTTCCATAGGGCCCTGCAGCAGCTGCTTGATTGACTTTCTATCAGTAAATCCTAATGAGACGTGAAGAGAATGAGAGGGATGCCCACAGTTCCCGCCTGAGGGGGTCACGAGCTCACACACATACATGCACACATACGCATCCAGGTGACAAAGAGACAAAAGAACAGGACAGATGTCAGGTTCCTATCAACAGCATTTGTAGTGTTTTGAGGGGAACTCCCAACAAGTGGCTGCACTGACTTGACTTTTCCAAGCCTCAGGTTCTTCATCAGGAAATGGGAACCATAACCCAATCCAGCTGAGCTGCTGGAGGGAACTGAGTCAACACACATGAATGCCTGTGGCCTGGCACTTATCCTTAGGTCTGTGTGTGAGTCCAAGGGCCCCTTCAAACTTTTGAGAACATAGCTCGGTGATATCAGAACCAAAGGGGGAAGACTGTCCTTTAAGGGCTGACCATTCCTCCCAACAATGTCCTACTCCTGCTCCCAAGTACACTAAAAATAAAAAAATTCCCCAATTCTATACATGTCTCGTTTACCATATGAAAATCGGAAAATATGATTAAGTTTTAAAAGACAAAAACAAAAACCACCTGCAATGCAGTCTACTGCTAACATTTGGCATTTATGTTGATATACATTTATATTCACATACTTTAAACTGACCCCAAATATTCCATCACAACGTACTATGCCTCCCTCCTGTCTGGTCTTTGCACTGTGGCCTGTGTGGCTTTTCTGGGACACAACGGGGACCACTTCATGCCTTGGATGGAACCCTTTCAGTGGCTCTCACTGCCCTCGCTGTTCACGCTCTTTCACTGAAATATAAAGTCCACACGTCCTGGAGGGTTTCTCTTCCCACTGTCTTCTCTCTATTCCCTTTCTCCCAGACTCAGTGTCTCTGCTTGTCACTGAAGAGCTCAGCCCACTTTCCCTGTTGAACCCAGTGATACAAGGGAAATCCAGTTTCACCTTCTCTGGGAATCCTTCCCAGCTCCCTTCCTGGGGGTCTGCCCCTGCTCCCCTAACCCCTGTCGTCCCAATGATCCCTGATCACACTTCATCGTTCTGCCTGGTTATCTGTCCCCATCACAGTCTATGAACCTACGAAGGCAGCCAGCCATGTTTTGTGAACCAAACTATATCCCCGATGTCTAGCCTGAGTGCTTGGCACTGATATCCTCATTATGCGCTTAGCAAAGTGATGAGCAAGACTGGGAAGCTTTCACTTAATATAGCAGGACAGACTGAGGGCAGCATGTGTATGTCTTCATACTCCATGAGAAGGGGTGAGGCGGGGCAGTAAAGGAGGGACCCCCCAGGTTATCTTAGACACCGGCTTTAGACACTCTCCCGAGAGTCACGCAATGTCCAGCCTTACTGTGACTCACTCCCAGCATCGTGAGTGCTGGCTCCACCCCTGGAGTTCATGCCAAAAAGATCTAGGGAAACAGGAATAATATTACTGATTAATGTTGCACTGCCCTCCCCATAAGGTACCCAGATCCTACAAGTGTTTCACCCAGTTGCTGGTGCACAGAAACCAGAGTTTCAACCACATTGCTCTGCACACAGGTTTCTTCTGAAGTTCTCACCACTACTTTCAGCTTAACAGGTGTGCACACAGGTGTCTTGTTTTATTTTTCGAATATCTGATGCGCCGTGGGACACTGACATGGGCACCAATGGACTCAGTGGGCAGAGACCATCAAGAAAGCTGTGCGTGTGAGAGTGTGTGGGTGAGAGTGAGCAAAGGCATTCGAAGTGGTTGCGCGGATGTGTGTTCACCTCCAAAAGAGGGGACGAAGCCCCGAGACAATCCTAGTTTGGGAAAAGCTCCTCGGCATCTCCCGTGCGTATCAGGGTGTTCTTATCTTTAAACATGGGAGTGAGCAAACGTGTTCGGAGGGGCTGAAAAGGTGGAAAGAAGAGGCCGTATCAGAGCTGAGTTCTGGAAAAGAACGACCGTACCGTTCTCACCACCCAGAGATAACCGGCGACAGCATGCTGGTGTACTTTCTTTAGAATTGTTCTGTGTGCGTGCGTGCGTGTGTGCGCAGGCGCCATACCATGTTGTACACGCCATTTTCCACGGTTTAGTCAAGTACGTTATGAGCATCTTTTCATGCCACTAAATATACTTTTATACCTTAGTTCTTACGGCTATCGAATATTCTATTTTCTATTTCATGACGGGACTATATTATTCCCTCATTGTGAAATATTTAGGTTTCTAACGGCAAAGCCCATTAACAATTCCTGGGAAATAAAAACAGAATCTGGGTAATAAAATAAAGTCTAACCTTTTTTTTCCTTTGTGCTTGGTCTAGTTTCACTGGCTGGCAGGGGGCCGCGTGAAGATGCCTCGCACCTGGAACTTCAGACCAGGCTTCCCACCGTGAAATGGCTGCGCAGGAGCCTTCCGTGGGGCTGCGCATGCGTAAACACTGCCCACGACACTGCAATTCAAGATGGCGGCGGCGGGCCGTGTGCAGTGGCTGCGCAGGGCGCTTGGATCCAGAGCATCGCGAGGCGTACAGCTACGCTCATCCCGCGAGAACTCCGCCCCCTCCCCGCTGACCCTATAAAGCAGTCCTGCGCACAGCCTGTTGGGAGAGTGTGTGCTGTGGAGCGCACTGACGGGCTGTTAGTTCTTTTCTCAAAGAATGACGCTTTCCGTTGCTTCTGAAGCCACCTCGGTGTCCTTCAATTGGCTCCAAGGACGCCAGGCCGGAGGACGCTTCTTCACGCCCCACTCCAAAGGTGGGTAACAGGTTATTTTCTGTTTGTCACTGTATTACAGTGCAGTTTGGCATTTAAAAATATCTGTTTATCAAATGGAATGGCGTTTGGGAAAGGCTTAGTGAATATTCAAGTTTTTTACTTTTTGCTATTTTCATTGTTCTCGTTGGCTCATCCGGGTGTGTTGCTCTCTTGGCCCCGACCCCATGGAAGTTTTCTGAGGGCAAAGACTGATCCTAATTCCGCCCTTGAGGTCCCCAGACCCCAGCACAACACAGGGCATGTGGTGGGAGCCCAGGAGGAGAGGTCAGGTGTGACTTGGTCACTGATGGGCAACAGCTGACCACTGCAGAGACTTGAACACATATGTCACAGTTTGTAGTTTTCTTAAATTAAGAAGTAGATCCTTGAGAGAACTTTCTATTATGCATAGGTACATTTTAAAATGTGTATGTATCGTAAACGTACAGCTCAATGGAATTTCACCCATTGAACAACAGGTCTGTGTGAACAGCCACCAGATAGAGACATAGAATATTCTAGCACCCCAGAAACTCTTCTCGTACCCCCTTACACTCCATGCATTAGTTTGTTTTGTTTTGCTTTGTGGTCGTTGTAGGTGCCTTTTTTCCCCCTTTTCTTTCTTTTTCAGATTCAACCTTAGCAAATGGAATCTTGCCTATAGCCTTGGGAGAGCAAGCCCTCCTCACTGTCTGTTGCTCTGGGCCCATAAGGGGGGCTGTTGATAGAAATGCAGAAAGACAGCATTTTAATAACAAAAAATTACCGCATTTAGAAGAGCTGATGAGATACACTTGGAGGCTAAGAACATTAACAAGAATATCATCCTACTAACCTCTTAGTACAGACCTCCACGGGAGAAAATTTATACTCGGCATTATCTGCTCCTGTGTTTAGTAGTCAATCATACATTCATTTCATCTTCATTCTTCATTCATTCTGCCCAGCAAATATTTTGATTGATTGCCTGCTACAGGTCTTAGACCAATTGTGTGTGCTGGAGAGAGAGCAGGAATCAGAATCGATAAAGCCCCTGCCCTCAGGGACAGACAAACAAATAAGAAAAGCATATTGCATGTGAAATGGATGTGGTGCTACCTAGAGGGGACAGGGAACTCCAGCAAGTGGCCCTGTTTTCTGCAGGCAGTCAGAGGAGGATCTCCTACGAGGAAAGCCTTTAGAAGAGCCATACATGGGAAGAGCATTCCAGGAAGAGGCCCCAGCAAGGGCAAAGGCTCCGAGCGAGGCTCGGGCTACCCGGCATATCTGAGGAGTGGGAATGAGACCCAAATGGTTGGAGCCAGAGGGCCAAGAGGAGGAGACTGGACGTGAGGTTAGGTTGTTTTTTTTCTTCTGTTTTTGTTTTTTGTATTGGGTCTATTTTATGGCTGGGATTTCTCCTCCTACGGGGCAGGGAGGGTGCGGGAAATATGACATCAGGATGTGTTAGGTATGCTTTAAACGTGAAAGCACAAAGAGGAGTTGACTGTGCTTCATTTTGGGGGGCATATGTTTCACCAGGTGGGTGGAGAGGCACAGTGTGGAGGGCCCCGTAGGGATTGTTGTTGTTTACTCTGAGGGAAATGGGAAGCCATGGGAGGGTTGGGAGCCTAAGATGTACATGACCTGGACTAAAGATCACTCTGACTGCTATTGAGATATTTATAGGGGGCAAGAATGGAATCAGGAAAACAAGTTTGGAGGCTAGTACAACACTCCAGAGGAGAGAAGATTTTTTTTTCTCCCAGTTATTTATTATTGTTTAACAAACCACCCCAAAATTTGTGGCTTAAAACATCAATAGTTTATTATTTCTCATGGTTCTGTGGGCTGCCTGGGCAGTTCTTTTGCTTCACAAGTATCAGCTGGGTCCTATTTTCCTCCATCTTTGCAGGCCTAGTTTTTTTTTTTTTTTTTTTTTTTTTAATGTTTGCCCATATGTATTTGACCTTGTTGGCTGTGGGGTGTTTTTATGTTTCCATGAATATTCCCAAGCTTTGTTCTGGGATGCAGTTAAATGACCTGGAAATGGTTTGATTCTTTCAGGTCTTGCTTTTAAGATTTGTTTGGCAGGATCAAAGCAGCATTTAGCGTCCAAGGCGAATTATTCTCTGCTACTGAGGCAAGACAGTGTTCTGCCCACTGCCCCAGAATTGTGAGGTGGTCCATCTGGGCTGTGGGAGCTCCCGTGTGGTTTGCTCGAATCCAGGGTGGTTGTCTCTGAAGCCTCGAAGTTTCTTCTGGCTTGTGTGCTGATCCATAGTCAGCCGAAGACCTCACATGGGTCCTTTGCCTGTCTCTGGAGTTCTCTCTTTCCACCCCACTCCTCTCTGGGTACCCTGCCCTCTGAACTCAGCTGTCTCAGTCTCCCCAGCCTCTCAGCTTCACCTCTTCAGCTCAGAGTGCATCCTGCTTCTCCTGGGTTCTCCCTCCCCAAACATGTTGACTTTGAGATGCCTCTTAACCATCCCAGTGGAGATTCCTTGAAATGTTTTCTGGAAGAATCCCTCCTGACACCCCAGACTTCTCGTGTTCAAGGTGAGTCAAAGACTCAGGTGCATCTCCTACGCAATGTAATGTTGCCTGCCAAGTGATTGCCTTGACATTTGGAATCTGACTCTGGACTCAGTCTGGCAGCTGTAACTCCTTAAATTATTTCATGTACTGGGTCTTTGATTGGGTTGATGAGCCTCAAAACTTTAGCTTTGTTTCTTCCCTGATCAGGTAAAGGAAAACAATACATTGGTGATTCTGGTTATCCCTTATTTTAAATGTACATGGAAGAGACTTTGCTTTTGACTAATGGGCTGCAGTGCTATTTGTTAGTAGTAGCAGCTAATGTCCTGGCATTGGTGAATGACGTAGTCTTAAAAATATTAGTTAGAAAGTATTTAAGGTATTCTTACAATAATATCACTCTCACTCGCCAGCTTCTATATTAGCCAAGACTCTTGCTTGCAATTCATGGAGGTCCACCTCAAACTAGCTTAAGCAAAAGTCCTAGAAGAAATCCCCTTACATAAGTGGAATTTATAGGCTCCTGTAGCTCAAAAGCTTAAGAGGTGGGGAGGCAGAGCCTGATGCAAACAGTCTTCAGATCTCTCTCCTTCTCTGTCTCTCTCCCTCTGTCTCTCTCTCCCTCTTAGTTCTCAATCTGGTGGGACCAAGTTTTGGTTGGCCTTAAGGTTTTGACCTGCGAGAGAAATAGAGAGCACTCTTCCCGGTATCTCTGGCAAAAGTCCTGTGGGGAAGGGGATCCCAGTTGGCCAGGCTTGGGTCCCCTGTCCGTCCTTGGTGCAGGGTCAGGAGGAGGTCAGGCCCACAGGGTGATAGTACCGGAGCAGCACTGATCTTCTGGGCCCTAGAATTCTTTGCTGTGGGGGCCGACCTGTGCATCGAAAGACATGTAACCGCACCCCTGGCCTCTACCCACTAGATGCCAGTATTAACCTCCCTCCACCCACCGTGACCGCAAAAATAACTCCAGGTATTGCCACATGTCCCCTGCTGGGCAAAATCACCCCCGTTGAGAACCAGTTCTATGGAGCGAGAGTAGTTTTCTATGGGAAGAGATGCCGGCTGGGAAAATAGGCCTGTGACCTATTCCAGTGTGTTTTCTGAGCAGAACAGAAGGAGGTGGACCAGTTGTTGGGATCTGTTAATGTACAATGAACCACTGACGGGTGCAATTTAGTGCAGTGCTTTAATTCTTACAAAATAATTTTGTGATAGGGTACATAAAAATTGGGGGATACCTGTGAATGTGTTCGAGATGTTATAAATGTTATAGCAGGACCAGAAAATTCTCCGGTGTCATGATAAAAACGAGAAACTAAGACTGAAATACCAAGGTCTTTTTTTTTTTTTTTTTTTTTGGCTGTGCTGCGCAGCTTGCGGGATCTTAGTTCCCTGACCAGGGATTGAACCTGGATCCCCACGAGTGGAAGCACAGAGTCGTAACCACTGGACAGCCAGGGAATTCCCATACCGAGGTCTATTTTGGCTCAATCTTGTACTAGGTGCATGATCTTTCTTAAATTATTTAATCTCCTTTAATCCTCGATTTTCTTCAATATAAAAAAATGATTAATGATGTCAGACAAAACAATAATATATGTGAAAGTCCTGGGTAAACTTTAAATGGCATTCAAATTGGAGGTGTTATTTAAACGTACTTTTCAATTAATTGAACATGGACGCTACTTCGGTGATTTCTGAGTTTTTAGAATAGTGCATTAAGGTGTGTTTGGGTTTATTCTGTGACTGTGGAGCATGGTATTCTTTTTCTTTCTCTTCCTTTTTCCTTCTCTCCCCTTTTTGGTTAACGTAGAGATGTCAACGTTATAAGAAAGAAGACGGTTATTTTTAGTTTCTAATATGTTCCAAAAGGCAAAAGCATTGCGCACCTGAGAATTATCAGTCTCTTCTGTTCCTGCTGTTTAAAAAAAAAAAAAAAAGAAAAAAACATTTCCAGTTCATTTAGCTGACTGGTGGGTGAGAGTCCTAGGAATGATCCTGTCCTCAGGAAGGCAGACACTATGTTCCAACAGCGCATGGTGTATATGTTTTCAGCTTTCTGGCTCTGTTCCACCTTGGTAATAACCCACCCGGTTAATTCAGTGGGATTTAAGCTTCTGGTCTTTGTCTGAACAAATCAGAAATTTCCAGAAAACGTTTGAACAAATCGTGGAACCTAGTCATATTCAAGCGTAGAATATATCCCAGAAACAAACAGATGACCTAATCCCATGTCAGATGCAGGGGCTAAATGATTCATCTCTTAAAAGAGTCTTACAGTCAGTGTTTACTTCCCAAGTGAAAGAGAGAAAATTCGCTTCGTGATCTAAACCAGTTGTAGGAACATTTTCAGAGTGTCACCTTTTGGAGCAAACGTTTGACTTTTGGATTAGATTCGTGATTTTTTACGCAAGACCGTCTTTAGAGTTTTGGGTTAAGAATGCTGTGTTTTTTTCTTTTCTGTTTGTGGAGACAGGCTTTCCTGGGTGACATCTCTTGTTGTGATCACTATTAGTGGATCGTTTTTCATACTCTTGTTTCAAATCTAACAGTTGCTGAAATGAACACATACATTTCTCAACCAGTGAAATATCTCCTAAAAGGTGCTTTCTTCTCAGCAGGAGGCTTTGGTAACTTCCGGAGAAATTCAGCATTCTTTAAGTCAGAGACTACGCTAAATCACGATTTACATGTGAACATATAAACTACAGGAAATCAGAAAGAGAGGGAGAAGAAAATTTTATGTGCTTGGCTAGGAGTCTTTGAATGTTTATAGTCTGGGAACGGATACTGTGAAAGTCTTTCTGGGATTGACATATATACACTAATATGTATAAAGTGGATAACTAATAAGAACCTGCTGTATAAAAAAATAAATTAAATTTTTTAAGAAAAGTCTTTTCTGTTGTTAGGGCCCACATTCCCACCCCACGCCCCCAATCCTCAGCCTTGGCTTTGGAGTCAAAATAGCACTCTTCTTACACTTGATAGTATTAGAGGAGATGTTTTTTTTCCCCTTGGCATATTTCTACAGCTGGAAACTAGGGAAGCAAGGAGGCTGATTAATCGCTTTCTAGCTAAGCACGTTAATACTATCCTCTTGGCATCTTCCAACAGTTTCTGTTTTATTTTGTTGTAAGGACCTGTTTCCTTTCTAATGAAATTTTGGTACGACCTTCTTGTGTGAATGCTTCTTTCTGGGCCCTTTGGGGTTTCCTTTACCAGTATTGTTTTTTCTACCAGAGAGCTAATATCGGTGGACTGCTGCAGGCCCTTGAATCGTGGGTGAGTTAGAGATGAGATGTATGCAAGCGTGTGGGGTGGGGGAACGGAGGAGTCAACCTCTGCTCTTCCGAATATGTCCTCAAATACACGTAGCTCTCCATTCATGGTGTATATGATGACTTGGTCATTCCAACTGCTGTTAAGTTTTGAAGGGCCAGTCAACAGAAATAATAATCCAAATCATTCTTCTTATTCAAGGGTGTCTGAGAACTCTGGCCACAACCTAGTTTTTAAAAACATAACATATTAGTGATTAGAACAAAATTTTTTCCCAGGGCTCTTCTAGATAATGCCTCCCTAAATGATGGCTCAGATGTATGAGTCAGTCTCAGGAGCTGACCATTAAGCCACTGGCCAAGCTTCTATTTTTAAGAATCACTAGGAAAAACTGGAAGCAACTTTAGAAAATGAAGGAAATACTCTCTGTCCTTTCTTTTTTTTTTTTCCTTGTGGGGAATGAGAAGAGACAGTCTTTGATTCATGTACAGCCAAGATCTAGGAATAAAACAAATACAGTAGAACCCTTTCCTAAGTGGTAGGCACAGTTCTAATTCCCACAATTTAGAGATCTGTTCTACATCAAGGTTTTAGTGTATGGGGCTTGTTGTCAACCACACACTATGATCTGTGATATACCTAGGGTTGCCTGAATAGGAAAGCAAAACTTCGCAATAATTTATTTTATTGGATTTGAACCCACTAAACACAGCTCTTGAGTTGTGTACACAGTCTCATTGTTCTAATAGTAAACATTGTGTCCATTGTCACGTTTAATTAAAATGCAGTGAACCTGTGGCCACTGTGGACGATGGAATCCATGAACGGATAAATAGCTCTGAGATTGTACACACCTGACGTTTTAAGGGCTTCCTGATGATCAAAGTTCAAGCACATTTAATAGTTTCAGCAGTTGCACTGCTTTGATTTGTGTTTATTTTCATTTCCCCTGGGCAGAACTCTGTAATCTGGGCTTAACTTTTTACAACATGCTTTTGAGAGGGGCTTAAATTACCCTATTCTCGTAATAGCAATACTCTTCTTTTTTTTTTTTTTTTAAACATCTTTATTGAAGTATAATTGCCTTACAATGGTGTGTTAGCTTCTGCTTTATAACAAAGTGAATCAGTTATACATATACAATATGTTGCCATTTCTCTTCCCTCTTGCATCTCCCTCCCTCCCACCCTCCCCATCCCACCCCTCTAGGTGGTCACAGAGCACTGAGCTGATCTCCCTGTGCTATGCGGCTGCTTCCCACTAGTTATCTATTTTACATTTGGTAGTGTATATATGTCCATGACACTCTCTTACCCTGTCACATCTCACCCCACTCCCTCCCCATATCCTCAAGTCCATTCTCTAGTAGGTCTGTGTCTTTATTCCCGTCTTGCCACTAGGTTCTTCATGGCCTTTTTTTTTTTTTTCCCTTAGATTCCGTATATATGTGTTAGCATACTGTATTTGTTTTCCTCTTTCTGACTTACTTCACTCTGTATGACAGACTCTAACTCCATCCACCTCATTACAAATACCTCCATTTCATTTCTTTTTATGGCTGAGTAATATTCCATTGTATATATGTGCCACATCTTCTTTATCCATTCATCTGTCGATGGACATTTAGGTTGCTTCCATGTCCTGGCTATTGTAAATAGAGCTGCAATGAACATTTTGGTACATGACTCTTTTTGACCTATGGTTTTCTCAGGGTATATGCCCAGTAGTGGGATTGCAATACTCTTAATATGGAAGATTTTAAAAGTGTCTCTGCCCATTTGAAACAGAATTTCCACTACTGTGCATTTATTCTGTAGATACAGGAAACCCAATTATTGTTTGGAATTGAACTAGCCCCTTGAGGAACGTGAAACTCTCCTTGTTTTCTCCTCCGCCCCCCACCCATCATCAGACATGGGTTTTATTTTATAGAATTAAATAAAAATGGATGATGTGAGTGCAAATAGCTACAGGGAAGGGAAAATCTATTTGTAAGATCTTTACACTTGTGCCTAAGTAAGATTGTTCTCTGATTATTTGCTGGCTGTTTATAAGGGAAAATCATTATTCCTGGCTCCTAAGTCTGGAAGTCATTCATACAAGGAGGCACAAAATATTCCAATCGTTTTTATTCCCTCAGTTTTCCTATGAGTATTCATTCAATATTTTGGCTGATAATACAGTGAAAGAACAGGCTCTAGGCAGTTTTTCTAGAAATCAAGATTTATCTACTTCTTTGGATAATCAAATATTCCTTGCTCAGAAAGGCCTTCCAAGAACAACCTTTATGAAATACTGCTAGAGCCCTCACCTCCCATCTCTCTCCATGTTCTTGCCCTGCTTTACTTTTCTTCAAAGCATTCATCAATACAGGTTATTTATTAACACCCGTATTTATCTGCTAGCTTATAAACCTCTAGAACAGCGCCACCCAACAGAAATCCAATGCAAGCCACATAGGACATTAAAAATGTTCTAGGAAACACATTCTAAAGGTAAAAAGAAATAAGTGAAATTAATTATAATAGTGTTACCGACCCAGGCCCTTGGACTGTTTAATCAATAGAAATTGCTAAGAGGCCAGACGAGAATTCCAGCCAAGCGTTTATTGGGGCTCGGGCTGCAGCACAAGGGAGTGAGAACAAGAAACAGGTGCCTTTGCACTCTCCCTGAGAGGAGCTGCCTAGGTCCTTAAATGGGGTAATGATGGTGGTGGGGGGGCGGGTCTGTGGGGCGGGAAGGTGGCTAGCTTAGGTGGTCTGCCCACCCGCTCAGTGGTGCTGCATGCAGGGATCATACACAGTCCCCTGCTTTTGCTCCCAGCACTGCAGAAATGGCAGTTGGTTTGTGGCCTTTTTGTATCCTATTGTTCATAATTGCCCCAAATGCCCATTCTTGCAGTTATTTTAGTCCCTTAGAGTTACTTTGTATTCTGTTGCCCAGAGAGATGTTAGCCCAAGTGCAAGCACTCCGGTAGAGGGTCCCAGGTCCCAGCCTATCTCAACAGTATGTTTTATTAAACTTAATACATCCATAATATTATCACTTCAACATCAAATCAGTATAAAATGATTGCTAATGTGATATTTCATTTTCATTTTTTGGACTAAGTCTTCAGAACCTGGTGTCTATTTTATACTCCCAGCACCTCTTAATCCCAACTGGCCACCTTTCAAGGGCTCAAGGGCCACATGTGACTTGTGGCTGCCATGTTGGACAGCATGGCTCTAGGATGTCATCTCCACATGGTTAGTGGCTTTGCTTTGTTAACTAGAGAAAATAAATACTAAGCACATTCTAAGTGCATAGTAAATAGTGAAATAGCAAATGAATATTAAAATTATAATGATCACAACTGTTTAGCCAAAGGTCTGTGTATTATATGTCATCCAGCATGCTGCAATGCCTCTGGTTTTCTCTCTTTCCTAACATTTCCCTCTTGTCTACTACTCTAAGAATATCAAAATGTAAGAAAAGTCACTGTGATCATTTATTCTGCCACTGACCTACTTTTGCTGGGAAAAGCCAAAGGCTATATCCTGTGGTGACTCTTCTGCCCTCCCACCCCTCAGAATGGACCCATTCGAGTCTTGTTTCTGCTCATTGCCTCTCCTCTTAGTTCTGTGCTCCCTCCCTTTGATAGTTCTCAAGCTCCCTAATCAGCAGTGCTTCATATCACTTTTTAAAAGATCATACATCCCTTAATATTTGGGCAACACCTCCTTCCCTTCTCTTCCTCCTGTCAAGTCCAGTAAATAAAGAATGCATTTAGCACCTTCTTTGTGCCAGATACCATGGAAGTAGGCACTGCACGTACACCTCAGGGCAGTGTAGACACTGGCCCTGCTTTTGAAGCACTTTCAGTCCAGTGGCTGAGAAAGACAAACAGTCATTACAGTGATGACACAGTAGAGTGTCATGGCAAAGGCACAGGCTCTGGGAAAAACAGGGTTCAAACCTTGGCACCACCACTTACTAAGTATATGGGCTTGAGCTGATCACATATCTCTATGCCTTAGTTTTCTCATCTGTAAAATGGAGCTAATAAAAGTATGTACCACATAGTGCTGTTGTAAGGATTAAATTATAGTCGGGTGGGGTGGGGAGAAAAAAGATTATCTACAGGCATACCTTGGTTTTTTTACACTTTGCTTTATTGCGCTTCACAGATATTGCGTTTTTTACAAATTGAAGGTTTGGGGCAACCCTGTGTCGAGCAAGTCTGTTGTTGCCATTTTTCCAATGGCATCGGCTCACTTCATGTCTCTGTGTCACATTTTGGTAGTCCTCGCACTATTTCTTTCTTTTTTTTTTTTTTTTAATAAATTTATTTTTATTTTTGGCGGTGTTGGGTCTTCATTGCTACACACGAGATTTCTCTAGTTTCGGCGGGCGGGGGCTACTCTTCGTTGCGGTGCGCAGGCTTCTCATTGCGGAGCACGGGCTCTAGGCACGGGCTTCAGTAGCTGTGGCTCTCGGGCTTAGCTGCTCCGTGGCCTGTGGGATCTTCCCGGACCAGGTCTTCAACCCATGTCCCCTGCATTGGCAGGCAGATTCTTAACCACTGCGCCACCAGGGAAGCCTTCCTTGCACTATTTCGAACTTTTTCATTATTATATTTGTTACAGTGGTCTGTGACCAGTGATCTTTTTTTTTTTTTTAATTTTTATTTATTTATTTATTTATTTATGGCTGTGTTGGGTCTTCGTTTCTGTGCGAGGGCTTTCTCTAGTTGCAGCAAGCAGGGGCCACTCTTCATCGCGGTGCGCCGGCCTCTCACTATCCCGGCCTCTCTTGTTGCGGAGCACAGGCTCCAGACGCGCAGGCTCAGTAATTGTGGCTCACGGGCCTAGTTGCTCCGCGGCATGTGGAATCTTCCCAGACCAGGGCTTGAACCTGTGTCCCCTGCATTGGCAGGCAGATTCTCAACCATTGCGCCACCAGGGAAGCCCGTGACCAGTGATCTTTGATGTTACTACTACGACTTGTTGAAGGCTCAGATGATGGTTAGCATTTTTTTAGCAATGAAGTATTTTTATTTTTATTTTTTAAGTATTTTTAAATTAGGGTATATGCATTGCTTTTTTAGACATAACGCTATTGTACACTTAACAGTATTTTAAAATTAGGGTATACGCATTTTATTTTAGACATAGTGCTCTTGCACACTTAACAGTGTAAGCATAACTTTCATATGCACTGAGAAACCAAAAAATTCACATGACTCACTTATTGCCATATTTGTTTTATTCCAGCGATCTGGAACTGAATTGGCAATATTTCCAAGGTGCCTGTGTATATCACCATTGCACCATTATACTCTTGTAAAGAGATGACCTTGGATCATTGCCAACTGTGGTTAAGAGACATGCATATCTAATGTATTAGACTTACTAGAAGAGTGTCTGGCATTAGCATATTTCTAAGTGTTAGATATTATTATTATTATCCGTATTGGAAGAAGATGGACCTTTGGGAGAATTCAGGGGGCACAGCAGCCCAGACAGTGAAGGGTCAGGTGACATTTCCTGGAGGAAACCCCATCACCAGTGAAGCCTGATGAGGAGTTTAAGGGGGAGGGAACAACATTTATAAAGACCTGGAAGCAAGAGCTCTTACGGCAGTTTGAGGAACTGAAAAAAGTTAAAACTGCCTAAAACGCAAGCGCAAAGGCCTCTGAGGACCAGGTAGAACATATGAAACTGTTGATATTCGACACTTTTCAAACTATAAAAATGAAGCTTATTTATGGTTTAGCCTAATAGTATGGCTAACGTGAGCTGTGTAAAAAAAAAAAAAACCGAAACAAGAGCGAGCTCCTTAATACACGGTGTGTCGTGGGACACCGGGTCTCATCGGGACACCTGCTGCCCCTCGGCTGGGAGGGCTTGTGGGGAAGAGAAGACCTGGGCCCAGGTGGCCTGGGTGCATGGCCGGCTGCAGGTGCCCTGTGGGACTGAATATACTCGGTGGTGCCCATTTTAAAAGTCCAAAGGTGAATTTTATAGGTTGTTTTTTGATTTTTAAAATGTTAGCTCAGATTTTGGGAAGGGGGGCACAGTAGGGACCAAAGCATTTGTCGATCAAACATGGCTCCTTAACTACTAGCTGGTAATCTGCAGCCTGAGTTTAGACCTGGGGGCCAGGCGGTGGGGGTAGGAATGAGGCTGGACTTCTGAGTCCAAGACTTTTTCTTAGGAGTGAATTACTGAACATTTTCCCCACTTTCTCTGGCCCCGCCTGCTGCCATCTCTGTTCAAAGTCATTTCCTTCTGAAGCCCTCCAGTGTCTTCCCACCACACTTAGAATCACATTCAGACTCTACACCCCGGTTTATAACTCCACCCGATCTGCCCCGGCCACCTCCCCACCCTGCATGGTGTTCCTACTACACTTAATTTTTTTATTCCTGAAACCCACCAAGATCATTTTGGCCTCGGGGCTTTTGCACGAGCTATTCTGTCTGCTTGAGATACTTGTCTTTCAGATAGTCCTAAGACTGGCTCTTTCTCGTTCAGGGGTTGGCTCAAATATCACATCCTCAGAGAGGCTGTGTTGGAGGTCTCCAAAACCACTTCCGGATTTAAGGATTTGCTAGGAGGACTCCAGGACGCAGCATGGCCGTGATTTTTACAGAGAAAGGACACAAAGGAAAATGGGCAGTCAGCAAATATCCAGTGGGTGGATGGATGGATGGATGGATGGATGGAGGATTTTACCTGTCCCGTTGCTCAAGGGCAATGCTTACTCCCCCATCTGTACTGTCCTAAGATTTCTCTTTCAGGCTTTTCCCTTTGGCCTGTAGGTACCAACATGTGTACCCGACACGTGTGCCCAGCTGAGAGGCTGATTTCGTGAGTGAGAACAGTTGGATTTTATCCCGTCCTTGACCAGACTTCAACTTTGCAGACTGCAGCATTTTCGGTTTATCTCGTAGCTGTGTCCTAGCATCCCCCTGCCCTTCAGCCTCCCTCTCCTCCGTCATCCCTTTGATCAATGGCATTATCCTTCTCTGGCTGAACTGTTTACACACACACACACACACACACATTTTATAAGCACTGAAGCAGTAAAAAAGCAGAACTTTGACCCATACTCTGTCTATATTTCATGGGAAACCTTTCCAAAGAGATTCAGCTGAAAGAGTTTCTAAGAAACTCCCTCATTCCTCCCTCCCTCCCTTCCCTCCCTTCCCTCCCTCCCTCCCTCCCTCCTTCCCTCCTTCCCTCCTTCCCTCCTTCCCTCCTTCCCTTTATCCACTTTTTTTTTTCACTCTTTCATAAAACTCTGAGCCAGGCACTTTGTCAGGCATGGGAGACAGGTGTGAACAAGACAAACACCTGTGGTTTTTATCCTTAAAATCTGGCTTTCAGATGCTGCGCGCATGGACACTAAGAGGTAAGGAAACAGCAAGCGGCAATCATTTTGTAAAAGGTCCCAGAGGTGAGGAAGCCGCTGAGGTTATAACTGTTGGCTGCCCTACTCTGCACTCAAAGTAAGGCCACGGGTGCCAGGACTGGCCGTGTGAGGAAGTAAAAAAAAAAAAACAAAAACACCTCTTTCCAGCTAAGAAACTTAAACGAGCACCGCTGTGTCCAGCCCTGCTCGTTCAGCCTGTGTCTGGAGCTCAGTTTCTCCACCTGAGGATGGCGCTCTCCCAGGCTGTGTGGCTATGGGGTGTGTTTTCTACTTTTTTTAGTGGTTGCCCTAGAATTTGCAGTATACACTTAACGTACCTGTGCATTTACTCACATTTATAATTGATCCAAGTCCACTGCACCACTTCACGGGTAACACCAGTAGCTTAACAAACAATCCTAATTCCTCCCCCACCCCTTGCATCATTGCTGTCGTTCTCTTCACTCATGCATAAGCGCGCGCGCACGCAGGCATACATAACTGAATACATTGTTGCTATTATTATTTTGAACAAGCTGCATCTGTTAGATCAATAAAGAATAAGAAAAATAAAGGTTTTTATTCCACCTTCACTTTTTCCTTCTCTGATGCTCTTCATGTAGATCCGAGTTTCTGATTTTTTTTCCTTCTCTCTAAAGAACTTTTTAAATTTTTAATTAATTAATTTATTTATTTATGGCTGTGTTGGGTCTTCGTTTCTGTGCGAGGGCCTTCTCTAGTTGTGGCGAGCGGGGGCCACTCTTCATCGCGGTGCGCGGGCCTCTCACTGTCGCAGCCTCTCTTGTTGTGGAGCACAGGCTCCAGATGCGCAGGCTCAGTAGTTGTGGCTCACGGGCCCAGTTGCTCCGCGGCATGTGGGATCCTCCCAGACCAGGGCTCGAACCCGTGTCCCCTGCATTGGCAGGCAGATTCTCAACCACTGTGCCACCAGGGAAGCCCCTAAAGAACTTCTTTTAACATGTCTTCCAAGGCTGGTCTGCTGGCAGCAAATCTTTTCAGTTTTTCTTGGTCTGAGAACATCTTCATTTCTCCTTCACTTTTGAAGGATAATTTGCCTGGAACAGAATTCTCAGTTGGTCAGTTTTTTTCTCTCTCAACGCTTTAAGTATTTCCCTCCACTCCTTTTGTGTGTTGGTTTCTAGCAAGTCAGGTGTCATTATTATCTTTGCCCATCAGTAAGGCAATTTCCCTTTCCTTCATGAGTTTTTCCTTTATTTTTGATTTTCTGCCATTTAAATATGATATGCCTAGATGTAGTTATACAAAATGAAGAAATAAGATGTAGCCTAGACATAGCATTTATCCTGCCTGATGTCTCTGAGCTTCCTGGATCTGTGGTTTAGTGTCTGACATTCATTTAAGGGAAATTCCCAGTTATTAGTGCTTCAAATATTTCTTCTGTTGCTTTTTCTCTTTCTTCTCCTTCTGGTATTCCCCTTATACATACGTTATACCTTTTGTGGTTCTCCCACAGCCCTTGGAAATTCCATTCTGTTTTTTTCTTTTTTCAGTCTTCATTGTCTATGCTTATGAGGATTCTGTTGATATATTGTCAAGCTCAAAGATGCTTTCCTCAGCTGTGTCCAGTCTACTAGTAAACCAATTAAAGACAACATTTCTGTTACAGTGCTTCTTTTTTTTTTTTTTTAATTTTATTTATTTATTTATTTATTTATTTATTTATTTATTTTTGGCTGTGTTGGGTCTTCGTTTCTGTGCGAGGGCTTCCTCCAGTCGCGGCAAGCGGGGGCCACTCTTCATCGCGGTGCGCGGGCCTCTCACCATCGCAGCCTCTCCTGCTGCGGAGCACAGGCTCCAGACGCGCAGGCTCAGTAGTTGTGGCTCACGGGCCCAGCTGCTCCGCGGCATGTGGGATCCCCCCAGACCAGGGCTCGAACCCGTGGCCCCTGCATTGGCAGGCAGACTCTCAACCACTGCGCCACCAGGGAAGCCCTGTTACAGTGCTTCTTATCTCTAGCATTTCCTTTTCATTCTTTCTTAGAATTTCTCTGACTCTCTGCTTACATTGCCCATCTGCTTCTACATGCTGTCTACCCAGTAGAGTCCTTAGCATCTTAATCATAGTTGTTTTAAATTCCCAGTCTGAGAATTCCAACATCCTTGCCACATCTGAGTCTGGTTCTGATGCTTGCCCTCTCTCTTTCCAAACTGTGTTTTTTGCTCTTTAGTATGCCTTGTAATTTTTTGCTGATAGCCTGACATGATGTACCCAGTAAAAGGAACTGCTATAGGTTTTTAGTAAGGTGGTGATGAGGTGGGAGGGGAGGGGAAGCGTTTTGTAGTCCTGTGTTTAGCTCTCAGTCTTTTTGCGAGCCTGTGCCTCTGGACTGTGAATCCCCCAATGCTTCTCAGTTCATCTTCCTCACCCCCTAAGGTGGGACAGGTGGCTAGAGTGGGCTGAAGCTGGGTATTTCCCTTCCTCCACGTGGAGAGTTATAGGGGCCTGGAGTTAGGTATTTTCCTTCTCCTAAATCAGTTAAGTTCTTATAAAATCCCAGCAGGTGAAGTCCTGGTTAAGTAGTTTCTCCTGAGGGCAGACCTTGTTAAGAGGTACAGAGTGGTCTGGCCTATTTTAGAATGCTTCCTTTTCCCCTCCCCTGCTGGAAGAATGAGGGAACTTTTCTCCAATATTCACTGTGAGTACCTGGTCCAGTAAAACAAAATGTGGGGATCCCCCCATGACTGGGTACCCCTGGAGTTTTTGACTCTCAGATGTGTCCAAAGCAGCCTCCAGCAATTCGTCAATTTCAATACCGGTTTCCCGATGCTGGCTGGCACTGGCTTCCACCAAGGTTGATGGTCCAATAAGTGGTGATTTTCTGTATTCAACTGTCTGTCTCCCCGATTTTGCGGCAGTGGTTTGCCCTGTGACCTCATTTCTTCTACTGATTTAAGAAGAGCTGTTAATTGTTTTCAGTTTGTTCAGCTTTTTGCCTGTTTCTTTGATGGAGAGGTGACTTCTAAGCTTCTTACATGATGGACCAGAAACCGGAAGTCTGCCCACCAGTTTTAAGAACCAAAAAAGTGACTGATTGAGAATGTCAAGAATTTTTTTTTCAGGGCGGGGGTGGGGGTTTATTGGGTTAGAAATGGAAATTTTAGTCTTCTGTTGGAAGTTTCAAAGGTGCCTGAAAGAGAAAGTTTTGAACGATATTCTGGCCACGTGCAGGAAATGGTGATATTGCAAAGCACATGAGTCCGGGGACCAGCAAAAGGGGAGCTTGAAATCTGCTTCTCTCAACACCCTGTTGTGTGCCCCAGGTCAGTCACTTCCCTTTTCTGAGATTCCTTATCTAAAACTGGGTGTTGGGACATTTACCGGAAGCTGTCGAAGGGATTAGAGGTAATTTGTATAAAGTACATAGTAGAAGGTATATTCCCAGTTATTTTGTACATAATAGAATAGAAACATTATAGATCATTATAGACATAAAGTTTTTTCTTCCTTTTACTATGGGAAAAAACCCCTGAATGTTCACTTAGCTCTCCAAGGACACAGGAAGAGATTCAAGGTTAACACAATGCAAACCAAGCTAGAGAACGGTATGTGGAAAAGCGAATTTGAGCAACGTAGAAAACACAATTCATCATTCAGATCTGTCCGAAGATTCGGGGCACGTGGCAAAGTGTAAGAGGGTGAACTTTTCCCCTCGCAGCCTTGTCTTCACTGGGAAGTTTCTCCCTTGAGGGAGTCACTTTATAATATAGTAATTGAGTAGGAAGAGAGAAATCTCTTGCTAAAAGCAGTAAGAGGCTGGGTAGCAAATCAGTTATCAGAAGCATCACTAAAAAAAAAAAGAAGTCTGTACTACTCAGCACCAGGGTATTCTTTTGTGGCTGGGAGAGTAAACTTATATAAAGCACAAAGGTACCCCCTCCCACTTTGAAAAATCTCCAACTTCTGTTTCCTCTGCACTTTGAGGGAAGCGATACACTAAAATTAAGCGGTGGCTTCTCATCGCGGTTAGCAGCGTACACTTGGAGCCAGTCTGTCCTGGGTTTGCAGCCGGGCTGGCCACCACATGTCCTCATGTAACCTGGGGTGAATTAACCGACTTCTCCAAGCCTCCATTTCTCACCTGTAAAACGGCAGTTGTTGCAAAAATGAAATTTTGATAATCCCTGAAAAGAACTTAGCTCAGTGCTTGTGAAGGTTAGTCATCATGATTTCTAGAAAAGGGCGGCTTCAGGACGTTTTCGGACTCGAAATCCGTCTCTGCAAACAGTGACTCAGAAAGACTTTTGAAATTAAAGGAACAATTTAGAACAGGTTTTAAAAGTTGGGAAAAGATGGCAGTGGGGACGATCAAGAGTAATCTTGCCACCTGGAAGAGAAGCCAACATCCTCCTGTGGTTTTGCTTTCCTAGAATCACTTCTGCTTCTAGCCTGGAAGTGGACAAAGATGGAGAGAGATTGGAGATGAGCAAAGCAAAGTGTTCCATCTTCAAGAAGGGTCCCCAGAGTTATGCAGCTTCCCAGTTCTGGGTGGAACCCAGAAGCTATTGCCTCTGAGCAGAGGGCTGGATGAGCCGATGCATGTGAAGCCCTTAACAACAGTGTCGGGCGCCAGGTAAGCCCCGTTTCATACTGTGCTGCTGGGTCTGCTCCCCCTGACACCCACGTTCCCAAGGGGCACAGAGCTGCCCTCCAGGGAATCACACTGTTTCTCGATTTCTCAAAAATCATACTCTTTTTATAGATAAAGCACAGAAATATGCACAGTACATGAACAGATATATAGTGTATATGTGGTATTAACATATCATGGGGGGGTAATTACGAAAAACAGTCTAAAAATATTCCTTATGGGGGGATGCAAATGAGAAACATGTTAAATAACACTGGCTAACACTGATATAACGGGCTGCGGGGGATGTGGACGGGGCAGGCACCCAATATAAGACTAGAAATGGCGGGACCTCAGATGGCAGGAAGGTGGTGGTGGGGGATGCGAGGAGGGATTTCATGTGTGCGGGAAGCACGTTCAAGTGGGAAAGTCCCCCTGAGTGAGCGGCATCACCCTCTTTGCTGCCGCTCCTACCTCCTAGTTGGGAAGGCAGCATTGTGTAAGGAGGAGAGAAGGAACATCTTGGGAATTCTGGCTCTGCCATTCATTTGCTGTGTGGTCTTGGGCAAACCACTGACCTCTCTGAGCCACATCTATAATGTGGGACTAGCAATATGAGAGTCCGAGTGAAGTACCTGAGGAACAGCAAATGTTTAGTAAATGTGATGTCATTTTTACACTGTCCTCTTTGTCCTGTAAAATGGCAGATGACCCAGTAGTGTTTGAAATTTTCAGGAAGGGAAATCACTTCCTTTGAGGTGAACTCCTATCCATTGACATTTTATTCAAATTTTAGTCCCTCTGTCTTCTTTTTAACCCTCTCTTGCAAAGCTCTGGTTCTTAGTTTTCTTTTGAAATTTCCAGTAACACATGTATTAGGGATGCATTATTTGCCAAGTATCAAACACACATTATTTTATTTAATCCTCACAACAGTCCTATGAAGCCAGCACTTGATATATGTTTTTTTTTTTAATTCAGCTATTCTAATAGGTTTGTAGTGGTCTCTCATTTTGGTGACTAAAGATGTTGAACATTTTTTCATTTGCTTATTTGTCATCAGTATATATTTTATTTGTGCCTGTTCAAATCTTTTGCCCACTTAAAAATATTGGGTGGTTTGTTTTCTTATTATTGTAGTTTGAAAGTTTTCAAACACATATTCTGGATATGAATCCTTTGTCAGATATATGATTGGCCAACATTTTCTTCAAGTCTGTGGCTCATCTTTTCATTTTCTCAACAGTGTCTTTCACAGAGCAAATGTTTTAAATTTCGATGATGTCCAGTGTATCAACATTTTTTTCTGTGGATGAAGGTTTTGGCGTTGTAGCTAATGTTTTTAAACACCGTGAGCCAATCAAGATGCATCTGTGGGCCACGTGCATCCTGCGGGCCCCACATTGGGGTGGGATTTTTAGACTAGAAGGAACCTCAGGGGATGTGGAAGCCATGACAATGTGCTTCTCGGGTCTCCCGCAGCAGGGCCTGTAATTGACCGAGGGTCCGGATGCCCTGCTCTGAAATCCACCTTTGTGCCAAGACCACATTTCCCCCAGGTTTCTCCTTACCAGTGACTGCCTGCGACAGGGGTACTAAAGCAGGCTCATTTCTGGGAGACATGTGGCTTTGCCAGAACTTTCTTAGAATTGTGCCACAGGCTCAGACTACTCCTACCCACCTGTTCTTTTTTCTTTTCTCCTCTGCGGGGGTTAGACAAGCGTTGTGGTCTAACTCTTCTCCCAGCTTCCTCTGGCTCCTTTATCGTATTCCCATCCTGTGGGTTCCCCCCCCATGAAATGTCTTGTATGTCTTTTCCCAACTTGGTATCTGCTAGTATGACTGCCTCACCTGCCGTGCCTGGCAGGTAATATAAATGGATAAAGTGGTTCAGGTGAGGCCTGAGGTGAATTAAAACCCTACCCCTGTTTCACGAGGACAGCTTGTATCTAATTGTGATTGTTGCCAAGGAGAAAGTGATCCCAGGGCAGAACATCATTAGTTTTTAAGGAGAAAAACTACAAAAAATTATAATCCTTAATTCACCCCTCTCCTTTGACAGAAGGAATTGAGGCAAGGAACGGAAATGCCTTTTCTAAGATCACTCATGTAGTGGGTGGCAGAATGTGGCCAGAATCCAGAGATACTAGATCCCGATCCAGCTCTTTCCCTTCTTCCTATTTATTGATTAGGTGGGTCTGTATTCGTCATGTAACAAATCACACACACACACACACACACACACACACACACACACACACACACACACACACACACACACACACACACACACACACACACACACACACACACACACACACACACACACACACACACACACACACACACACCCTGCGCCAAATGGCAGCTTATAACAAGGTACGCTTACTGTCTCACAGTTTCTGTATATTGGAATCTGGACTCTGCTTAGCTGGGTCTCTCACAAGTCTGCATTCAAAGTGTCAGTTTAGGCCAGGGTCTCATCTGAAGGCTAAGTTGAAGAATCTGCCTCCAAGCTCATGTGGCTGTTGGTAGGACTCCTTCCCTCAAGGGCTGTTGGACTGAGGACTTCAGGTCTTTTCTTGCTGTCTGTCAAAGGCCACCCTCAGCTCCTTGCTGCGTGGAGCTTCCCAACATGACAGCTTGCTTGCTTCGTCAAAGTGTATAAGCTGAGCAGGCGACAGAGAGCGTCTGCTAGCAGAGGTGGAAGTCACAGTCCTCTGTAACCTAATCACGAAGTGATATTCTACCATGTTTATTGTATTCTATTACTAGACAGTCACTAGGCCAGCCCACACTCCAGGGGACATGAATACAGGGGGCCATGTTCGAATACTTCCTTGGACGTTAAGACACCCCCAGTTGTGTTGGATCTTTCCCCTGTAAACCAAGACACTACTTTCGTGGGGAGAGGTTGGGGATCTATTATATTAAAATGAAAACAAGTGCTGATGTAACTGCAGGACAAGATTGTGGAGGGAGAACTAGATCAATGTGGACAAGAAAGGAAGCGGTGGCAGGGGACAGGGCGGGGGTAGAAAAAGAATCTCCAAGCCAGGGCAGCAAAACCCTCTGTTTTCCCCACCAGGCACCCTCACCGTGTTCTGTCTTCACTTTGTTCTATGCCATGGGCACGGAAAACGTTGTTCGCAAAATTCAGGACATGGCTTTTGCAGAGATCGTTTGCTCTCGGATTACTACACATTCCTTCTAGTACTGAGAGCGCTCATAACTGTCGAGGAGAAATACGAGGATCAGAACTGTCTCCTTTGCATATAGGGAAGAAGCATGGGACGGTAATGAAAATAATGATCACCACTAATATTTGTCAAGGGCTAGCTGGACAGCCTGCCTGGAGCCCACCAGCTTTGCCCCATTGAGTCCTCAGAACAATTCTGTGAGGTTGTATTAATATTCTCTCCATTTTACAGAGGAAGAAACTGAGGCTTAGAGAGAGTGGGAGATTTACGTAATGTCACAGCTAGATGGGGCTAGAGCAGGAATTGACCCATGTTTTATTTCACTTCAATATCTACCACTAGAGTATTTCCCAAATTTTATTCATTCATGTATAAACTGTCAGAGTTGCTGCCATATCCAATATCATTTATTCTATTATCACATACAGGATACATTTTAGTACTCTACCCCTACCTTGCAATGATGCAGACTCTGGGCTATGGCAGAAGTGAGTTTAACCCTGCTCCTATCACCTCTCTGAGCTGCAGTTTTCTCATCTCTAAAAGGGGAGCACGGGCTCAACTTGTCTGACAGAGAAACAGATCATGGGAGTGAATTAGGAGGCACATTGTAGATGCCCTAGAAATATTTTGCTGAAGGGACCCTCAAGGAATAGGATCCATCTTTATTAACTCTTCTAAAAGATATATACATGGTTAGCATATTTTCAACATCATCATCAATATTAAGGAATTCCTTAGCACTTTCCATGACCTCCAAGAAATTTGCAATTAAGTGTTAAAGTCGGCATGTAGATTTAGTGTCCTGGAGTTCGAGGCAACATTAAATAGTCTTGTTACTCTATTTGGAGCACATACATTTGCTCTAGCATTTTTGCTTACTTGAGGGAACCATAATGACGGTATAACATCGTGATTAAGGGTACGGATTTTAAGGTCAATCAGATCTGGTTTTGCTTTCTGATCGTTCCATCCACTGGCTTTGTGACCTTGGCTATCTAAACATTCTCTGCTTCAGTTTCATTAAATCAGTTGGGAATGCTTTCAGCTGTAAGTAGCAACCACCATAACAAAAAGCCTACAGAGACTTAGGTTGTTTTTCCCCTCACTTAAAAGGAAGTCCAGAGGCAGGAAGTTGTTATGTTTCAATGGCTCCAGAATGTCAGAGCTTTGCGATTCTCTCTTCTTTACGCTTGCAGGATGCCTAACCGCTTTACTCGCAAGTCAGGGAAAAGGAAGGCAAGTAGAACCAAGGACATCTTTTCCTTTTTGAGACAACAAAGCTGCCCAGAAAACTCCCAGCGATCTCCTTCACCGGCCTGAACTGTGTTACATGGCCAAGTTGCAAGGGAGACCAGGGAAGGCTCCAGAATGGAGGTGGGTGAGGGAGCGGGGGCTGTGGTGGGGATTATGTCAGATAATGCATGTAACTGGAACAGGGAAATGGAGGCTTCATTCCAGTGTCCTGCAGTGAGGGCGCTTCACATCAGAGACAGGGCAAAAACCTGGTTTTCTACCAGACTGGAAGCTCCATGCAGGGAGGGTTTTCTGTCTTTCTCGTTTATTATTCTAGCTTGATGCCTAGAACACAGATAACCATATGGTGCTTCTCAGTAAATATTCGATAAATGAATGAATGGGTAGTAATCTGATACATTTATTTGATTTACTGTCATTCATCATTTCCTCAAAAAACATTTATTCATTGCCCCTAAACAAACATCAGAATGTAAGAATCATGAAAACAGGACTTTTGGTAGTGTATTATTTATCTCTTGCTGTGTAACAAACTACCCCAAAACTCAGCAGCTGAAAATAACAAACATTTCTTATCTCACACCGTTTCTGAGGTTAGGAATCACTGAGAGCAGTCTGGACAGGTGGCTCTGGCTCAAGGTTTCTTGTAAGTAGTCACGATATAGTCAGGATGTTGGTCGAGGCCGCCAGCATCTAAAGGCTTGACTGGAGTTGGAGGATCTGCTTCTCAGATGGAGCTCACAGGGCTGCTGGCTGGAGGCCTCAGTTCCTCCCCATGTGGACTTTTCCATAATGCTGCTTGAATGTTCTCAGGACATGGCCGTTGCCTTCCAGAGGGAAAGAGCAAGGAGGAAGCCGCAGTGTGTTTTCTGACTCGTCTTGGATGTTGCTCAGTGTCATCTGCACAATATTCTACTCCTTAGAAACAAGTCATGAGGTCCAGCCTAAGCTCAAAGGGAGGGGCTTCTGCCTTGTGAAGGGGGAGTGTCACCGAATATTTTCCCCCAATATGTTTACACTTTAAAAAATTCTTTTTATTGAAGTACAGTTGATTTACAGTGTTTCAGGTGTAGAGCAAAGTGATTCAGTTAGACATATATATATTCTTTTTCAGATTCTTTTCTTGTAGACATTTTAAAACCACCAGTGTCTATTCCATTCATTGTTGTATTTCTAGCATCTAGATATGCCTGGCTCCTATAATAGATGCTTAATCAGAGCTGGTTCCAGGTTGGTAGGCCTTGAAGGTTATAAAATTTGGGGGCTTTAAGAGAAAGGATGTAGAAAAGTTATGAAAAAAGTTATAAAAGTTAGTATTTATTTAGAATAAAAGAATATACTACAAATTACCCAATTTTTAAAGCTGAAAATATCACTGACATCACAAAATCCTCCAAATACCATCTTTATTTTTTATTAACTACCTGACTTTTCCTATTATTATTATTATTTTTAAAATAAATTTATTTTTATTTATTTTTTTTTGGCTATGTTGGGTCTTCGTTGCTGCACACGGGCTTTCTCTAGTTGCAGCGAGCGGGGGCTACTCTTTGTTGTGGTGCATGTGCTTCTCACTGTGGTGGCTTCTCTTGTTGTGGAGCACAGGCTCTAGGCGCGCGGGCTTCAGTAGTTGTGGCACGTGGGGTCAGTAATTGTGGCTCGTGGGCTCTAGAGCGCAGGCTCAGGAGTTGTGGTGCACGGGCTTAGTTGCTCCGCGGCATGTGGAATCTTCCCAGACCAGGTCTTGAACCCGTGTTACCTGCATTGGCAGGCGGATTCTTAACCACCGTGCCACCAGGTAAGTCCCTCATATTATTTTTTATTGACTACCTGACTTTTCCTGTAATGTGCGTTTCCTATATATTTTGGCTACACACTCTTGGATTACCTGTTAATATGACAGTGATCTTGGATTATCATTTTCTTTAGAGAGACTACTAGAAAGAAGATTTAATCTTTCCACCATCAGGATTGATCAAAATTTGTTACTGTCAATTTAGAAAAGTTTCTTTTGGCTTTGCAACACATTACTGGTTAGGTGATGTAAATTTTTAGGATTGTTGTGTCAGATTTGGGAAAACATCTGTCCAGTTTTTTATAATATGACCTGTAAGATTTTAGGCAATTTGAGTTTTCTAGGGCAGTGATGAATCTCAAATACTCTTTGAATGAATGACACCCATTAACTAGTTTGTTGCTTTCCTTTTTGTAAAGATGGAGCATTTCTTTTATGTTATCTTTGTCGATGCCAATATTTCTTCTTCCTGGGTGATCGTTATCATTTGCTCCTCTTTAGCAGGTTGTAATGGTTAATTTTGTGTGTCAACTTGACTGGATCATGGGTTGCCCAGATGTTGGTTAAATGTTATTTCTGGGAGTGGCTGTGAAGGTGTTTCCAGATGCAATGAGCACTTGAATCAGTGGACTCAGTAAAGCAGTGCGCCCTCCCCAGTGTGGGCGGCATCATCCAGTCCACTGAGAGCCTGAATAGAACAAAAAGGCAGAGGAAGGAAGAGTTCAGCCCTTCCTGGCTCACCGCTTGAGCGGGGACATCGATTTTCTTGCCCTAGGTACTCCTGTTGCTTAGGCCTTTGGACTCAGACTGGAACTACACCACTGGGTCTCCTGGGCTGCCAGATTATAGACAGAAAATTGTGCAACTTTCCAGCCTCCATAATGGCGTGAGTCAATTTCCTAATAATAAATCTCTTCCTATACATACATATCCTATTGATTCTATTTTTCTGGAGAATCGTGATTAATAGAATGATTTAAAAAAACCCAATAGCCTAGTTACTAGTTTTATGCAAAATTATCTCTTTTACTGGTATCACTTATACTTTGACAGGGAACTCACCAGAGTTCCAAGGCCAAGGTGTATCAAATATAAGTTACCTGATATATGGGAAATGCACCAAATTTGACTATCCTGTGTGTCTTCAGACACATCCTTGCTGTTTATGGAACTGTCACACTGAAATTTAAATTTCAGAGTCCATATATACAGTTTTATTGGAACTTAGACATGCTCAGCCATTTACTTACCGTGTACAGCTGCTTTCATGCTGCAGCGTCAGAGGTGAGTAATTGAGACGGAGCCCACAGAGCCGACAAAGCTTAAAGTATTTAGTATTTGGTGCTTTACAAAAAATCTGTTGACCAACCCCTGTCCTATGGAAATGAGCAAGAGACACACTCACCTTCTTGGCCTCCTGAAGCAATGGCCATTTTTCAGTCCCTAAAATACACCAAACTGTGTACTGACTCGAGACTAACCCCTCCGCTCTTCTCTCTGGAGAACAATCTTCTCTCAGCCATTTTTGGTCTGATCATATTCATCCTTCCAGCAATTTCCCCTACCTAGAGAAGACTTCTCTGGCTACCTGTCTAAAACAGTTTCTATTATTATTTTTTTTTAAATTGGCTGTGTTGGGTCTTTGTTGCTGCACGCGGGCTTTCTCTAGTTGTGGCGAACAGGGGTGCGGTGCTCCAGCTTCTCATTGCGGTGGCTTCTCTCATTGCAGAGCACGGGCTCTAGGCGCGTGGGCCTCAGTAGTTGTGGCTCGCGGGCTCTGTAGTTGTGGCTCGCAGGCTGTAGAGCACAGGCTCAGTAGTTGTGGCGCACAGGCTTAGTTGCTCTGTGGCATGTGGGATCTTCCCGGACCAGGGCTTGAACCGGTGTCCTCTGCATTGGCAGGCGGATTCTTAACCACTGTGCCAGCAGGGAAGCCCAGTTTGTATTATTCTTAACCCTAGTTTCCTGTTCTTTTCAATAATAGTCCTGCCCATGGTTTGTAATTATTGACTTGTCTTGTTCATTAAGGTTGCTGCCCCTTTTACTCTGCAAATTCCCTGTCAACATGTCTGTCTTCCCAGGGTGGGTAAGAGTGTGAGCTCTGAAACCAGACAGCCTAGGTTTGAATCCCAGCTTTGTCACTTACAAGTTGTGGAAGCTTGGGTAAGTCACTTATCTTCTTGCTTCTTCCATTTTCTCATCTGCAACGTAGGGATAATCATAGTAACTACGTAGTAAACATAGTAAGTACTACATTAAGTTTTGAGGATTAAGTAAGTTGTAGATAAAGCATTAAGAAGGAAGCAGCAAAGGAAGCCATAAACAAAACGAAAAGACAATCTACGGGCTGGGAGAATATATTCGCCAACAATGCGACCAACAAGGGCTTAATTTCCAAAATATACAAACAGCTCATACAACTCAATATCAAAACAAAACAACCCAATCAAAAAATGGGCAGAAGACCTAAATAGACATTTCTCCAAAGAAGACATACATATGGCCAACAGGCACATGAAGAGGTGCTTAACATTGCTAATTATTAGAGAAATGCAAATCAAAGCCACAGTGAGGTATCACCTGACACGGTCAGTATGGCCACATCAAAAAGTCTACAAATAATAAATGCCAGAGAGGGTGTGGAGAAAAGGGAACCCTCCTACACTGTTGGTAAGAATGTAAATTGGTGCAGCCACTGTGGAAAAGAGTTTGGAGGTTCCTTAAAAAAACTAAAAATAGAGTTACTATATGATCCAGCAGTCTCACTCCTGGGCATATATCAGAAAAAGATGAAAACTCTAATTCAAAAAGATAATGCACCCCAGCGTTCATAGCAGTACTATTTGCAATAGCCAAGACATGGCAGCAACCAAAGTGTCCATTGACAGATGAATGGATAGATAAAGAAGATGTGGCATATATATATATATATATATATATATATATACACACACACACACACACACACACAATGGACTATTATTCAGCTATCAAAAAGAATGAAATAATGCCATTTGCAGCAATGTGGTGGACTTAGAGATTATCATACTATGTGAAGTAAGTCAGAGAAAGACAAATACCATATGATATCACGTATATGTGAAATCTAAAAAAAATGATATAAATGAACTTATTTACGAAACAGAAATAGACTCACAGACATAAAAAAACAATCTTATGGTTGCCAAAGGGGAAAGGGAGGGGAAGAAGGATAAATTAGGAGTTTGGGATTAACAGATACGCACTACTATATATAAAATAATAAACAACAAGGACCTACTGTATAGCACAGGGAACTATTATATTCAACTTCTTGTAATAACCTATAATGGAAAAGAATCTGAAAAAGAAATATATGTGTGTGTGTGTGCGTATATATATGTGTGTGTATGTATATATATCTCTGAATCACTTTGCTGTACACCTGAAACTAACACAACATTGTAAATCAATTATACTTCAAAAAAAAAAAATACTAGTAAAAAAAACCAAAAAACAAAACCCAGTACCTGGTAAGCAATTGATAAGGGTTAGCTATTAATACTTAGTACTGTATCTTCAGGGTTGAACACAAGAGTACAACCAGTATCTCTTTGAGTGAACAAAGTTTTAGGAATGAAGCATTTGTGGAAATGAAGGCTTTATCTAGTGCCTCATACCTCTTTTATTTTTTAACCATATGCTGTTTTCATTTAAACATTATGGACCTCAAGTTTCATTTAGTCCATGAAAGGCTATAACTGACCTTGATTTACGTAACAAATCAGTAAGGCAAGTGTTTGAAGCATTTTTTTAAATTACTTTTTTTGTGTGGGGGGGTGGTAATTTAGTATCTGTCATGGTATGCCCATGGACAGATTAAGACCTATAAGCATTATGAGGCCTACATCAGTCAGCTATTGCCATGCTAATGTCATGTAACAAATCACCCAAAGCTCAGTGGCTTAAAACAATAATTATTTAATCTCACAAAAGCATCTGCAAATTGGCTGGTTTTCAGATGATCTAGACTGGGCTGGGCTGGGCTTCAAGGTGTGGGTTGCATCAGGGTCTGCTCTAGGTGTCTCTCATCCTCCTTGAATGAACAGGCATGTTCTTCTCACGGCACTGTTGGACATGCAAAAAGAGCAAGACCTGCGGTGTAAACACGTTCTAAGGCTTTGCTTGCATCCTGCTTGCTAACAGCCTATTACCAACAAAGTCACATGACTGAGTCCAAATCAGTGGGTCAGGGAAGTATATTCCATCCAAAGCAGGAATGGGAGAGGTGTATTTCCTGAACAATAATACACACTATCCCAAGACCCATAACCAAATAAAAGTTAAAAATCAAACTAAAATGAAAAGTTATATTTTTCAAAGAGACAAAAACATGTACATGTCAAAAATAGCTTTTCTGAATTTTCTGGTTGTCTCCTTTGGTGGGCAAGAGGGGTTGTAATGGTGTCCCTGCTTTTCTGGTCCTTTAACTGTGTGTCTAGTCTTCATTTGGGGCCAGCCAGCACTGATGAGTACTCCTTTTTGTATCCAAGTGCCCAGCACTTGGTAGGTATTTGACATAGTTTGTTGAATGCAATTGTTGAATTCTATAAATGTATGGCAATTGCATCAGTGCATGATAGCTCTATTTGCTATACAGAAATTCAGGAGCATTGTAGGTATTGCACGTTTCTACATCAAAGCTTTAAAAGTAGTTATGGGGTGTGGAGGTGCACACAACTTCTAACACTGCTGTGCATACCTTGGAGGCCTCCAAGCAAGTCGTTGCCTTTGGGTTTCCTGTTTCTCTGTTTCGCCTGCAATGGAAAAGCGATCGCTTTCTCATCTGATGTTGCCCAAGGGAAATGTGTGCCTGGAAGATAATCAACAGAGAGGAGAGTGTAGACAAGTAAATAAACAGTTTAATGAATATAAGATAAAACATGAATTAGGGCTTCCCTGGTGGCACAGTGGTTAGGAATCCACCTGCCAGTGCAGAGGACACGGGTTCAAGCCCTGGTCCGGGAAGATCCCACAAGCCGCAGAGCAACTAAGCCCGTGTGCCACAACTACTGAGCCTGTGCTCTGGAACCCGGGAGCCACAACTACTGAGCCCGCATGCCTAGAGCCCCTGCTCCGCAACAAGAGAAGCCACCGCAAAGAGAAGCCCACGCACCGCAACGAAGAGTAGCCCCCGCTGGCTGCAACTAGAGAAAGCCCGCGCGCAGCAACGAAGACCCAACACAGCCAAAAAAAAAAAAAAAAAAGCCAAGAATTAAAGCCAGCTTTCAGAACCTCACATTTTCCTTTCATCTACTGTTTATTCAGTAATTGCACAATTACAACTTGCATAAATGATTTTATATACCTAGTAGTCTATAAATATCTCCAGTATGTATATGTTTGTAGATAAGGAGGGCAGGGACGATCATGATTGAACAAACACGTTCTGACATAGAAATAACCTTGCAAATACTACGATGTTCAGATTCTACCAATGCTGGTTTTTCCTGACCCGGGGAACTCAGTGTTACGAATTTTATTAATAACTACCTTTGAGAGACTAACAAATGCCACACATTGGGGTGAGATATCTCTATATATTATTATTTTTAACCCATGTAACAGCACTGCCATGTTAGAACATATCCCTATAGTAAAGAAGGGAACACAGAGATGCAGTAAGTAGCTTGAGCCTGTATTTGAGCTCTAACATGCTTCACTAGAAAATCAGGCTGTTTTGAAAGTTGACTACCCACCTGTGTACAGGGAGGGCCAGTTGAGGACAAGCAAGCGTGGCATATAGATATCCATGTGACTGTCGCATCTTATTTCTTGCACCAGGATTAACGGAACAGAACACCCAGTGTGGGAAGCCACCTCAGGGCCACCCTGCAAATATTTGTATACCTCCCCACCATTCTGTTTTCCTTCAGTTTTGTAGTGCAGAGCTTCTTTATTAGATGACTAAGATAGGCATGGTAAACATGTCACCCGGATTGTCAGATGCCTCTGGTTTGGAAATGTTCACTCAGAGCCATCAGTGAAGCCCAGAGATGACATCTTACAAGCTGGTGATAAAGCTTCAAGTAGCTTCCACTGTGAGAAGGGCTTAATTATGTGTGATTTTTCAAGCAGTATCTGTAGATTATACAGATAAGATGTCTCCTTTCTGTCTGGTGTGTGCCTTGTACTAGCACCCGTATTGAATCATGACTGCTAGCTCTCCTTGGTTGTGAATTAGGGCCCCAGGAGCCTCCAATCAGGTTTAGCCATTGTCCTCACAAAGCTCATTATTGCTCTTTTGGTTGAAATTTGAGGGGCCGAACAACCATTAGGTAAGTATGCAATGTCAGGGGAGCAATTTGGTTTGAAAAGTCTCAGAAACGGCCTTTAAAAAAAAAAAAAAAAACCTTCTAGGGCATTTCTTTTTTGAAAAAATAAGTTGAGTATCTTTGTTTAAAAAAAAAAAAGGGTTTCTGCCTTTGCAGTTAAGAGCAATCCTTAGAAGGCATCCAAAAAAAAAAAAAGTTGGCTCTGTTTTCTGAATTGCTAGTTGGGAGAACAAAAGCAGCAAGGGAAAGTTTGACTTGACTTCCTCTGCAATTTGTTTATATCATCGGAGCAGAAAGAATCTCAGGGCTCAGCTCGCCACTTCCTGAATAAAGAGAGAAAAATGCCCAGAGTGCTGGATTCATTGAGAAGTGCAGAGCGGTCAGCAGAAATCCTGACCGACTGAGGGGCCCAGAGGGCAAAGGAAGAACTTTCTCCATTCAGCTACGATCTAAGATAACTGCGAAGTCCCCAGTCACCAAATACTCCCCCAGCCCTCCCAGTGGCCACAGA
This sequence comes from Eschrichtius robustus, assembly GCF_028021215.1. Lineage (NCBI taxonomy): Eukaryota > Metazoa > Chordata > Mammalia > Artiodactyla > Eschrichtiidae > Eschrichtius > Eschrichtius robustus. The sequence continues at coordinate 8,562,969 of NC_090839.1, read as the reverse complement.
GAGGCCAGCTGGAAGGAAGGTGCAGGCTTCCCTGGCTTGTTGCTATGGAGTCGGCTTCATCCAAGACAGTATTGTCAATCAATCGAATTCAAAGACAGCAGTGGCAGCAATGGAAGTGCATTGAAATTACAAATATTTACTTGAAAAAAAATATGTCCAAATCAGATGTAACTGAGATGGTAAGGTTCTGTTTACTTCTCTAGGTAGTAGCCGGGAAACAGCCAAACCAGTTAGGTAGGAAACTTTCTTTTTTTGGTCAGGTATGTACTGAATCACTGGCAGCAAACTTCAGGGATTTTTAGGAGAGAAGATTTCTTTCTCTCTAGGTTCTCCTGGGCAGAGTGCCTGTATTCCTTCCCCTCCACACACACACTTTTTAAAAACAATTCGAGGCCAGCTGAGCTCATTTTGATTATTGCTGTTAGTTTCCTGCCACTTGTCTTTGTAGGCTGGAGTGAGGCCGAAGGATTTAGATGAAAAACATCAGGCTGCTCTCCTCTTCGAGAAATCTTACCTGTGTGGTTTCCTAGCTTGCCTTTTCATAACTTACTCGGTTGAGGTCTGCCATGGCTGGCCTATTTATTAAAGAGAAATTTGAAATCAGTGGGTGAAAGGGCTAAGAGAAAAATACAGTTGAGCAGTGAAGGTACTTGGCTGAGTACCCTTATGGGAGACTGATCTCATTGGCCTTTGGAACACTGGAGGGGATTGCAAAACATGCAGCTAGAACAGAGAGAGAGAATGCAGATGGGGGGGGCAGAATGGGGAGACAAAGAGGGTTTCCCTTTCCTCCGAAAGGGGGGATCATCCTTACTAAAGTGCGTTTCTTGGGGCAGCTCAGAAGCAGGAGAAAATGCCAGGTAATAAGGCTGGTGGCCATTTGAATAATGAATAGTATAACACGCAGTGATTTCAAACCTCACAGTTTGTTATTGGAAGTTTTTCTTCCCATTTGGAGGGCAGGTTTCCATCAATTCTCTTGTCTAATTCCTGCTTCCTGCCAAGCTGCTGCTGTTTTCAAGAAAACACTTGGGTCATCGTTTGAGAGCTTCAAAAATCTCAGTGTTCAATTAGCCTCCTTTTGAATCCCTTCTGATGGTTGGTTAAATATGGGTCCAAAGTCCTTTCTGTGAGTAGGGCGGATCCTGGGGTGAGGAAACTTAATTTTCTGAGTGTTAAGAAAAATAATGTTTTAACAGCACCATTACTAGAAAACTTGGAAATTGCATTCTTCTAGTCTGTTCTGTTCAATTCCATTTTATGGACCTCTGAACATTTCATAGTACAAAGGGCTATTATATAAAAAGGACACTCGGATATTCTTCTTAAAGGTTCCCTTGTACTTTCATAGCATGTTTACAAGGCTACTAAGTATGCTTTCTCATCACTGTGTTTTAAATGGCTCGACTATTACTCCCACGTTTGAGAATCATTGAAACTGCCTGAATGGAACCGGGATATCCTTTGTTCCCCATTGATTTGGAAACAAAAGACGCAGGAAAAAAAGTTTATTTTGCTGCTGCATGCCATATGCAGATGAACGCATTGTCGATTAAATTAAACCAAGGATCTGAAGACTTTTTCAAGCCTTAGAAAGAATGTTCTTATAGTTACGGTACATGTTAGAATTTGCCCTCCAGTTTTCATTTATTCCATTGTGCCTGTGTCTAACGTAGGGTTATTTAAGTCACACACCCAAGTCTTCAGGAATAATAAAGCGTAATCAATAGAGGAGAATCAGCATCAAAAAAGACAAAAGTTGCTATGTTGTTTCTTAGGTGGGAAATACCAGATGGACACAAGTAGGCAGTGCCCTCCATTCATTTTCTCCCTTCTCCATCTTTTCCATTTTCTCTAGACCCGAGATTCTCGTCTTCGGCACTGTTGACATTTGGACTGGGTCATTCTGTGTTGCAGGGGGCTGTCCTGTGCGTTGTGGGGTGTCTACCAGCTTCATGGGCCTAGACCCCAGATGCTGGCGGCACCCCTCCACGGTCATGACAGGCAGCCTCGGCTTCTGTAGCTGCCACATGTCCCCTAGAAGGGGGGTGGGGAGGACGTTTGGATCGCCTCAGGTTGAGAACCACTGTTCTAGAGCAACCCACCCACAGAATCCTGTTTGAAGGAGGAAGAGAAGATTAACTTCGTGTTCGGCCAGCGATAGTGAAAATCACTGGTTACAAAGCAGTTATTTTAATCAATTCATAGAGTTAGATCTCAAAATATAAGAGAGAGCGCAAGAGAAGGAATCAAAGGACTCAGACAACTTAATAGCCAGCCCTTCATTTTACAGGTGGGGACCACAGCAGGAAGTGCATCCCAGCGTACACAGCTAGGTGGTGAGCTAAGGCTAGTTATTGCTAGCTTTTTTTCTTGTTATTTCAAGTAGTTCATGGATTCACTTACCTATCATTGTGCCCCTCCTACTGGGAAGCATCTCAGAGTAGACGGGAAACAACGCATCTCAGGATCCTTTTCCTTATGACCGTGAAGTAATTAATATTCACTAATTTAATTTTCAGTGGCTAGAAATGGACATGTACTACAGTAATAAAATACACATTTTATGAGATACTGTTAGAATAAAAATGTATCATAGTGACAATATGGCTAAAGAAGTTTAAAACACGTCTTAATAAAGATGTATCTCTATTTCACTAGGATGTATAGTTCGTATCAACTATTTTTATTAAATATCGAAAAAGAGAAGCAGTGCCCAGAACCACATAATCTGAGTCCTGTATATACAATAATAAAGCTATCAGTGTTCATTTTTAGTATTTTTTTTAAGTTTTAAATTATGAAGTGTTTTGAACGCTGTGACAAGTGGACAGAATAAATGGTACAATAGTCAGTACATGTACTTACTGCTAAGATTTACTGGTTTCCAGCTCTCCCATTTCAGAGCCTTTACTGGTCCTTCTGGCAATCATTTATCTGCATGGCTCATTCCTTCCTTCCCTCATCCAGGCTGAAATGGCACCTTCTCAGACAGGCCTCCCAATCTTTCTTTATAGTGATACAACTACAGAGTGTATTCTATATGATGAACAGAGGGCACTATCCGTCACTTGCCAGCCAGCCCTGCTTTAATTTTTCTTTATAGCACATATTACATATAAATAACGTGTTTGGTTTACTTATTTGTCTGTTTCCTCCAACTAGAATCTAGCCTGACGCCCTGATGGCTTTGTTTCATCTAGTAGTGCTCAGAACAATGCCTACCTAGTACACAGTAGGCGCTCAGTAAATATCTGTTGAATGAAAGTGTTGTCCGGGCAAACTGTGGGCACGAGCAGGCTGGTAACAATTTAGTGTGGGTTGATGAAGTCTTGCACTCTTGTAAATGACCTTTGTCTTCTCAAGTGTAATATTTAATATTTAATTGGTTTGGCATGACAAGTTAAATATTGCAAGCAGTTAATCATTTATTCATTTTAAATAACAGGTTGTTTTTTAATAGAAGTCTAATGAAGAAAATAATAATGGACTCCCAGCCGACTGATCAGAGAAGCCTACTGATATTTAAACAGCAAAACAAAAGTACATGCTTATAGTTAGAAACTTGAAATTGCATAGAAAAGTTACAGAATAAAAAGTAGAAGACATTCCCTATCTACAAAAAGAAACACTTGTAACCAATTTCTCATGAATTGTTCCAGAAAATTTCTCTATGCCTATAGGTATACATTTACTAGCAAAATACACCTTAAGTTGCTTTAAATGCACACACACACATGCATACACACATACCAGAATGGTTTCTTTAACCCCTGCACAGTTTGTACTGAGATATTTATTTGCTCAACTATGTGTTGAACATCTCTCTTCCATCCAACTGTACCTGCCTATCCACCATTCTATCCCCCGTGCCTGGCACACAGCAAGCCTCATTACCTGTTTGTTGAACAATTGGTTAAACTGGTACACACTCTTCAACAGCAGGTGCTATGCTTTTTTTTTTTTTTTTTTTTTTTAATTATTTATTTATGGCTGTGTTGGGTCTTCGTTTCTGTGCGAGGGCTTTCTCTAGTTGCGGCGAGCGGGGGCCACTCTTCATCGCGGTGCGCGGCCCTCTCACTATCGCGGCCTCTCTTGTTGCAGAGCACAGGCTCCAGACGCGCAGGCTCGGTAGTTGTGGCTCACGGGCCCAGTTGCTCCGCGGCATGTGGGATCTTCCCAGACCAGGGCTCGAACCCATGTTCCCTGCATTAGAAGGCAGATTCTCAACCACTGCGCCACCAGGGAAGCCCGTGCTATGCTTTTATTAATGTACCGTGGCCAAAACACGATTCTTACGCCATTAGTGAAGTTCTTTAGGATTTGTATTCAATGAACATTTATAAATTTTTGAAAATTGTTAGCATTCTAGGTGTTCTCATGTGAATTAGCTCACGCAGTCCTCAGGCAAATCTCCTAAAGTGATTATTTTCATTTCTGTTTTTCAAATGAGAAAGACTTAGATAGCAAAACCAAACTATAGATGAAGATGTAATATTAGGAAAAAGTTCTAGGCCTCCATGCCCTATTTATATTTCTAGGTAACTTCATTTTTTTTTTTAACCAATCTCAGCAGTCAGAATGCTGTGAACGTTTGAGCTGAGCTCTAAATACCAAATATTTCTGTATAGTCTGTCATGTCACAAAGATACATTTCAAGTCTCTCTAATTAGCCCAGCAGATGAAACAAAGATCTGAAGACTTACTAAACACTAACAAAACAAACAAGCAAACAAAATTCCTCTAACACAAGAGAAACTTCTTGACAGTGTAAAAAATGAATCCACCTGGCTTCTAAGAAGCAGGCCAGAGCAGCTCAGAATCAAAACACAGGAAGTAAGTTGTAAATGGCAGAATGAATAAAACAACTATTTTGGGGGTGAAACAGAATCTGCTCTCTGCACTTTAGATGTCACCTTTCAAAGTGAGGAGGGAGCACGTGGGGTCAAAATGTTCACCCAGGGGCTCCATTTTCAAAACGAAACAGCCAGTATACAACTCGGTAAAGTAAAAAACCATCGAATTACATGGTTAAAAATGGGTGAATTTTATGGCATGTAAATTACATCTCAAGGTGTTAAAAAAAAAAAAAGGAAGAGCCAAATTAACAGTTAAAAGTTGTTTTATCTTGCCAGCAGGCAGCCAGTACAGATTCAGGTGTCTCGTGTGTGTGTGTGTGCGTGCGTGCGTGCGCGCACGCACGCGCTGTGGTCTGTGAGTTCAGGTCTCGTGTGTGTGTGTGTGTGTGTACTGTGGTCTGTGAGTCCAGTATGTGGGGACTCGAAGGTTACTGTTTAATATTATGTAGAAAACATGTGCAGAGCCAAGGAGGTGAAAACAGTTCTCTCATAAAAAGACCATGGGGCTGGGGGGCTCCTGAGAAGTCAAAGTAGTTGAAAAGATGAACCTTTTGTCCTGGAGGTGTCATCACATCCTCCTACTGGGGCGAAACCACAGAGCATAAAGCTTGCCTCCCGCTTGCCGCTTCCCTGTTGATTCTGTTCCCTCGTAATAGCAGCCTTGTTCCATCTGCCGGGATTCAGAGATTTATGGAGGCAGAGTGTGAGGGGAATTATTTCCAAAAGAAATAATCGCAGGAACAGTGAGACGGAAGGAGGAGGAGAGAGAGAGAGAGGGAGGGAGAGAGAAACAGAAACAGAAGCGCGATTAATTTCCAGGACAGAATTAAAATTGGCTATCATGTCATTAAAGTGTTAAAACACTGCCAGCACTATAAACTGACAGCGATGCCTTACGAAGAGCCTTCTGTTGGGACCGGACGAGTGAAATGAAACTCAGAGGGGAAGGGGATGGGTGGGGAGGAGGACCTGCTCACCGCCAGGAGCAGGGCTGTGCAGTTAAACCTCAGGTCGTGGTTTGATGCCCTTCTGACTCGCGGAGACAAAGGCCACCTGCCAGCCTGGGGTCAGGCGAGACCTCACACTCCACGTGAGCACCTCCTGTGGGAAGAAGGAGAAAAAGACGCGTGAGCAAACCTCAAAATTACTGACAAAAGAAAACAAAGCCTTACTCAGTCTAAAAAACCAAGTGAGGTTATTTTTCTGAGAATTACATAAGCAAATGCCCCACGCTTACCTCTGATTATTATCTCTTAATCATAGGTTTAAAAATGTCAGTAAAACTATGTCAGACTAGGACAGAGGTTACTTTGGGGAAAGAATAATGATTAGGAGAGGACACGGGGGGACTTTCAGGGTGCTGATTTTCCGGATATGTGACAACTTTGGGAAAATTCATCAAGCTGGATATTTCCAATTTGCGATTATGTATATTTTACTAACATTAAAAAAATGCCAATATGATCTCCCTGTTCCTCCTTCCTCATTCATTTCAAAGTTGATGTGACCAAAGAGAGCTTGGATCCTCCTCTAGCTGTGTTGCCCCCACTTAGCTCATGGTAGCCTTCAACGACTTACCCCAAGACTTCAGCAGCATCCTGGATTCTTCTTTCCTCCTGCTGGCTCTACCTCCAAAGCAGGATCCCATATCTCTCTGATTTCCTCCATCTCCACTGGCCTTCCAAGTCAGCGTCCTGTTTGGCTAGACAGTGGTTAATGGACTGCCAATCAAGTTTCCTGCTCCCTCTCATGCTAATCCAGTCTCCAAAGTTACCTTTTTTAAAAATGGAAATCAGGTGACCACATCCTCAAAGTCCCCGAACAGCTTCCCGTCACATGTAAAGTAAGACCCAGCTGTGGGTAAGCCTTCTGGAGTTGCTTTCCTTCTATTCCTCTAACTCACTAAGCTCATTCCTTCCTCCGGAACTTGGCTTTGCTGTCCCTGTCCTGGGTCTCAGCTCTCCCGTCACCTGCCCACTGAGGCCGCCCCCAATCAACTATGACAGTCACCACTCCCCATCACATTACCGTCACGACACCTAGCACTATATGACAGGTTAGGTTGTCTCTTAGTTGTGTTGTTGATGGGATTTCTCCCTCACTAGGATATAGGTTCCCAGAGAGGCAAGGACTGTGTCTGTCCTGTCAGTATCTCCCCTTGGATGTTATAAAAATAGTCTGAAACATCACATGCCTGAAACCCAGCTCCTGGAATTCTCCCTCCCCACCACCACCACCTCCCTCCAACCTGCTTTCCTCATAGTACTCTGCTCATGGCAACTTTGTTCGTTCAGTGACTCAGGCTAGAAATACTGGAGTCACCCCTGACACCCCTTTCTCCCCTCACATCTCACCTTCAATCCATCAGCACTTCCTGGTGCCCTTACCTTCACAGAGCCTGACAACTCATCTACCACGTCCTGCCCCTGCCCTGGTGCGGGAAGAAAAAGGGTTCCTGGAGCTGCCTAACCACCCCCTACATCTCCCTGGGCCCCCCTTTCCATTTAGTCTCCAGAGTCAGGTTATTTGAAAATAATTTTTTTTTTTTTTTAGCCGCTCCGCACGGCTTGTGGAATCTTTAGTTCCCTGACAAAGGATTGAACCCAGGCCCTTGGCAGTGAGAGTGGAGTCCTAACCACTGGACCACCAGGGAATTCCATCGAAAATAATTTTAAATCCCATATCTCTTTCCAGATGTGTCTTTCCAGTGACTCCCCATCTCAGCAAAATCTAAAGTCCTTCGGTGACCCGCACGCATCTGCTTCCCTGACTGCCTCACTCACCCACCCACCCTCTTTCCCTTGCTTTCTCCACTGTGGCCACACTAACCAAGGACACACCCCCTCAGACCTTTGCACCTGCTGCTCTTTCTGGAATTATCCCCCAGGTATCCCCCTCACTTGTGTTCCCTCACTTGTCGGGGTCTCTGCCCAAGGAGGCTTTCTCCAGCATCTCTTTTCAAAATTGCCCCCATCCTGACACTCCCTATTTCTCTCCTCTACTTATTTTTCTCCAAAGCACTTAAGGCTCCACAGACTTATGCCATATTTATGTATTCATTGATGGTCCCTTTCCCCTAAGTTCCATGAGGGTGGAGATTTTTGTCTCTCTGTCATGGCTGTGTCCTCATTGCCCACATTTGTGCCTGGCAGATAGTAAACACTTATAGTTTATTAATAATTAACTGAATGAAAAGTACATGCTAAAGATTTAAGTCCTCATATAGTGAGTGAATGAATGATAATTAATAGAACATTGCTGAAGTCATTAAATCAAAGATATACAGAGTTTCTATTGTGGATCTGAAACCAATCTAACCTGTTCTACAGTAGTATATACAATAGACAAGATCTCTGGTCACCTGGAACTTGCAGTCTACTTGGGGAAAGCAACTGATCCAACAACTGCAAAAAAACATCTCATTACAAACTTGGTATTGCTGGGAAGAAAGAGGACCTTCTGAGATCATAGCTCCATTAGAGAGAACTGGGAAGGCTTCCTCAGAGGAGGTGACATTTGAGCTGAGATGAGAAAGTTTGGGTGTACAGGGAAGTGGGGGACTGGGGAGGGCATTTGTGGCAGAAGAAAATTCCAGTACAAAGTCCCCCCCCACACCCAGACTTTTAATCCAACGGGTATGGATTAATCAGTTACATCTTACTGTTTCCAAGATCCTAGTGAGCCTTGGTATTTGGTTTCTGATATTTACTATTAAGTTCATTTTTTAGCTGCCAATATTAGTGATGGTTGTGATTCTTTTCCTGATGGAGGTGGGAACCACCTCCAAACTCAGGAATCCAATTAAATATTGGAGACCTCAGAGTTTATACAGTGTGTGGCTGGATTTTTACATCATCCTTGTTTGTTTTCTTCTTTTTCCAGTCCTTCCACACTGGCTGGTCATTAAAATTTAGAGCTCACCCTGGGTTAAGTGGATGATTTCCTGGAAAACAGCTGGTTGAGCTTCCCCCTGTGTGCCTCTGAAATAAACATCCCCTTTGGAGAAAGGCTTTCTTTACTGCCTTCCTGCTCAGCATCTTTTTTGCAATTTACATTCCTGTTTTGCATGACTTCTCAGAAGAAATCTAGGAGAATAATCACTAAAATAACAGCCAAAGGTTATTATGCACTTCATAGTGTTCCCAGCCCTGGGAGCTAGGTACTATGATTATCCTATATTCAGAGATGATGACCTGAAGCTTGGAAGTTAATGTGTCCCATATCAATCAATAACTACAAAATGGCAGAGGCAGGCTTTATGTCCAGACCAGATGACTCAAGAACTCGCGCTCTTAATCATCAGGCCACAAGGCCTCCTTGACCCCAAACTGAAAAGTCTCCTCTTAACTTCATTTTCTCCAGCTGTTGGATGAAGGTGTGGAACCCAAGGTTCTAATTCTTCCAGTACATGTGCAGACAGTGGGGTTGTATTTTCTCTTGCAAAGGCAACCAACTCTGGCTGACCCGTGCTGAGAGGAGTTTAAGGGACTGATACTGAGTCCCTCACAGATGGGGAATTGAAAGCTAAGGAAGGAAAAAAGAGAGGAAGGGAGGAAAACAGAGAACCAGAGCCGTCCCATGCGTCTAGGGAGCAAGTAGACTTCTCAAAAGTATTCTTCTGGAGTAGGGGAGCTGCAGTTTGCTTTCCACCCTGCCTCACTCTGGTGAAGATCAGCCATCCCAGAATCTACAGTGTGTTGACTTAATCTTGGCCATGGATTCATCCCTCGGCTAGGAAAGGGCAGGGTGCCTTGACAGTCCCACCGGGGTGACTCATGATGGGGTGCGTATTTCCTCAAAGAAAAATCAGGGCACTGTAACCCAGGCAATGGGAAATGGATGCTAGGCTTCTCGAAAAGAGCTGACCCCACTCTACCGTCAAAAGGTCAGAAGTGAAAACTCTTTTCAGTCTTGATGAAGCCTTTTGCTCCCACTTGGGGTGGCTCATCCTTATCTAAAGGGTGTCTAGTGCAGGGCCAGGCAAAGAGCAGGTGCTTAGCAAGTAAATGTGGGATAAGTAAGTGAACTGAAAAGAAGGAACATCCCTGATGCTGAATCATTGCTCCCGCTTATAGACCAGACATCACACCTCATTAAAACTAGCATCCCCTGGGATGGGCTTTTTGGGTAGGTCCCTTCCCAGCCGGAGTTCTTAACCAATTGAGAAATAAGACAAAAGAACGAGCAGGTTGTCTTAGTCCATTCGAGCTGCTGTAACAAAAATACCCCAGACTGGGTGGCTGACAACAGAAATGTCTTTCTCACAGTTCTGGAGGCTGGCAGTCAGAGATCAGGGTGCAGCATGGCCAGGCGAGGGCCTCTCCGAGTTGCTGTCTTCTCACTGTGTCCTGCAGTGGTGGAAGGGGCAAGGGAGCTCTCTGGATCTCTTTTTATAAGGGCACTAATCCCACATGTGAGGGCCCCAACTTCATGACCTGATTACTTCCCAAAGGGCCCCATCTCCTAATGCCATGACACTGGGGATTAGGTTTCAACATGTGAGTTTGCGGAGGGGAGGAACACACAAATATTCAATCTATAGCACAGATGGGAGCCAAAATGTCACCTCTATTGCTGATAAATCTAGATATCTGTGGGCCACTGGGCTTCCCCACACTGACCCCAGAATGAAATGAATCTTCCAGTTCCAACACAGGAGCAGAGAACAACTCCCCCTCCACAAGGAGATAAGGAGCAGAGGACAGCTTGATTCTTTCCCAGTTTACCTACCAGATAAGTCTCTGCTCCTCTCCTGAAGGGGAGTGGGTAAAGGGCAGGGAGAGGCCAGGAGTTGTAGGAGCAAGGGGAGAAGCACTCTTTCCCAGCTTCCTGACTGGGCGCCAGGGGGCCCGGGGAAGGTACACAGGGGTGTTGACCCCAGGCTGATACCAATCTACTCTGCAGCCGTGTTCATATTCTTTGTGGCTATCTACCAATTATGTTTTCACAGCTGTGACCAGAAGTATTTCCATCACTCGGGACATGACACCAAAACACCTGGTTTTGAAATGTGGAAAAAGGACTGTGAAAGTTCTCTTAAAATAGAAACATTAAAAGCCCCAGAAAGGAAGGTATAATAATTATTATCATCAACTCAGTTACAATCAAAGGCCAGTTTGCCTGACACTGAACGGACTGACAGGAGAACAGTGGCTAAACTTTGGGGTCTGAGACTCCCAAGTTTGAATTGCTGCTCTGCTCCTTATTAACTGTGTAAACTGAGGCTTGTTGATGCCCCTGGACCTCATTTCTGCAGCTATAAAATAAGGATGATAATAGCTTCCATTCCATAGGGTTTTTTTTGGTGAAGATTCTAGAGATAATGTATTTCAAATATGCATACACCTGGCACAGAGTAAGCTCTTAATGAATCGTAGCTAATGCTCTTATGATGATGATGTTTAGGGACCTTGTGTTGCCATGAAATATTCTTTCTGTTCACTTGCATTATCCTCTGGTTGTTTGCTAATGTGCAGTAGAAACAACCCTGGAAGAGGAGTCTGGGGGCCCAAGTTCAAATCCAAGTTCTGGTACTTTCTAGCTGCATCGTAATTGACAAAATCACTAGAACTCTTTGAGCCTCAGTTTCCGCATCAGTCATGGGTGACATCATAGAAAAGCTTAATTTGAACTTGAAACATGAATTTTCCCTTCCTTGGAACATTTTTTCCTTCATCCCTTCGTCTATTAACAAGTGTCCAGCCAGGATCTCAGTTCATCTACACGTCTGCAGGGCAGCCCTTCCCCCACCCATTGCACATATGCATTTGCTCCACAAGTTTTTAATGAGCAGCTACACTGCGTGCCAGGCACTGTTCTCGAAGCAGAGTTATGTGTTAGCAAGACGTCTCGGCCTTTCAGAATCAGAGGAAAATGTCAAGGGACTCTTCTCTGTATTGTGTCTCCCGGGGTCAGCCCCTCTCCCTAGTCAAGCTTGCTCTGAGCTGTGGACACAACATGATCCAGACCTAGAAACATACACACTGTCACACCCTGGTCCACTCTCCCTGAACCAGGGGACTTGTAAATCTCCTTATTGGATTCCAGCTGATGATGCATTGAGTTCCCCCAACAAAATTCTCCCAGCCTCAGGCCTCCTCTCCACCCCAGAGTGAGATTATTCAGATTCTTTAACAAACTTCTTCCTCGGAGCAGCCCCGGGCCATGGTGATGTTATGGGAGCATCAAGGTCCTGACTCAATCAAGAGGCCTTGCCATAGGCAGACATGTACAGAAAACAAGACAAAACCAACAGCAGTGGGTAGGTCACGGTCCTTTCTCACTGTTCCTGCTGGGACACCCTTGGCCAGCTTCCCTGGGTGGGCAGGCTGGAGAGCTGAGCTTGGACCACATGTGCCTGGGTACCCGCATACTGCCTCTTAGTACCAGTGTGGCCTTGGGCAAGCAACTCACTCTCTTTAGGCCTCAGTTGCCTCATCTGTAAAATGGGGATGATGGCATTTACACCTAAGATCATCATGAATGTTAATGGAGACAAAGTGTGAGAAGCATTTAGTGTCATGCTTGGGGCATAATTGCTCAATAAATATCAGCAACCATTCCTATTAGGACACGTCATTATTCTCACATAGGAAAAAGACCAACGCGGTTTGATAAAAATACATGACTCAGGGCTTCCCTGGCGGCACAGTGGTTGAGAGTCTGCCTGCTGATGCAGGGGACACGGGTTCGAGCCCTGGTCTGGGAAGATCCCACATGCCGCGGAGCAACTGGGCCCATAAGCCACAAACTACTGAGCCTGCGCGTCTGGAGCCGTGCTTCGCAACAAGAGGCCACGACAGTGAGAGGCCCGCGCACCGCGATGAGGAGTGGTCCCCGCTCGCCGCAACTAGAGAAAAGCCCTCGCGCAGAAACGAAGACCCAACACAGTCAAAAATAAATAAATAAATAAATTAAAAAAAAAAAAAAAAGAATATACTTGGAATTAAAAAAAAAAAATACATGACTCATAAAATGTATGGCCTGGAGTGAACCCTTCTCCCCCTCCCCCCATGGCTGACTCCTGTTCACTTTTGAGGTGGTGGCTGTAACATCATCTCTGTGATGCCTTGGCTACACATTGGCAGCACCTGGGGAGCTTTTTACAGTTAGTGATGCCTGGTCCAGCCTCCAGAGGTTGATTTAACCAGGTGCAACCTGGACACGGGGATTTTTAAATGCTCCCCAGGAAATGCTCGAGTTCAGCCAAAGCTGAGAGTTACTGCTTTTAAAGGCAGTGGATCGTGGTAGCTGAAAGCCAGGCTGCTGGGGTTTGAATCCTGATTCTGCAACTCACTAGATGTGTGACTTCGGGCAAGTTGTCAAAACTTAGTACCTCAGTTTCCTCACCTATAAAATGGGTATAATGATAATAACAGAACTTACCTCATAGTGTTGTAAAGATTAAGTAAATTGATATGTGATACATTTAGTACAGTGCCTGACAGACTCAGAGAAAGACCTTTAATTATAATTCCTTTAATTTCTAAAAGTATGTATATTTTACCACAATAAAAAATTTACCATTTAACCAGTGTTCAGTGTACAATTCAGTGGCATTCAGTATGTTTCCAGTGTTATACAACCATCACCACTGTCAATTTCTAAAACTTTATCATCCCAAACAGGAACTCTATTAAATAACTCCTCCTTCCCCCCAGCTCCTGGGTAACCTCTATTACACTTTCGGTCTCTCTGAAGTTGCCTATTCTGTATTACTGCAGATAAGTGACATCATACAATATTTATCCTTTTGTGTCTGGCTTATTTCACTTAGCATAATGTTTTCCAGTTTCATCTATGTTGGAGCATGTATTAGAATTTCATTTTTCTTTTTATAGCCAAATAATTTTCCATTGCATTTATACATGTTTATTCATTCATCTGTTGATGGACATTTGGGTTGTTTCCACCTTTCGGTTCTTGTGAATGGTGCTGCTATGAGCATGGGTGTACACGTTTCTGTTTGAGCTCCTGCTTCCAATTCTTTGGGTATTTACCTGGGAGTGGAATTGCTGAATCATACAGTAATTCTGTTTAACTTTTACAGGTTTTCCACACAGCCTGCACCATTTTACATTCCCACCGGCAAGGCACCAAGGTTCTAATTTCTCCACATCTTCACCAACACTTTATTTTTAAACAAGTAATAGCCGTCCTAATGGGTGTTAAGTGGTATCTCATTGTGGTTTAGTTATAATTCCTTTTGATCTCATCCGAAGTAGATTACCCATCGCCTATTATTCTCTCGCCCGCAGCACACAGCTCTTTACTCTCAGGCTGTTATCACAGCGTGTCCTTCTGTTTGTTGAATGTTTGCCTTGCCGAGTAGCCCAGGACTTGGCAACCTATGGCTTGAGGCTGCAGGTCAAATCCCGCTGCTGTTTGTTTTCGTACAGCCCACAAGCTAAAAATGATTTTTACATTTTTGAATGGTTAAAAAATAATCAAAAAAATAATATTTTGTGAAATGTAATAATTATATGATATTCAAATTTCATTGTCTGTAAATAGTTTTACTGGCACACAGCTATGCCCTTGTGTTTACATGTTGTCTATAACTGCTTTTGCACTACAAAGGCAAAGTAGAGAAGTTGCAACAGGAACCATATGGCCTGTAAAGCCCAGAATATTCACTCTCTGGCCCTGTTTCTATGTATAGAAAAAGATTTGCTGAATCCTGCACTAGACCCTGAACTTAGAACAGTCATCCTGATGTCTCCACAGAACTGGCCGTGGAATTTGTTGATCCCATCTCCCGCACTAACTCCAGACACACACAAAAATTTGAGATGGATCAGAGAACTAAATGTAAATGCTAGTACTAGAAATCTTCTAGAAGAATACATTTTAAAAAACTTCTTTGTAAACTTGGGTTAGGCAAAGAATTCTTCGGACACAAAATGAATGAATCATAAAATAAACTGGACACTAAAGTTTCTGCTTATTCAAAGATACTATAAAGAATATAGACAAGCCACAGATTGGGAGAAAATTTTTACACCTGTATGTGATAAAGAACTTGCATCTAGAATATACAAAGAATTCCTACAACTAAGAAAAGACAAACATACATGTTTTAAAAATGGGCAAAAAACTCAGACACTTCATAAAAGATATAGGCATAGCCAATAAGCACGTGAAAAAGTACTTAACATCATTAGTCATCAGGGAAATGCAGTTTAAACCCACAATGAGATACAATTTCACACACATTAGAAAAGCCAAAAAAAAAAAGAACAAACACACACACACACACACACAAGGAGGAACAACTCAAACCTTTACTATGTCAGATCTTAAATAAAATTTGTTTCTAAAAAAAAAAAAACCTTTACTATGGTTCTGTTATTTAATTGCTGACGGAAGTACAAGGGCTTTGGGAACTCTCTGGCAGTTTCTTATAATTCTACTCCTCCTCAGTATTACTCAAGAGAAATGAAAACAAATGTCCATACAAAAGGCTTATATGTGAATATTTACAGCAGTCTTATTCAGAACAGCCACAAACTGGAAACCACCCAAATAGCATTAACAACAAAACAGATTTTTTAAAATAACGTACATTCATTGGATGTACCTACTCAGTAATAAAATGGAAAGAACTACTGATCTATGACACAGATGAATCAAAATTATGCAAAGTGGAAAAAAACCCCAGACACATAGGAGCACATGCTGCCTGATGCCATTTATATGAAATTCTAGAAAAACTAATCTATAGCAACCAAAGCAGATGAGTAGTTGCCTCTGGAGAGCTGCTGGTGGCTGGTATTGCCCAGAACAGGGCACAGGTAATGAACACATTCTATAATTTGGTTTGGGTGCATGTAAGTGTCAAAACTGAGGACAATTAAGATATGTGCTTTGTATGTAAAATTGACTGCCGTTTAAATAATGAGAGTGAACAGCTGAACTTCAAAGTGAGAAAATCTCCCTTTATAGGTGGACCAGTCTCTAAGGGTCAGCCTCTCCTGCCCGTGATGAAGCCAGTCACATTTGCAAAGGAAAAGGAGAAACCGACGGTGCCCTGATGTCTGTCAGATGCCAATGGCCCTACAGCTCGTTTCCTGTTTTAACCAGAGCTCTCGTGTGAAGGAAATAACAGCGATCCCGCGTCCTCTGAGCCCTGGAACTCGGAGACTAGAAAGCCCGTTTCCTGGTCTTGCAAAAAAAACGACAGCTCCCTCCGCCTAGCTGGAAAAGCCTTCCACCTGCTCCCTCGTGGAAACTGCTAGCGGCTGGGGCCCGGGGGCACCCCTCCTCCGGCTGACTAGCCGGAAGCCCGCTCCCCCATCAGGCTGCATAGACGCGCCCCACCCCCTTCCCAAGCACAAGGGTCCGAGCACGCAGGCAGGCGAGCTGGAGAAGCAGAAGCAGTGGCTGCCTGTGGTTTTATTTTTAGAGGGCAAGTGAAACCAAGCTGCCTCCGTGAAGCGAATTGCCCAGACCTCTGACTTCCTATAAATCTGAGGCCAGAGTCTGAATCTTTCCTTGCTGAATGCGTTTCCTAGGGCTGCTGTAACAAATCACCTTAAAACAACTTAAAACAATATAAACTTATCTGCAGTTCTGGAGGTCAGACGTCCAATCCAGGCCTTCTCGGGCTAAACTGAAGGTGTTGGCGGGGCCGCGTTCTTTCTGGAGGTTCCGGGGGGAGAATCTGATTCCTCGTCTCTAAGCTGCAAGAGGCGTCCTGCGTTCCTTGGCTCCTGGCGCCTTCCCGCATCTTCAAAGCCAGGAACGCCGATCCCGCCATGACTTGTTTCTAGGACCACCCTCTTCCACTTTTAAGGACCCTGTGATTACATTGACCCCACCTGGATAATCCAGGCTACCCTCCCTACTTTCAGCTGACTCCCTGCAGTCCGCTGATGAGCAAGTTTAGTTCCATCTGCGACCTTTATTCCCCATTGCTGTTCAAAGTAACAAGAGTCACAGGTTCTGGGGATTAGGCTACGGACCTTTCTGGAGAGCCACTAGTCTGCCAACTACACTCCCTGACGTTCAAGTCCGACTTCAACTCCTAACCTCCTCACTCTCTTAAAATGGACCTGGGTTGGTAGTTCAGTTCTGAGATTCACAAGTATGATAACTACAGCAACAGCAACAACTACAGCGACCATATGTTGAGAACATGATGTAAAGCAGGCACTGGGGACACAAGGTCTCATTTGATCCTTCTAGGACCCCTGTGCAGTAGATATCATCATCCCATTATAGATGGGGAAACTGAGGCCCAGGCAGTATAAGTAGCAACCCAAGGTTGCTCAGCTTTTTTTTTTTTTTGGCTGCACTGGGTCTCTTGCTGCACCGGGGCTTTTCTCTAGTTGAGGCGAGCCGGGGCTACTCTTTGCTGCGGTGCACTGGCTTCTCATTGCAGTGGCCTCCCTTGTTAAGGAGCGCCGGCTCTAGAGTGCAGTCTCAGTAGTTGTGGCGCACGGACCCAGTTGTTCCGTGGCATGTGGGATCTTCCCGGACCAGGGCTTGAACCCGTGTCCGCTGCATTGGCAGACGGATTCTTAACCACTGCGCCACCAGGGAAGCCCGGTTGCTCAGCTTTTAAGTGGCAGATCCAAGATTGACACCTAGTTTGTCTGACTTCAGAGTCTGTGGTCTTAAGAGCAGATGTCTTAATAACAAACCTCTACGACATCTCCATGTCACCTTTTCTCTGAGCAAAGATTTTACATGAGGATTAAAGGTAATGTGTCCAGTGCTTAGCACATAGTAGAACCCATGACATGGATTCAGGACTATTCAAACATCGTCCTGTTGCCTCTTTATGCCTGTCCTATTCCTTCCATCCATCCATCCATCCATCCATCCATCCATCCACCCGAGGCATCTTTTAAAGTGGATTCAATGTTGTGTAATAGTTAGGATCTAGGTTCCAAGTTCAGACTACCACCTGGGTTCAACTTCTAGTTTCAGCTGCTTCCCTTTGGGCCCACAGCACCTCTGTAAGTCTCAAATTCTTCCCCATTTATAAAAATTGGCATGTAATCATATTTACCTTATCAAGTTATCGGGGGGATTAGAAACAATCATGCATTCATATCACACATGGTAGACCATCATGATTAAGTCACCTCCATGTGTCCACTACTGAAGCAGGTAGTGTAAGGAAAGAAAGTATGATCTTTGTTCACAAGGATCCCTCTCTCTCTTTCTTACACACATATGCGTGCCAGTTAAAGATGTAAAATGGGAAATTAGGAAGGACTTAACATGGGAGACCAAGACAGTTGATAAGATGGTTCTAATTTGTGGTTAGGAAATCTGTCAAGGACAAGGTCAATGTGTAGTCAGAGAGAGGAAGGATTCACTAAGAAAGAACGTAGAACATAGGGTGAATCACACAGGCCGTCATTGCCTGCAGCCCTCAGGAGGCCCCTTGACCATCTTGCTGGGCTATTTTAATCACCAGATATGATCGACCACAGTCTCTGCCTTGTATAGGATTCAGTTAATACTTTTCTTTAGATCGATCTACTACTTATTACTGCACAACTAATATTAATATTAAAATAATATTGTATTAATAAATAGTACTTATTACTACTTAACTACATTTATATCAAAAGGAAACTTTGTCACCTTAGTAAATGGGAGACTGATTCGCTTGCCACGGGTAGGAACTGTGAAAATAAAAACATGACTATTAAAAGTAATAAATAATTTTGTCCCTACGTCCCCTAATGTCATTCTGTATCCCACCAGCCGTCGACATAACATCCATGGGGGTGCACTGTTCTTAGGGAAAGCACTGAGGATTCTGCACCTTTAGGTGCTGTTGCCTGAATTTCTGCTTCTCAGTTTCTTGTCATTAGGATAGGATGTCAACAAAAATAGCCACCACTATAGAAAAATGACTGAGCTGAGCAGTGTACACCCCATAGCTCATTCAGTTCTCTCAAAGTCTCCATAATGATGGTTGTTAACTGCGGTTGGATCTATGAGGAAACCGAGGCACAGAGAGGGGAAGCGGCTTTGCCCCGTCACACAACTCGAGGCTGGAAGAGCAGGAATGTGCCACCACGTCCATCTGTGTACTAACTTGGGACTCTCGTGCCTCTCTGTGCCTCTTCATGGGGCAGAGAGCAATCAGATCAGCTAATGCTTAGGAGGATGCACTGAGGGGAGAGAGGGGAGGATATCTATGGGTGCCTAGCATGGGACCCTCTTCTTAACACTTTTTCTGTGTTAACTCATCCCGTCCTCACAGCGGACCTGTGATGGTGGTCTTATTGTGGTTCCCATTTTACAAATGAGCATGTTGGGGCACAGAACCTTTAATGAACCTGCAACTAGTCAGTGGTGAACCTGAATTGGAACCCAAGGGGTCTTGCTCTGGAGGCTCTGTCCCCACAATTTTATCAAGGCATCGTATAAACGGCATGACTGTTTATGTCACTGCCTGTGACAGTTTCCACTTTGCAACTGAACATTTATCAGTCGGCCCCAGGTCTTATCTAGCCCCTGCCAAGCCCCCCTTTGCTTGATTTCCTGTTTAAGGTAGAATTCAGATGACCTTGGTCTTCTAAGAAATTAACTTCATCCCAGGAAGGTGCTCATCCATTCATTCGACACAGACGCTGACTGGCAGGTGCTGTGTTCTGTGTCACAGAAGCAAGAAAGCAGCTCAGGTGGGAGACAATCAAGCAGACCCAAGATCCACACCCAGCACCAGCGTTTGCCGGTTGTGGGACTTTGGGTTTGAAACCCACCGAGCATCTGTTTCCGCATCTGTAGAATAAGATTACTACAACTGCCCATAACTTTTTTTTTTTTTTTCCATAATTTACTTTTTGGAGAGGATTTTTGGGGTGAGTGTTTACTTAATAATACCTCCTCGATTCGTTCTATTCTGTTGAGTAGAGGAGTATCTCGATGCTTTTCCTATGTTTTCATTTGTTTGTTTTGCTGATTGTAAAAGTAATACAGGCCCATAGTCCTATCTATGTCCCAAAACCTAGAAACCAGGTGTGTTGTGTAAGCCAGATTCTTTTCAGATTTTTAGATATGTTTTGTTTACACTGAATATCAAATAACACATTAATACTTCTTCAAACAAATGTATGAATATTCATACCACCTGGGATCATTAAAGCCCTCGAGTAAATTCAGAGGAGTCCAGATTTGCTGTCAAATGAGCTTTGTGGATTTTGGAATTGTGGGTGAGGGACGATGAACAGGACCTGCCATGGTGGAAAATTTGGAAAAATACAATGATAATCAAATGATGTAACAAAATAATCATATTAACAAGAGATAACTTCTGAAATTTCCATGTATCTTTTCTAATTCATTGAATTATTCAACAATATTATTGAACACCTTTTATATGTTTAGGCCAGTGGTTTTCTACCAGGGGTGGTTTTGTCTGCAAAGGACATTTGGCAATATCTGGGGACATTTTGGTTGTCACAACTGGGTGGATGGAGGGGTACAACTGGCATCTAGTGAGCAGAGGCCAGGGGTGCTGCGAACTATCCTACAATGCTCAGGACAGGCCCCACAGTAACAAATGATCCAGCCCCAAATATCAGAGGTGCCATGGCTGAGAAACCTGGTCTAGGTTCTGGGCATACACAACCAACAAAACAATAAAAAATAAATCTATTTACTATGTATTTATAAAATATACATATATACACACAGACAAATATAAGTGTTTTACAAATTTGGTATTCTTCAGTATATAGTTTTTAACTTAGTGTTTCATGAACATTTTACAATATTAACAAAAATTCTTTAAACATGGGATTTTCATGCCTATTAAGTGTTCCTTCAGAAAAATGTGAAATTGTTTTTTTAGCCATTCCTTTATATTAAAATTGATTTTTTCATTTTTCCTATTTTTTAAAATAACACCATGATGAATATCCCTACATCCACATCATTGGTGTCATCCCTGATAATTTCATTAGATTCTAAGGCTTGGGACTGATTCTAGAAGTGAGGTGATTGAGTTGAAGGGTATAAACTTTAAAAATGCCTTGATGTGCATGATGAAATTGCTTTGCAGAAAGGTTGTCTCAAATTTTACCTAGCGTAGGAGTTTACATTTAAAAATCAGGAGTCTTAAAGATTAAATAACAAACATAGCTAGTACAAGCTACCAACAACACAGCTAGCAAATTCTGGTGACCAGAAAAGTCTTTCAGAGAGAGGGAAATAGTATGCTGGGTTCAAATTCAACTTGCCATTTGAACCTGAATGGATTGGGTATGTTTCCTTTCAGTCAGTCTCCTGGTACTCATTGTATTTTAATCATCCCAGAATGCAAAGAGATTGGATGCAGTTCAAAGACTGGGCAACAAAACACAATTAAGAAGCACCTGACTTATGGGAAAAGATGAAAAGGGCTCAAAGTCTGAGAGCTGGGTGGCAGAAAACCCTGGAAGGAGGGGATCACCATTTCCAAGCATTGAAATTCTGTAAATAAAAGGCTAGAAGAGGAACTTCTTTGGGGGGGTGGCACGGTTCAAAAGGTAATGGGATATATTTGAACAATGAAATCTCAAGAGGAAACTTCCTTGTGGTTCTCTATAAGCATCATCTGTTGAGGAAATGATAGAATTCCTTTGAAAGAGTTAGTAGGTGAAACAGTCAGGGAGAGGCAGGCCAAACAGACGATGTGACTTTATTCTCCAGTGAGTGTTTCATGAGAGCTTAATAGAGTGGGTAAGCTGCTCCCTTCCCCGGGGTTGAGCGAGGATACACAGTCTCTGCTATAAACCGCGGTGGAACAGGAAACTCTGATTTGAAGGGAAGAGAATTCACGTTTCATCTGAAGCTAAAGTACAACAACAACAACATCATTTAAAGTAGGGGTTGGCAAATTTTCCGCAAAGAGACAGATTGCAAATATTTTTGGCTGTGTGGGTCTGTGTCAACGGCTGAACTCTGCCTTGATAGGCTGGAAGCAGTCACAGACGATATGTAAATAATGTGCATGGTTGTGTTTCGATAAAACTTTATTTATAAAAACAGACAGGGCCCAGGAAGCCTGGCTTGCTGACCCCTGATCTAGAGACTTGGGAAAGAGACCATGTAAAAGAGTACGGAGGTTCTGAGAGATCTGGGTTCAAATCTCATCTGTACCACTTATTGGCTGTGTGACCCCAGGCAAGTTAATTAACCTCTCTGAACATCGCTTTTCTTGACTCTAAAAGGGGACTAATGGGAGTCCCCACCTTATGAGTTTGTTCTCCGAATCAAATAGAATAACACTTGAGTAATGTTTCACATAGGTCTCGGGACATAAAAATACTATAATAAAAGAAAGGTAATAAAAAAGGATGCAGGTGTTGTTATAATTCTTATCTCATTGTATGTGGGTTTGTGTAACTGTTTTCTCCACTAAGTTTCTTTCTCCTGAAGTTCAAGGACCACATCTTATTTGAGCATTCCAGTGCCTGTTGCCTTGGCACACAGTGGGTCTCTAGAAGCAGATGTGGATTTGGGTGTCCATGGTTTAGCCAGAGAAGGCGGCCGGAAGAAGGCAAGGGAGGGAAGCAGGACAGGGCAGGGGGAGGAGTTAAGCAGAGCGTTTTCTTAGCTGGAGTCTAGCTTCAGCCCAATCCCACGGGGATCTCTAAAGTATACATGGCACCACAGTGTTACCTGGAGGCAAAGGGGCTGGCCCATCACACCCTGGGACAGTCAGTTACTGGCTGTGGGCTGTCCCGTGAAGGGGGAGGGACCATCTCCTAGGTGAGCTGGCGCCTGTTGTGCTGACGGCAGCTCCGAGGATGAGCAGCTACAGCTAAAGCTGCCGTCAGCAGCACTGCAGCCGGGAAGGTGCTCTGCCCATAAGGGAGATCTGAGGGAACACCGACAACCTTTCACACAGTGCCCAGTGATTGCTGGTTACGTAAATTATATTCTGAGCTGTGCTTTAACCACCCATGAAACACGGCTGCTTATAGGAAGAGGGAAAAGGGCAGAGTCGGGGTGACTAAGTCATCATCTGTCACTACAAGGATAAATTGTTTAGCTTAGAGGCTGAACCCAGGGATGGCGAGGACCTTGATGAGGATGTTCTCATTCTGCAGGGACAGGAAGTGGCTTCTTTCCCAGTGGCCTGTGGCATTTCCTTTGCCCAGAGGAGTGAGTGGTATCATCCAGATGATCCAACCCTGCGCTTGGCACGAACGGCAATGACATCACAGTTAACACCTGCCCAGGGTTCTGGCGTCTAGTGGGAGTGGGTGTCCTAGCTCTGACACTGTAGCTAGGTCACCCTGAGCCGGTTACTTGGCATTCCTAAGCCTCAGTTTCCTCATCTATAAAATGGGGATAAATAATATTTCCTTTAGAGGAAAACATAGGCAGAACATTCTATGACATATATCACAGCAAGATCCCTTTTGACCCACCTCCTAGAGAAATGGAAATAAAAACAAAAATAAACAAATGGGACCTAATGAAACTTAAAAGCTTTTGCACAGCAAAGGAAACCATAAAGAAGACGAAAAGACAACCCTCAGAATGGGAGAAAATATTTGCAAATGAAGCAACTGACAAAGGATTAATCTCCAAAATTTACAAGCAGCTCATGCAGCTCCATATCAAAAAAACAAACAACCCAATCCAAAAATGGGCAGAAGACCTAAATAGACATTTCTCCAAAGATACACAGATTGCCAACAAACACATGAAAGGATGCTCAACATCATTAATCATTAGAGAAATGCAAATCAAAACTACAATGAGGTATCACCTCACATCAGTCAGAATGGCCATCATCAAAAAATCTACAAACAATAAATGCTGGAGAGGGTGTGGAGAAAAGGGAACCCTCTTGCACTGTTGGTGGGAATGTAAATTGATACAGCCACTATGGAGAACAGTATGGAGGTTCCTTAAAAAACTAAAAATAGAACTACCATACAACCCAGCAATCCCACTACTGGGCATATACTCAGAGAAAACCATAATTTAAAGAGTCATGTACCACAATGTTCATTGCAGCTCTATTTACAATAGCCAGGACATTGAAGCAACCTAAGTGTCCATCGACAGATGAATGGATAAAGAAGATGTGGCACATATATGCAATGGAATATTACTCAGCCATAAAAAGAAACGAAATTGAGTTATTTGTAGTGAGGTGGATGGACCTAGAGTCTGCCATACAGAGTGAAGTAAGTCAGAAAGAGAAAAACAAATACCGTATGCTAACACATATATATCGAATCTAAAAAAAAAAAAAATTGCTATGAAGAAACTAGGGGCAGGACGGGAATAAAGACGCAGACCTACTAGAGAATGGACTTGAGGACACGGGGAGGGGGAAGGGGAAGCTGGGACGAAGTGAGAGAGTGGCATGGACATATATACACTACCAAACGTAAAACAGATAGCTAGTGGGAAGTAGCCGCATAGCACAGGGAGATCAGCTTGGTGCTTTGTGACCACCTAGAGGGGTGGGATAGGGAGGGTGGGAGGGAGACTCAAGAGGGAGGGGATATGGGAATATATGTATATGTATAGCTGATTCACTTTGTTATAAAGCAGAAACTAACACCATTGTAAAGCAATTATACTCCAATAAATATGTAAATAATAATAATAATAATATTTCCTAATTCATAGGGTTTTTGTGAGGATTAGAGTTAATGCTTATAATATTTTATAAGCATCAAGTGTCTGGCACCTAAGGAACGTTTAATATATGGTAAAAATGTTTTTCTTTTTTCTTTTCTTTGTTGTGGTGGTATTTTTTGTTTGTTTTTGTTTTGTTTTATTTTGAGAGATAGTATTGTCCAGCTCTTCGTTTCTCCGTTGTTATTTGCACATTACTTTGGATTTTTGCCATATCTGTTACCACCTGCACTATTTTTTATTTAATATACATTAACTGACTGTAAAAAAAAAAATCCTTAAACACTGTAAACTTGCAAATAAGACCAGTGCAATAATGGTTCAGATAAACTAGTGCCTGGCACATGGTAAGTTTGCTATAAATGAGAGCTACTGTCACCATCAACATCGATGTTGAATGACTGTCAGTTTTGCCCCATTTCATTCCTGCCTTTTAGAATCAACTCTCTTTCGTTCCCTGCACTGAATGAGGTCACACCTTCGATCCTGCGTGAGCTCATCGACATGTTCTCATAGTGGCTGGCTTTGTTAGGAATTCTCTGCATAATATCAGGGGATTTTTTTTTTCCTGTTAAATAACTTGGACTCTGACAGATTACAAGGAAGTGGTTACTCACAGCAGGGTGCCCGCGACAGATTAGAGGGAGAAGTGGAAATTCCCTTTTTTGCCTAAAATAACTGGAACTGGACCATGACAGTATGAGCTTTGTCCAGACTTGAAACGATATCCTTTCCAAGTGAATTTGGTACAGAAATACTTACCAATATATGGTGGTAGTTCTCACTGACAGGCTAGAAAAAGGTTAGCCCTTCTGTGTTTGCAGCTAAAAGGGCCATTGTTAGGAGCAATGAGTCCCAGAGGGGTGAAACGTAAGTAGGTGGACATGGTAATATGGGATTCACCTGACTTCTCTCTGCCCCTTATGCACTTTGTTTTCTTTCCTATCACAAAAAAATCGAATTCCAGAAAGAGACCTGCTCTCCATTTATTTCATTATTTTTATGGCAAGTCTGTTCATGACAACCTTCTCCCGGACACTCCCAAGCAGATTCTGAGGAAATGAGAGAAGGAAATGCCCAGATTCTTACAGTGGAGCAGAGTTCAGAGTGGCTAAGTCAGGACGAATATCTGTGAGTTCAGATTCCGTAGCAGCTTTAGTCCCATGCCTTGAGCTAGGTCAGAAGGTCCATAATTCGAATGAGGGCAGGTGTTCAGCCAGGGTCCGACTCAGGATGAAAAGATCTGGGATTTGGTTTGGATGAATATCCTAACCCTGAACTATGATTCTCACTATTGTAAACTTAAAAAAAAATAGACTGGGCAGGATCTCAAGAAGTACTTCACTCTGTTGTTGTTTTTTTTTTAATTTTATTATCATTTACAAAAATGTATTAAAGGCTAAGTGTGGGGAAGCAGGAATGAAAGTGGGAAGTCATACATCAACTTTTTATTTAGGCTCCAAGAAATTCTGTTATTGCTGGTTATGTTAGCCAGTGCTAATATTTTCTCAAGCCCTGAAGTCTACTGCATATGATTTATTAAGATGAAACACCATGTCAGGGAAAATTTTATTCTAAAGGAAGGAGGCAGAGTGGAAAGGTCATTTTGACTCATTTTCCTGGCTGAGGGCTTGGTCTGTTGGCTCTGTGGACTCAACCCCGCCAGCAGGGTCTCCCCGCCCACAGTTTCAGGAGGGAAGCGCTCGGGGCGGGCTTTGCCTCCATCCGCAAAAGGAAGCTCAATGCTTCTGGTAGTTAGCAGAGTGGCAGGTGGGACTTCAGAGCTCACGCAAGCCTTCTCTGTCTCTGTCCTCTTCTCTCACATCCTCCTCATCAATGCAGAGACGTTGCATCATTCTGCTCATTGAATGTATACATTACTCAAACTCTGTGATCCAACTTGGCCAGGGATGGTCACAGGTGAGAGAGCAAACAGTAATGCTTGTGATGCTGGTGATGGTGGTTCCAGCTCTCAAGGGAGCTTGAGGTGGGAGGACACACCTGCTCTTCCTGTAGGAAGGGACAGCCCTCTTGCTCCTCGGTGTGTAAACCTGGTTTACAGAGTCACAGTGTTTTCTTAGACCATGGTTCCTAAAGGTAAGCCAGATATTGTGTCTGGTGTCCAAAGACATAGTCATCTCTCTACTCCAGAGTACCCTTACATGAATGCTTAAGGAGACCTAGGAAAGCATCGACGTGTCAGTCTGGTTCGTAATGGAAAACAACAACACACGAAATGGCCAGTTAAGAGAGAACGTATTCTGGATTGGGTATGTGCCTCAAGTATATGGTCAGTGAGGTTCTTATCTGGGACTTTTGTTAGAGGTATTGGGAAAGGTGTGTGTGTGCATGTGTGTTTCCTTTGGACTCACCAGCCATGAGGATCATCTAGGCCTAAAGCTACAGATGATAACTTTATATTCATATGGAGAGTCTACCTGAAAATAACGCCAACACAGAGGAAAAGAGAGCCAAGAAAAGGAGAATGTCACGCTCCTGCTAACTGCATTAGACACCTGGATCCAGCTATGCCTGAAGTCGACAGTATATTTGGATGCGTCAGTTACATACAATGATAAATTCCTTTTTATTCTTAAAGCAGATTGAGTTATGCTGCTTTCACTTGCAACTGCAGTAGTCTTGCTATTACATCATCCTCCTTCTGATCTGAACTCTAAATGGATATGTAAATACTTATCTTGATTAATGACCAAACTTTGCAACAGAGAAAATCCACTAATCCAAGAATCAAGTGCTAGGGCTTATCTATATGCAAGGATGGGCTTTCATTTTAAGAAATTGGGCAGCTTCAACCGTAGACAATTTGTCTAAGGGGAAGCAAAAAGGTATTCTAATTGCTATTGAATAGTCATTTTTGGCATAATTTGGGACCAGTCAATGCTATCAAACGTTGATATCTGTGATAAGCACAAAGGATTTCTTTAACAATCAGTTTTCATCCCAGAAGTATAAAGTCACCCTTTGGGTCACTGGTTGGCTAATAGTTCTTTCTGCCACTTTGGGTCGGCTATTCAAACAGATTTTGAGTTTATGACAAACACACACTCCCAGATATCTGTCCCTTATGAGCTTCTATGTAATGCCCTCTGGCACGTGGGACGTTGCCTTGTAATCTTGTGGCTTGAGCATAGCCAGGTACCCATTTCCCTTGGCTGCCCGCTGAGTGAGTGCTGATTTCGCCATCAGGGCATAAGCCTTTGACTTGTTTTTCTTGCAGAGATAATGTTTCATGCCAAGTCATCCACAGAACAGCATGCAACCAGGGATGAGGCTGAGCTGTCTAGAGATGCAAAAGGGAAATTGTGTAAGCCAGTTGCATAAACACCACCTCCTGTTAGAGCTTGTGCCTGAGAAGACTGTCTCTCTTAGACTTCCAGAGAGCTGTGTACCCCCAGGGAGCGAGTATGATGGGGGTTCTATCTCAAAGAATGTGGACACTACACAGGTATAGGACCCAGGGCCACAGAGAGTCTGGGAGAGGACCAGGCTGTGCCTACTTGATGAGACTTCTAGCATCTCAAGAAATAAAAATAAAGAATTGCGAAAACAAGGGTTACCAAAAATTATGAAATATTTTCAGTGCCTACATTGAATAAAATAAGAACTTGAACACTCACACTGATTACTGTTCACTGCAGTGACGCTGGGCTGTATACAGGATTAGAGGATTTATAAGACACCATATCTTAGAATGAACTATAAACAGCATGATCTGTGGATGGGACACAAGCATAAAGGTGAAGCCCTATTACTGCATCCCTGGGAAGGCCTGCAATATTTTTGGAGATGACATCAGAAGATCAATATGAGGCCTAGGTCAAATGTCCCCTAGACCCCTCACTGCCAGCCCTACTACATGACATTCAAATTAATTTTTAAAAATGATTAAATTGTGTCTTGTGCCTCTTGCTTTCTTAGACCTGGACATGAGGGCATTGTGAAGAAGCAGAACCATCACCTGATGGGGAGCCAAAAGAATTCAATGCTTGCTCTATGGCTTTGACCCAGCCAGCTGTGTGACCTTGGGGAAGTCACTTAACCTCTCTGGATCTCCCCATCTGTAAAAATGCAAGCGTTGGATGAGGGCCTTACAAGTTCCTTCTCAAACTTTATGATTACACCAGTTCCATGTGAAGAGTCTAAGTACTAGGGGTAGCATGGTGGGGAAAAGAAACCCAACACTCCACACAGATTCAGCCCTTGTCTGTGGAGTGGGGGACGAGGATAGGGAGGGGTGTGTGTGTGTGTGTGTGTGTGTGTGTGTGTGTGTGTGTGTGTGTGTGTATGTGTGTTGACAGTCAGCAAAAATGATACTATACAATGTCAGAGAGGGCAAATGCCATGAAGAACAATACAGCAATGAAAGGAGATAGAGAGAGGTCAGGGAAGGTCTCTCTGAAGAGATGACCATTAACGCTTTCCAACTGATTTGATATTCTTTTAGCAAGACACTAAGAAAGGATGTGCCATAGAGGTGGGTGGAGGACTCAGTGGGCAGAGGGGCCACTGAAGGATCTAATGATACAGGAAATGACTCCTTGGTGACTCAAGAATAGAAGGGAAACAAGAGAAAGAAGAGCAGTGATGATCAGAACTGGATTCCTGTAGCACTTCTGAGTGTGCCATCAGGCAGGTCTGGATTTGAATCCCAAATCTAACCACTTACCAGCTGTGTGACCTTCTATCCCCCCACTGGTCTGATCCTCAGCCTCATCTGTAAGAGGGGAGTAAGAAGAAGCCCTGCCCTGTGAGGGTGAAATAGAATAATGTCTCCAAAGAGCTTAGCCCAGGACCGGACACGTTAATAAATGCCCAACCTATAATTAGTATAGTGCTTGCTAATATTTACTGAGCATCAGCCAAGTCATACTTAATATGGATGACTTCCTCTTGCCCTCCCCCAAACAAGCCTAGGAGGCAGGCATTGTGATGATCCCATTTTACAGATGAGGAGGTCAAGATCAGTGACTGGGTCAAGGCATGAACATTGGTCATCATTATTATTTGTCCTCTGGCAACACCAGAGCAGGTTATGGTGACCCAGCAGCTTAACAAGAACGTCAGTGTCGACAGGCAACAGCTGCTGAGGCTGGCACTTTTCCAGAGGTGGAAAGTGAATAAATATCACATCTGACAGAAATACATTTTTTTTTTCATCCAACATGATTGCATTTTATTGAGGTATAATTTACATACAACACAATGCACCCATGTTAAGTCTGGTTTTGAATTCTGACAAAGGCATACAGCCCTGTAACCATCACTACAACCTTGGCAATGACTGGTTTGCTTTCTGTCTCTATAGCTTTGCCTTCTCTAGAACTTCATATAAATGGATCATATACTTCTTTCACTGAACATGTTTTTGAGATTCACCCGTGTTCTTGAGCATATTAGTAATTCCTTCCTTTATATTGCTGTGCGATAGTCCATCATAGGAATGTATAACAATTTGTTTATTCATTCATCAGTGGATGGACATATGGGTTATTTCCAGTTTGGGGCTATTATAAATAGAGCTGTCATGAACACGTGTCATGAACACGTGTCATGAACTCGTGTCATGAACACGAGTTTTCGTGTAGACATGTGCTTTTATTTTTCTTCGGTAACGCCTTGGAGTGGGATTGCTGGGTCGCATGCTAAGTGTATGTTTCACTTTAGAAGAAATACCAAACTGTTTGACAATGTGGCTGCACCATTTTGCATTCCCATCAGCCCTGTATGGAAGTTCCAATTGCTCCACATCCTTGCTGACAGCTGGTATTATCAATCTTTAAAATTTTAGCCTAGAATGCGGGTGTGTTGTGTGGTAATATCTCATTGTGATTTTAATGTGCATTTCCCTAATGACTGATGATATTGAATATCTGTACATGTGCTTATTTGATATTCTTCTTTCTTCTCTGGTGAAGTGTCTGCTTAAACATTTTCCCCATTGAAAAAAATTGTCTTCTTATTACCTATATATCTAGAATATAGGTATTCTTTATCTATTCTATTGTAGATTCAAGCCTTTCATCAGATATATGCTTTGCAAATATTTTCCCCATTTGTAACTTGATTTTTCATTTTGTTAATAGGGTCTTGAAGATCAAAAGTTTTTAATTTTTATGAGGACTAATGTATCCATTTTTTTCTTTTATATGGATGATCTTGTGTCCTAAGAAATATTTGCCTAACCCAAGGCCATAAAGATTTTTCTCCTGTGTTCTTCTAAAAGTTTTATAAGTTTATCTCTCACATTTAGGTCTATTAGCTCTTTGGTCCATTTCAAATGACTATTTCATGTATACTGTTGAGAAAAGGGTCAAGGTTCATTATTTTTTGTTATGGATATCCAATTGTTCCAGCATCATTTGTCGAAAAGACTACCATTTTCCCATTAAGTTGATGCCTTTTTATAAAATCAACTGATCATATTTGTATGGGTATATTTCTGGATGTTCCACTGATCTACAAATCTCTCCTTACATCAGTAGAAACTCTCTCTTGGTTACTGTAGCTTTATAGTAAGGCTTGAATTCAGCTACTTGAAGGCTTCCAATTTTGTTCTTCTTTTCAACATTCATTCATGGAGTGCCAACTGTGCATCCATTCCTGCTCGTTTGTTCACTGATTCATTCAAGAAAAATTCTAGAGTGTCTATTATGCCAGGCTTGGCTTTAGGTGCTGGGATACAGTGGTGATAAAAATATACACAATCCCTGCCCTCATGGAGTTTACAATCTATTGGAGGTTGGGGTTGGGGAGTTGGAGTGATAATCAGAAATATATGTAGATTATATTTGTCAGATATATACTGTGTGTGTGTGTGTGTGTGTGGTCAGAGAGTAATAAGTGCTATGAAGAAAAATAAAGCAAAGGAAGGAGGTAAATGTTGAGGGAAGGGCTCTCTGAGGAGGTGAGGGTAACCCCAAAAGAAGGGTGGGGTCATGCAGCATAGTCTCTTTATAAAGAGCAGAAGGGAAAAGAAGTGCCCAGAAACTGAGCAGAGTGGGAGATGTTTAGATAAGGTTTCTGCACTATATTTGTATGGAGTTTTAAAAAATATCCACTTGGTGGTCATTTCTATGATAAACAGAGAGAGCTGGACAACAGTTGAGTTGAGACTGACATGATCTTGGAAGATGAAGGCAGTTATGTGAAGCACTGGATAAGAGTTTTCCAGGAGAGGGAACAGCAGGTGCAAAGACCCTGAGTTAAGAAAGGGCTTGGTGTGTTCGAGAACCAGAAAGCAGGCTAACGAGGGGGAGTCTGATATGAAACCCAATAAATGAAAGAGACCAGGGAATTCCCTGGCGGTCTGGTAGTTAGAACTCCACGCTTCCACTGCTGGGGACCTGGGTTCTATCCCTGGTCAGGGAACTAAGATCCGGAAGCCACGTGGTACAGCCAAATTAAAAAAAAGAGACCAAATGCTTACAGGGCTTCGTGAGCCAGAGGTTAAGAGTTTGGATTTTATTCTAAGGGGGCAATGAATACCACCGGGAAGCTTTAAGTAGAGGGAGTGTTTCTGTGTGTACTGCAGTGTAACTTAGTGGCTTGTATTTCAGAAACTTCTAGGGTCCTGAGAAACCACTGGGGTATGGCTGTACCATCTAGCAGCTTCCTGTAAACCCCCTAATCTGGGAGAGTTAATGAAAATGTTCAGGAATGCACCTCACATTTTGACTGTTGAATTATCTTGGGTGCAAACAGGAACGCTTCATTTTATTAGTATGAGGTATGAGCTTTGATATATGGGGGGGGGGTGTGTGTTTGGAATTCTTAATCTTGATGAGTTATGAAGTATATTTCTACATTTCAACTAAACGAACACTCTGTTTATTGTTTATAGCCTTTCTCTGTCTCCAGCTTTTAAAACACTGTTTACTTGAAAATAATTTCAAACTTACCCACCAATTTGCAAATATAGAAATAATACAGATTACCTGTATATCCTATGTCATATTTACCTATTAATTTTTTAAAAATTTATTTATTTAATTTATTTATTTTTGGCTGCATTGGGTCTTCGTTGCTGTGCGCGGGCTTTCTCTAGTTGCGGCGAGCGGGGGCTACTCTTCGTTGCAGTGCGCAGGCTTCTTATTGCAGTGGCTTCTCTTGTTGCAGAGCATGGGCTCTAGGCGCGCGGGCTTCAGTAGTTGTGGCACGTGGGCTCAGTAGTTGTGGCTCACGGGCTCCAGAGCGCAGGTTCAGTAGTTGCGGTACACGGGCTTAGTTGCTCCGCGGCATGTGGGATCTTCCCTGACCAGGGCTCGAACCCATGTCCCCTGCATCGGCAGGCGCATTCTTAACCACTGTGCCACCAGGGAAGCCCCTAATATTATTAATATTTTACTCCATTTACTTGATTGTTCGGTTTCTCTCTCTCTCTCTCCACACACACACACACACACACACACACACACACACACAAACTTTCTTCCTGAACCATCTGTGGCTGTTACATCCATCACGGCCGGGCTTCCCTGGTGGCGCAGCGGTTGAGAATCTGCCTGCCAATGCAGGGGACACGCGTTCGAGCCCTGGTCTGGGAAGATCCCGCATGCCGCGGAGCAACTGGGCCCGTGAACCACAACTATTGAGCCTGCGCGTCTGGAGCCTGTGCTCCGCAACAAGAGAGGCCGCGATAGTGAGAGGCCCGCGCACCGCGATGAGGAGTGGCCCCCGCTCGCCGCAACTAGAGAAAGCCCTCGCACAGAAATGAAGACCTAACACAGCCAAAAATAAATAAATAAATAAATAAAATTAAAAAAAAAAAAAAGTTGATCAACATTCATCATGGCCCTTTTCTCCTGAATATTCCAAGTATGTATTTGCTAAGAATGGGGATAAGCGCTCACACGGCCACAGTAGATTTAACAACTTCATACATTTATCCTGATACAACTCTTTAATTTATCATCCATGTTCCAGTTTCATCAGTTAGCCTGTGCTGTTGCTTTTGACATTCCCCCCGCCAGTACAGAGTCCTGTCTAGGGGCAGGGTTCGCATTTAATTGTCATGTCCTTTTAGCCTCCTTGGATCTAGAAAATTTCCACAGTTTTTCTTTGTTTTTTGTGAGATTAGCATTTTTGAAAACCACCATCCTTCCCCTGCCC
Source organism: Eschrichtius robustus (assembly GCF_028021215.1). Taxonomy (NCBI): domain Eukaryota; kingdom Metazoa; phylum Chordata; class Mammalia; order Artiodactyla; family Eschrichtiidae; genus Eschrichtius; species Eschrichtius robustus. Next base: position 8,529,367 of record NC_090839.1, on the reverse strand, counting down.
GCTACCCCATTATAACAGAATGTTCCTCAAGTTGTGTTTGTCTGATTAGGTATAGGTTATGCATTCTTGGCTGGAATGCGGAGCAGAGAAGATGTTGTATGCTTCTCAGGATATCATCTCTGGAGGCACATGATGTCCACCCGTCTGTCATTAATGATATTAAATACCCACAACCTTTTATCCGACGTTTGTGGATGACATGAGGTGGAGGAAGGGGGAAGAAAGTTGAAATAACAAGGAGGCATATGACTCAGCATTAGTTAAGTTCCTGAGTCATCTGTGTTGCTGATTTAACCACTCCAAGTAAGGTTTTGTATAATCACAAGGGACACACACACACTCTCACACACCCAAGCTCTGTTCCACTTTGCATTTTTTTAGCTACCACCGAAGTCCAGTTTCAGTACATGGGACACTGGAAGAAATAATGTGGAGAGATTTTTAAATTCTGCATTGAAGCGTCACATATAATCATTACTTCCTAATAATTCCTTGGGTCTTAAAGGAGGTGGTCCCATGGTTGAGAGTTTGTGGGCACCAGCCAAGCGTGTGTATTAGCTTCAAGCAGTGGTTTTCAGCCCCGTACATTACGTTCTCCTGGGTGCATTTAATACTCAGTGCTGGGCAGACCTCACCCCAGATCAACTGAATCAGAACCCGTGAGGGTGGGGCTCAGGGATGGAAGAGTTTTAAGACAAAGAACCCCCAAGATAAAGAACCATCAGCTTAAAGGTATGATTCTGGAGCTTCAATGATCCCCTAAGGTCTTTAACTTTTGGTCAAGTGCTCCCTTTAATAGCTAAAGTATATTGAGCACTTACTGCATGCAATAGACATCCATATATTTGGTTTACAGAGTATCCACTTTCCCTTCTTTGAGTAAAAAGCTCCCTCATTTTCCTTTGACTAACACCACCCCAACTTGCAGCTCATGTGGGTTTCGGGGGCCTTACCCTGAATCCTGACTTCAGGGATGGACATTAGTACCTAGGCTTGGCAAATTGATCTGTTCACGAATGGTCTAAGTTGGTCAGATGAGACCTGAGCCAAGACTTTCGTTGGAATTATTGGCAAAGAGGTGTTTTATTTCCACTGGGGCTTATAGCTGAGAGAATGTTAATGTGAAGTTACCAGGGTTACTTGGTAACCTGAAGTTACCAGAGTTTCTTGGTCCAAGAGTACCAAGTTACTCTTGGATAGGTCCCCTATCCAAGGGGGAACCTTGGAAAGGAGACCTATCCAAAAGTGAGGCCAACATAGAAGAAAGCAGAAAAAGAGATGAACTTGGTGGATATTGGTTTGAGCCCCAGTCCTGGGTCCAGCCATGCCTGAAGCTATCAACTCCTAGATCTTTAAGTTATATGAGCCAATAAATTCCTATTTTGCTTAAGTCAGTTTGAGTTGAGGTTTAAGAAGCAGGTAAGACAAATCTCAGCTATGAGGACCCCATGACTTGACCTAAGGTGGAAAGTAATCAGAGGCAGGAAAGCCTTAGAGAGGGAGGAGAGTCCAAACACTGGTCCTCTGGCCTTGGCTGTGGGGTGTCACAATCACCCAGCTTCCCTGGGCTCCAGCTTCCTCCTCAGTGGGGCAGAGGTTGGGATAATAAAATTCAAGAAGGCATCTGGGGACTTCCCTGGTGACCCAGTGGTTAAAACTTCTTGCTTCCACTGCAGGGGGAGCAGTTTCGATCCCTGGTTGGGGATCTAAGATCCCAATTGCCACATGTAGTGCCAAAAAAAAAAAAAAAGGCATTTGGAGAGTTGGTGGAACAGGAGCTGTGGATGTTTCTGAAATGAAAACCGTGCTTCCTTCAGCCTCTACCTCATCTGCTCTGTTTGGGGGCATGTGTGAGCAGGACATGGCAGGAGGTTTGGGCTCCTATTCAGAAGGCCACTTTCTCTGCCTCCCCTGTCCCTGTCCCTCTCCTGTCGCCCAGCTTAGGCAGAAGCCATCACGCCATCATCCTTTCCCCTGTTGCATGATGTACGTCCTCCACCCTAGCCCTCACCCTCCTGGCCTGCTGTGTTGTTGTCACTTTAGATGAGCCGTAATCTAATAGTTGAGCCCATCTCCCCAGCCCCAGATGAATTCCAAAAGAAAAATGTACTAAACCATAAAATAGAATTCTATTTCCTGACATGACACGCAACATTGTATGCTACAATTAAGTTATTTCCTTTTGAGGTGTTCTCTTTCTTTCTTGGGGAGGTGAACCCCTTCTTTGCTAGAGCCGCGACCGTGTGATCGGTTGCCCACTGAGAAAACTTGAGCTGATTGTGCATGAGCACAGGCCAAAGCACCTGCCCGCTAGTCAGCGCACCAGCCCCAGAGGTGGGTACCACCCAGTGATCCCTGGTTTCCAGATAAGAATGGAGACGCAGAGAGGAGGTGATTTGTCCACGGTCACGGAGCTACTCAGCTCTGCAGGTAGGATGTGATGCCCAGTCTAGCTCTCTTAATCCCCCGTGTGTCTGTCTGTCTCTCTCATCTATCTATCTACCTATCTATCTATCTATCTATCTGTCTATCTGTCTATTTCATCTGTTGTCTCTAATCAATTGTCTATTTATCTATCTATGCATCCATTTATCTATCATCTATTTATCTCCTATCTATCAGTTATCTATCCGTCATCTATCAATGTATCTTCGTCTCTTACACCTGACTTTGAGCTTACCCAGGCCTGGTGTTACGTTTTCTGTAGAGTGACCTTATTTGTCACCCAACCAAGCACACTTGGGGAACAGAAGGACGTGCCCTTAGCACCGAGGCGAACACTGGCGCTGCCCCAGGCACCCTGGGATGCGAGATGGTGAGGAGGGGCTGTGGCCGGGTATTTCTTTCTCTCTAAACCTAGCTCATCATAAGGGCTCCATAAAGGTGTGGTGAGTGTTTTATAAACAGTATGGGAGGGGTGGTAAGTAAAGAGCATTTGTTTTATTCAAAGAGAAACTGAATCACAAAGCCCTGACTTACAAAGTCACAGAGAGGAAGTCACAGGTGAGGTAGGGCCAAACCTCTCCCGCAGGACTCCTCGGTTCAGGGAACGCAAAGCTCCCACTGTCAAGCACTTGTGCTCAGAAGCCAAGCTCTAGCCTCCTGGAGGGAGCTCGTGGCAAAGAAATAATAAACTAGTACTCGCTGCTGTTCACTGAATCCATGCCATGTGCCTTCCCGAAGCCCTTTACCTGCACTGTCCTACTTACTCCTTAAGGAAGGCGCAATTATTACAGAAAAGGACACTTAGGATGCAGCCGACAAATCACTGGCTGTTGCCCAGCAACTAGAGTCCAGGAGCCCAGCCGCAGGCTTGTCTTCTTCCCAGAAGGTACAACAGAGTAGTCCTGGGGGTTTGCCACCGAGAAGCCCTTTCAAAAAGTTTTCCGGGGGCTTCCCTGGTGGCGCAGTGGTTGAGAATCTGCCTGCCAATGCAGGGGACACGGGTTCGAGCCCTGGTCTGGGAAGATCCCACATGCCGCGGAGCAGCTGGGCCCGTGAGCCACAACTACTGAGCCTGCGCGTCTGGAGCCTGTGCTCCGCAACAAGAGAGGCCGCGATAGTGAGAGGCCCGCGCACCGCGGTGAAGAGTGGCCCCCGCTTGCCGCAACTGGAGAAAGCCCTCGCATAGAAACGAAGACCCAGCACAGCCATAAATAAATAAATAAATAAATAAATAAATAAATAAATAAAAATTAAAAAAAAAAAAAGTTTTCCGGGAATCTTGAAAAGAGCAGTGAACATCCATTTAGAAAGGAGCTTCTGAACCTGCTATGTTCAAGGTACCAAAACAGTAAAAAAATAACCCAAACCCAAACTTGCCTCAGTACCTCACCCCTTAGATACAGAAAAATAAATCACAAACTATGCTCAGTAATGAACTACTAACACTGAGGCGCCCAGAGCAGACGTCAGATCAGCTGGGACTTCAGCCCCCTTCCGTGGGGAGAGCGGAAGACTCCAGCAGAGAATGCGGCCGGAAGAATGGGGAGAGAGACGGGGGGGGGGCGGAGAGAGAACGAAACAGAGACTGGAAAAGAGGGAGTGGGGGGGGAGAAACAGAGATTGAGAGGGATATTGGTGGAGAGAGAGGGAGAGAGAGAAATGGGGGAGGAGGAGATAGAGACAGGGGTACAAAAAGAGAGACATTGAAAGAGAGAGAGATGCTAGATGACAGACGGACAGATAGATACTGAAATGCGGCCTGATGGTGCAGGGAGGGGCAGCTAAGCAAGTTGTATACGAGTCCACCTCCGGTCCCTGCAGCCACCCCTTTCCAGTTCCCACCATTTTGTTCCCTGGCAGGGGTGTGAGATGCAAGGCTGTTTCCAGGGCGCCCCCAAAGGGCAAAGCCAGCATCAGCGGGGAGCTCCTGGGGGCGGCCCGCTAGCCCCCCAGGCCTGGCCCGCGGGGCAGCACGGATTGAAGGGAAGACGGTTTGGACCTCCTTCCTTAGTTCTGCAAAATGGTGTCTGCGCCGCGGACACGGGGGCTGCGCTGTTGCGTCCGCGGGGGCGAGTGTGCTGTTCCCTACGAGCCGCCTGCCGCCCCAACGGCTCTCATCTCCACGTTTGGATGACATGTCCTTAAAGTGACCTATATTATCTGGCACCTCGGATTGCTACTCACAAAAAAGTAACACTGGAAGAAAAAAAAAAATCCCCAACGATTGTGTAAATATTCCTTACAGAGAAGAGTAAACTCAGGTGCCCTCTGCTGGGCGAGACAGGTAGGGGCCAAGGCCAGGAGGGAAGGCAGCTGGGGGCGGGGCCTGAGCGCGGAGGTCCCTGGCATAGAGGCGGGGCCTGGGGGCCGCGGTGGGCGGGGCCTGCCTCCCCATCTCCCATTCTTGTGTGACCCACCGGCAGCCTTCAGGGCAAATGGGGCCAAGCTGAGCTCTTTCGGGCATGGGGAACGAAAAACCAAAACCGAAACTGCTTACAAGCAGATCATTCACTTTGGGAGAACTGACAATTTCTTCACTGGGATTTTTTTTTTTTCCCGTTAATAAATATTGTTGAATTTGACAGGTGCGAGAGAATCAGGAAAAAAGGCAGGGGGCTTGCTGACACTGCCAACTTTTTCAGCAAAGCAAAGGGCTTGGGGTCTCAGCGAAGTCCTGGCAAAGACTGGCGTAGGGAGGCTGCCAGGAGGTGGTGGCCAAGTTCATTTCCATTCTTAAATTATTGTTTACGCTTTGAGAATAAAAGAAGGTGCTATTACTGATTACAGCTGGTCAATAGGTGTAATCCAGGAGTGTCACAGGCAAGTCAGACTCTCTAGCCCAGCATTGGCCAACAAGAACGTTCCACGATGATAAAAATGTTCTAAATATGTGCTGTCCAATAGGGTAACATCAGCCCCACGTGGCTATTGAGCATTTAAGATGTGGCCAAGACAACCCAGGAGACAAATTTGTAGCTTCCTTTACCTTTTGTTAATTTAAATGTATTTATTTTTTAATTTTATTTTTCCGCATGTGGGATCTTAGTTCCCGGACCAGGGATGGAACCCAGCCCCCTGCAGTGGAAGTGCGGAGTCTTAACACCTGGACCGCCAGGGAAGTCCCTTGTTATTTTAAATTTAAATTTAAATACTTGCATGCGTCTAGTGGCTAATGTATTAGACAGTAGGACTCTGGTCATATTATTCATAGCAAAAGACCAGAGCCCTGGGTGATAGCAGCTAAGGCCCTAGGCATAAGACTTGCTGAGACAGGCCCTCAGTAAGAATTGGTTGAACAAATAAAAACTCAATAATCAAAAGTCACTGTGCTCCAACTCTGCAGTGGCAGAAATTCAGACCACTTCTCAGAGATTTCCAGGAACTTCGAGAAACACAGCTCTCCCTGGGGAGAGCCAAGATCCCAGTGACATTTCCTGTCAAGTGTCCAAGGCTAACCCCAGGTCTTGAGTGTCCACCCTGGCATGTGGCACTGCATCAGCACTTGGAAAGATCATTTGCCGCTTGTTCCCAGTGGTTTCCTGGTCGCGTCCTAAAAGCCAGTGGAGCGTCCACCTGATCAGAAAAGACCTTTTACATTTGGGGTTTCACCAACAACTTTTAAAAATCTCTCCAGTTGTCTCCTGGTGTTATAGATTTGGAAAGAGGCATTTTTGTTTCTAATTATAAATTCCTGGGTGATGTCATTCAGTCCCCAAACACCCACTGGGGCAGTGCTAAGTAGGGAAAGACAATATGCTAACAAGTTATCTGGAGGTGTCAGAAAGAAAGGATGAAAAACAGTACAGTTTGGGGAAATGTTTTCCAGGCCGCTTTCTGGTTTTAGCAACTGCGCTGGAGGAGATAAGATACACATGGCTTTTATAAGGAGGCAGCGGGATCTCCAGGGGACATGAGGCAGGAGAAAAGAATCAGGCTGAAAGCATCCAATCATCACATATTCACTGAGAAACAGATTACAATACAGCAAAGAAAGCTCTTCAAGGAAGGACTCCTACGGGGAACTTTGGGGCAAAGATTCAGTGCGCTCTGGAACAACTTGACTTCAACTCGATGGTATTTGAATAATCGGCCAGAGAGAAAGCAGATATAGCACACACGGTCACATTTAGCGTTGAAACTCTCAGTTTGACTATGAGTAATGATCTGCCGTGCCCAGAGGTCAGGCCGACACTCACTCAGAAACAAGTGGGGAATTGAACCAATTATTCAGATATCCACAGACATAGCTACTGGCCAGGGTTGCATCCCCAATTTAACCCAGAAACAGTAACACTATTATAAACTGTTTGCGATGTGTGGGGCTATCTTGAATTTATTAAGGAAAGGAGATTACAGAAAAATCCAGAACGTCAGTGGGAATGCAATCAGGTTAAGTCACATAGACAGAGTAAAGTGGGAGATTGAGGGCCTCTTACCACCGAAAGGAACATCTTGCTTTCGGCCAAAATGGAAATAAAAATTTGGGTTTAAATATATCAGATGGTCAGTTCTTCACATCACCCTTTATTATATGCACAGTTGCTAAATTTCATATTGGATTACATTTGAGCCAAAAGACCAAAAAATGGTGAAACAGGACATTAAGAATTTTGAAATATTTGCTATGAATAAAGTAATATTATTTCAGCTGTTCCTTAATTAGTCCCTTCCAGTGATTTTTGGTGGGCTAGCCAGAGGGGAAAATGTTTTTTTCCTCCCTTTCTTTCCTCCCTTCAAAGTAGCTTCGAATAGAATATAGTTTACCTGCTTTTAAGAGATAACCCAAATATCAGCAGCTTAAATAAGATTTATTTTTCCCATTTAGTAAGAAATTCAGAGGCATGTTGGTGTAGTGTAGATTTTAAGGCCAAATTTTTGGGTCTTTTTCTCATAGTCACATAGTTTTTCAGGTAGCAGAAAAGGAGAATGGGAAAAGAGGTCACCTGAGTCTTGACCACCCCCCTACCCACCCACCCCTCAAACTTTAAGGAGCCTTTTGAGAAGGCCACCCAATGACTTCTGACATCTCATTGGCCAGCACCATGTTACACGGCCACGTCTACTTGCAAAGGAGGCTGGGAAATGTAGTTTTTATAGCTAAATCTTCTGGTATTTGAATAATACCATGAGTATTATGGTATTATTATAAGCCCCGTCCCCCACCCCCGTTAAAGTTGATATTCTGTTAATAAGAAAGAAGGGACACTGGATATGAGGTAGGCATCGAGTAGACTTTACCACTTCAAAGCATCTTAGAACAAATTAAAAAATTTTTATCTAGTTTTACAAAAATAATCTTGATAGTCTTTATGAATGACTTATTTGTAACTAAGTACCATGTAGTAAAACAATGCTCATGCCTACTATTAAATACGTATATCAAGGAAGAAAACCAATTAGTTAAGAGTGAGTGAGTGTGTGTGTGTGTGTGTGTGTGTGTGTGTGTGTGTGTTCTGCAGGAAGGTGAGCTGCATTTTTACTGCACGATGATCTTCAGGACATTCCTCCTGGGGTTTTACATGAAGTAGGTGTGACTTTGTCTGTCAGCCCCTCAGTCTCCTTCCATTAGAATCAGAGCTGAGTGGGATCCTCCTGAGAACTAACTTCAGGAGGAGTTTCTTAAACCTGAAACGTGCTGTCTAGAGCAAGCTCAACTTCATTAGAGATTTGAAGAGAGATGTATTGAGCCAAAGGGACGACCTCTCTGAACGGAGTGCGTCTACCTTGGTTTAAGTAACTAGAACAGTCATGGTATTTGAGTGGTGCTTAGATTCAGGTCAGAAACAATTTCTTTGTGAGTCAGGAACAAAAAGGGAAGTTGAAAAGAGGGGCTGGGAATTGAGGCTGGGGGTAGAGGGGCCAGATAGCACAGGGTCTCATGTGCACGTTAACAGGTTGAACTTCAGCCTGTGGCTCAGGGCTGGCAGACGCCTTCAGGGTCAGGCGGTAACACGGGTACATGAGGCTGGTCAGGGTGAGAAAAGGGGGCGGGGGCAAAGCCCCCAACTCCCCATGGTGACAGTCACGCTGGGCTCCAGGCAATTAATTCCATGTGAAGCTGCAGACCCAGTGTTGCCAGCCAGGCAGATCTTTCAGGAAAAGCCCAACATCTGAAGGCTTATATGAAATCTGATTTGGTTATGTTGGGTCAAATTGTACAATGGTGGGCCAAATGCTGATTAAATGTGGCCGTAGCTGGCAACTTTGCTTTGGGAGCAATGTGACGCTAGTAAGACTCTGAGCAGGTGGAGGTGGGGGGTGGTGGTGGAGGTGGGGCTGAGAACGCTCTAGAACAGCGAGGAGGGTAGCACAAAGGTGGGGCAAGGAGGTACCCACTGATGGCGGGAAAGCCAGTTAGGATGCTCTAGTCCCAGGCAGGGCGGGGATTTGGGGAGCTTTGGAGTTAAGGCAACAGCAGTGAGGATGGAAGCGTGGGCCGAATTCTGGCACAATTTCTTAGGCAGAATCAGAGGATTAGTGACTGATGGGATAAAGGACGGGCCCAAGGAAGGAAAAGGGGGATTTGAGAAAGGGAGTGATTATATCAGTACTTGAGGTAGAAGTTCCCATCTGGCATCTTGGCAGCTGAATCATCCTCAGAGGTGTGTTGTGTGGACCACATGGGGTTACAATTTCTTTTAAATTAATTTCTATTCTTGAAAAATGTGAGCATTTATATACCAATCTAGATTTCCAGCTTCTTTTGAAAAAAGAAAACTATCTGAGAGTATTAGATGTGGATTCCAAGAAAGCAACAATGGCTGGAGCTGGGGGTGAATTGGGGCTTGGGTGGTAGGGGAGAGGTTCGTAGACTCCCCACTATTTCTTTTACCCGCCTGGTTCCTATACATATTTGAGTCTGTGACCCCCTGAAGGAGCTGGTTGTGCAAGCCATGGGATATAAGAGATCGCTCAGGTAGAGAAAGAAGTGAGGAATTCCAGGCAACAGGCACACTTCAGGACAGAGTAGAGGACGATTGCAAAGGGGACTTAGAAAAGACAGGCTGGGAGAATGAAAAAGCAACAGGAAGGAGAAGTAGAATAAGAAGTAGAGGGGTAGTACTCCCTCACACCACATCCAAAAATAAACTCAAAATGGTTTAAAGACCTGAGTATCAGACATGATACCATAGAACTCCTAGAAGAGAACATAGGCAAAACATTCTTGGCTATAAATGTAGCAATATTTTCTTAGCTCAGTCTCCCAAGGCAAAAGAAGTAAAAGCAAAAATAAGCAAATGGGACCTAATCAAACTTAAAAGCTTTTGCACAGCAAAGGAAACCATCAACAGAACAAAAAGACAACCTACGCAATGGGAGAAAATATTTGCAAATGATGCTACCGACAGGGGCTTATTATCCAAAATATACAAACAGTTCATACAACTCAGTATCAACAACAACAACAAAAAACACCAAAATGGGCAGAAGACCTAAATAGACATTTCTCCAAAGAAGACATACAGATGGTCAACAAGCACATGAAAAGATGCTCAACATCGCTAATTATTAGAGAAATGCAAATCAAAACCACAATGAGATATCACCTCACATCGGTCAGAATGGTCATCATCAAGAAGTCTACAAATAATAAATGCTAGAGAGGGTGTGGAAAAAGGAAACCCTCCTACACTGTTGGTGGGAATGTAAATTGGTGCACCTACTATGGAGAACAGTATGGAGGTTCCTCAAAAAACTAAAAATAAAACCATCATATGATCTAGCAATCCCACTCCTGGGCATATATCCAGAAAAGATGAAAACTCTAATTCAAAAAGATACATGCACCCCAGTGTTCACAGCAGCACTATTTACAATAGACAAGACATGGAAACAACCCAAGTGTCCAATACACACACACACACACACACACACACACAGAGGAATATTACTCAGCCATAAAAAATAATGAAATATTGCCATTTGCAGCAACATGGATGGACCTAGAGAATATCATACTAAGTGAAGTAAGTCAGACAGAGAAAGACAAATATTATATGATATCATTTATATGTGGAATCTAAAAAATAATACAAATGAATCTATATACAGAACAGAAGCAGACTCACAGACATAGAAAACAAACTTGTGGTTACCAAAGGGGAAAGACAGTGGGGTGGGGGGATAAATTAGGAATATGGGATTAGCAGATACAAACTACTATATGTAAAATAGATACATAACAAGGATTTACTGTATAGCACAGGGAACTATACTCAATATCTGGTAATAACCTATAACGGAAAATAATCTGAAATATATATATATAACTGAATCACTTTGCTGTACACCCGAAACTAACACGATATTGTAAACCAACTATATTTCAATTTTTAAAAAAGCAGTAGATGGGGTAGTATTGCTGCATGATGCTACTGAAGAACTCAGTGTAGAAGGATTGAAGTAGGCTGTTCATGTAAATTGGTGCTGCCACCTTGGAGGGGGTGATCGTCAATGTGCGTGAACGTTATCAGGAAAAAGTGCGCGCTCAGTGGCCTGGAGGTCCAGTTCTCGGTATTTTCCCTAGAGCAGTAAAATTCCCAACACAAGTGCCCAGAGGAATAAGGTCAAGAGTCCTCTTTGTTGCCTCCTTGTTTGTGATAGTAAACACCTAATGTCCATCAGTAGAGTTACAGGTAAATAAACTCTGGTCCACTGTATATCTGAGCTGTGGAGACACAAGGATCACTTAGAAAGATAAGCTACACTAAAAGACTTCCAAACGAAACAAATACTACCTGGCACCTTTTCCGTCTCCCTCTCATTCCGTCTCTCTCAATCTCTCTGTATGTGTAGATAGGACCTGGAAACTGCTCCCCTCCCCCATCACCACACTTGCAACGCTAAATATCCTTGTTGGAGGGGAAAGTTTCCAAGATGAGGGGTAAGTGGTTACCAGGGAATCTATCTTTAAGTTGTTAATTATTTTCAACTAGGAAAATGCCTTTCTCTATCACTTGTGCAGTTAGAAATTACTTGAAAGCATAGGACAATGCATCTGGCATTTTGCAAGGACAGTTGCAGCAGGGCAATGAGAGTGGAGGAGAGATGACAGCATCTTGAGGGGTAAATGGGAGGTTAAGAGACAGAAATCAAAGCAAAGGGAAAGAGGAACATAAGGCTACAGAAAGGCCTGGGCGGGGGGAGGCAAGAGAAAGTTCTTTGTTGGTTGGCTTTTAACTGGGGTGACTGAAAAGCTCAATAAAAGGGCATTTTGATTTCCTCTTACAGGCCATTGCTTCTATAGTAGAGCATGGGGTTTGCTTCTGATTTGAGATCACTCCTCTGATTCGCATCCCAACTATTCTGATGTAGAAAAGCCTAGAAGGATTTTGATGGGAAATTAAAATTGTTTGCTTGGTAGGATAGGGCCAGAATACCTGTATAAAGGCAAAACATTCCTAGAGAGAAAATGTTGCTTGAAATAGGTTACAAAGGAATGTCCACCAATGGAGAAATGATTAAATATGTTATAATAATCATTGGGGTAGACTCTTAGGTAGTTATTAAAAACCACGTTTTCCAAGTTTTTAAATTTAAAAACATGGGGAAATGTTGGTAATACAATGTTTGATTTAAAAAATGCATGCCACAAAATTTTATATGCAATTGAGTCCAATCACATTTACAAAAATAGGTCTATGTGCATAAGGGAAAAAAAAGAAGGAAGCATTCATTTGTTAACAGTGCTTTTCTCTGGGTGATAGGGTAATTGGTGATTTTATTTTTCATGCATTTCTGTTGACACAACAATTTTCTATCGAAAACATGATTGCTTTTTTAATTCCCCAAAGGAATTGTTTTTAAAACTGTAGTTTGAAAATCATTTCTGAGGGAAGACAGCCAAGGGAGGATTCCTGTTTGGCAAGGAATCAGCCAGGCAGGACCCAAGCAGGCCTTTTGGGGACTTTTTTTTCCCCTTTTGCCCAAATGTCAAGTGTCAGACATTCACACAGTTAAAAAGGACCTAAAAAGATCAACTTCCCCAATGCTGGGTGACAAGTGTCAACCCCTCCCTCCTCCCATCCCAAGGGGCTGTTGTGTGTCCTTACATTTATAAGAGAAAACACAGAACTTGAGTGGGCTGGAGCCACAGGCTGGCAACAGAGGTTTGGACCCTGTTTCCATAGACTGATCCTGAAAGAGTTACGTAACATGCAGACAGAAGAACGAAGCTCTCTCCCTCCCCCTGAATCCCCCTCCTTCCCACTAACATGGCAGGAAGCAATACAGCCTCATGATTAAGCCTGTAAACTTTGGAATCAAACAAACCCGTATGGAATCCTTGCCTTTCTTTCTTTTTTTTTTTTTTTTTAACTTAACAGCTCTGTGGCTTCCGGCAAATTCTGTAACTCCTTTTACTTTTGTTTTCTCATGTGTAAAATGGGGAGAAGATCCCCACCTCATTGGGTTCCTTTGAAGATTAAGTAGGATAAAATACAGAGAGTGGACATGTAACAATCACTGAATCAGTAGTTTTATTCTCAGGTTACCTATTTTTCTTTTCTTCTCACCCTACCTTAGGGCCATCATTCATGGGATGAAATAAGAAAAGACGGTGTGGGGAGAAAGATACTCTTGTTAACCTGCAGATATTCCTGTGAAAAGCAAAACCTCCCATTTCCAGGTTGGTATCCATCTGGAGCCAATGAACCAATCTGTTGAGCGCTATTACCTGCTAGGCAGTGTGCTTAAGCCCCCTTTCAGGTCCACATCGATTATTCTATCCTGTTACGTTTTATTCAAGTAAGTCCTGAAAACAGCCACTTCTCACCACCTCCTCAGCCACCATCTTCTCTCAAGGAGGCACAGCAATAGCCTTCTCCTTGGCCTTCCCTCTTTCATTCTTCCCATTTCCAGTGAACTTTGGAATCAACCAAAATAGGAGAACAACCAATCTGGAGAGAGAGTAGTGTTACATATGGAAGCCCAGGGACTTCAGAACCAGGGAGATTTGGGACTGAACCGTGCCTCGGTCAGTTACTAATGTACCTTCGGTCACAAGGTAGCAAGTGGCAAAGGTGATTTTCATGCCCATGGCTGCCTGGTTCCGGAGACCCCACTCTGGACCACCAGGCTTGCAGTCACCCATCATTGCTGTGACAAGTAAACATCAAGGCGTAGCTGGCTGTCTCTGCATCACTAGGTAGGTGCCTCTCACTTAAATAGATTGTTGTGATTGCTCCTTCCTCTCTGCTTTACCACCACCACTAGAGAGAAATTTATCCACCCAACCCATCCTAAGATTTTAGGGGTTCTGCTTCAGGAAACATAATACACGGCTGAGAATCTTTCTCCGCAGCTTTTAAAAGCCAATCTTTGGATTAACCAGAGGTCTGATGAGCTCTTTTTTTAAACACATACCTACTAAGAGTGAAAGTGCCGTTGTTTTTGTTTATGAACACGTCAAAATACTCATATCTTTTATTGATCCGTGTTGAGGGAGTTGTAGGTTTTCATACAATGTTTTTTGAAAGAGTGAAAAGCAATACCTCAGAATGAAGATAGGATCATACGTGGTTTTATAACCTTGTGGAGCTCATTTCATTTCAACCTGATGTTATAGAAGGAGTCCCATTTTGGTTTCATCTTTTGGGACTCCCTGCTCAGCTAACTTAAAGGTTTAGCTTGGGATGTTTAATTCCATAGTCTACGATCATCTTAAGAAATTTACAAAAAAGGCAAAACACAATACATAGAACTGTTTACTGTGGTGGAGTCCAAAGTAGAGTGATCTGCAGTAATTCTACGTACAACAGCACAGCAAAAGAGAAATGGCTTAGCCAAGCTCGTGCGTTGACATGAGAGATCCTAAGGCCATAAAAATTATGATCATGCAGCTTATGAAAAAACATAAGGGGAATGTACATGCTATAATTATAATATCATATCATATGTAATATAATATCACTTAGGTACACAAAGCATAACACAAAATAGTTTGCATTGAATCGGACAATCAGGCAGTCAGTATGCATTTTATTGATCACCTGCTGTATGCAAGGTACTTTTGTAAGTGTGAAATAATCTATATAAAAAATATCTGAAAGGACTATGTAACGATAAGACTGAGTCAGGGAGATGGGATTATCATGGGTTGTTTTATCTTTATTCTCCCCTAACATTAAAAATATATGATTTCAAGTGGGACCTAATTAAACTTAAAAGTTTTGCACAACAAAGGAAACCATCAACAAAACAAAAAGACAACCTACTGAATGGGAGAAAATATTTGCAAATGATATGACTGATAAGGGGTTAATATCCAAAGTATATAAATAGCTCATACAACTCAACATCAAAAACAAAACAAAACAAAACACCCTGTTAGAAATGGGCAGAAGACCTGAATAGACATTTTTCTAAAGAGGACATGCAGATGGCCAACAGGCATATGAAAGGATGCTCAACATCGCTAATCATCGGAGAAATGCAAATCAAAAGCCCAATGAGATGTCACCTCACACTTGTCAGAATGGCTGTTATCAAAAAGAACACAAATAACAAACGTTGGTAAGGATGTGGAGAAAAGTGAACCCTAGTACACTGTTGGTGGGAATGTAAATCGGTGTAGCCACTATGGAAAACAGCATGGAGGTTTCTCCAAAACCTAAAAATAGAACTACCATATGACCCAGCAATCCCACTACTGGACATATATGCAAAAAACACAAAATCACTAATTTGAAAAGATACATGCACCCCAATGCATGTATTTACAATTACATGCATTATTTACAATTGCCAATATATGGAAGCAACCTAAGCATCTGACAACAGATGGATAAAGAAGATGTGGTGTATATATATACATATATATATACATATATATATGTATATATATATTTATATATATACATATATATAAATATATATATGTATATATGTATATATATACATATATATATTTATATATATGTATATATATATATATATACACATATATATATATATACACACACACACACATACACAATGGAATACTACTCAGCCATAATAAAGAGTGACATTTTGCCATTTGCAACGTGGAAGGACTTGGAGGCTATTATGCTAAGTGCAATAAGCCAGACAGAGAAAGACAAATGTTGTATGATACCACTTATCTGTGGAATCTAAAAAGTACAACAGGGACTTCCCTGGTGGTCCAGTGGTTAAGAATCTGCTTTCCAATGCAGGGGCCATGGGTTCAATCCCTGGTAGGCGAACTAAGATCCCACATGCCGAGGGGCAACTAAGCCCGCATGCCGCAACTAGAGAAGCCCTCGCACCGCATCGAAAGATCCCGCATGCCGCAACTAGAGAAGCCCTCGCACCGCATCGAAAGATGCCGCATGCCACAATGAAGATCCCACCTGCTGCAACTAAGACCAATGCAGCCAAATAAATAAATAAATATTAAAAAAAAAATACAACAAGCTAGTGAATATAGCAAAAAAGAAACAGACTCACGGACATAGAGAACAAAGTAGTGGTTACCAGTAGGGAGAGGGAAGCGGGGAGGGGGGCAATAGAAGGGTAGGGGATGAAGAGGTATAAAACATTATATATTGGGCTGGCCAAAAATTTCGTTCGGGTTTTCCATACGCTCTTGCAGCAATTCCGAAAGAACTTTTGGGCCAATCCAACATAAAGTGAGCTACGAGGATATATTGTACAACATGGGGAATATAACCAATATTTTATAATTGTAAATGGAGTATAATCTTTAAAGAAATATATGATTTCACAATTTTTTTTAAAAGGATAAAAATGTTTGAAGCAGCATAACGATAAAAGCTGCAAATGCTAATTTTGTGCTAACTTAATCCCATGTACTGCTCTGAGCAAGCTGGGAGTTTAATCTGGTTTACTTCTACAGTGATGGTATTATCAATATCACTGCCATTTTACAGTGAAGAAACTGAGACGTGATGTTTTATATAAGCCCAATGTCTCAGGGATAGTTCATAGGAGAACTGAATCCTAGAATGTTCTTAATTACTACTCCAAACATATCACACAAGGGTACGGAACACAACTATGCATGTGGGATTTCCTACAGCGTTTCCTTGATATATGGCCTTGGGAATGGATCCCTCCTCAGCCATACTGGAGTGTCATCTGCTTTTCTTGTTTACCACTCTCCCAGGCCCAGACTCACAACTGATACTCAATCGGTCAATGAATAAACCAATCCCACATTGATAAAGGCGGCCAGGAATTGGGTCATCCACTCCTTTTTTCAGAAGTGTCTGTCAATGCCATGGGACTTTCATAGATTTATTTCTGTGTGTCCACCATTCCAAATTGAAACAGATAATGCCAACCCAGTTCACAAGACAAGCAAACACTTCAACTGAGAAGACAGTGATAAAACCAGGGATTTATTTCACCCTGGGAATATTCCAGAAACCAAGTTTGAATAATTGGTTCATGTTCAGTTGGACACAGGTTCACTCCCAGGTTGACTCACACATGGAAATACTCCTGACTATCTTATGACTGCTACACACACACCCCGACACACCCACCCACACACCCACCCACCCACCCACACACACACACCCCTATCTTTCCAACATGGTAATTATGCAGCATGAACCAGTCACCCTTGACTTCAGAGCACCGAGTCTTCAGTGTCAACCTTGACTTCCATCTCTTTCTGATACTCGCATCCAATCTAACAGCAAACACTGCCCACCCCATCTTCTAAATTTGAGACCTACTGTATGGCCAGCACATAGTCAATTTTGGTAAATATTCCATATGTACTTGAAAAACATTATATATTCTGCAGTTATTGGTTGCTTTGTTCTATAAGTGTCAATTCAACCAACTGTGTAAATAGTGCTGGTCAAATTCTTTTTTTTTTTATTCCTACTAATTTGCTTTTGTCGGTTTGTTTATTAGTTACTGATAGAGGAATGGTGAAGCTTACAACTGCCATGGTGGATTTCTTTATTTCTCCTCCTAGACCTGCGGGTTTCTGCTTCATACATATCACAGCTATATTAGCAAGAGTTTCTAGATTTAAATTGTTCTATCTTTCTCCTTGTCTCTGTACAGAACAAGGGCAGAATAGGCCCTCAACAAATGTTTGCTGTCTGCGTCAAATAAAGTGTCAGATGGAGATGATTCAGAGTCTCTCTGCTTCTCGTCTCTAATAGTCTCTAATAGTCTCTATTTTTTTTTTTTATTGGATCCAATAGTCTCTATTTAGCCCCTGAATGAAGAAGCCTAGGTTTCCCTCTGAGTCAGAGTCAACAGCAAAAAAAAAAAAAAAAAAAAAAAAATCTCCTAGCATGGTCATTTTTCCAGAGTTGCTATCCAAGGCTGCTATGGCACCGAGGGATGAAAGAAACATCACCACCAGCCCCCATTCCAGAATTTCCTGTCTTGTCTTGCGGTTAACTTAAAACATTTCACCTCCCGCCTCCCTCTTTCTCACCATCTCTTCTTCATGGTTAAAGAAGTTATAATTTTGCAAAGGGAATGATTAAGCAAATCCAGAGATCTTGGCTAGGGGACCTGATTTTTCAAGGCCCTATTTTTTTGCGAGCTGAAGAAATCTGTATGTTGCAGAGTTTGCACATGAGTTTTTTAGCCTTAGTCAGGACTGGTGCACAATTTCCTGTTTTTGTGTCCTCAAAACTGCTAAGCTACTTGTGAACAACTGGCCAAGAGAGGGAGGGGACAGGGGTTGCGGAGAGAGGGTTGTGAGCCAAGAGGGGTGGAGAAGGCTGTTCCTCCCTCGGTTCTGGCAGAACTTCTGTGGAAGTGGAAAAGTTCCTTGGCGTTTTATTTTTGTTTTTTAAAGGCAGTGAAGTAGAGACTGGAGGCAGATTCTCAGATTCTAGACTTGAAGTTGGGGGTTTGAGTGGTTAAGAGAAGAAGAAACAAGTCTGAGCAGGAATTTTAATCAGTTTCCAAATACTCAAGCGACAGTTGAATCTCATAATGTTCTGATAAACGTGAACATTTACTAGGCACTTATTATGTGCCAGGCACGGTGTTAACTGCTTTGCAGGGAGTGTGCTGTTAAATCCCCGTAGCAACCCCAGGCGCTGGATTCCACTTTCAGCTCCATTTCATGGATGTGAAAGTGAGCCTGGGAGAAGTGAAGTGACCTGGAATTCCAACCCAGGCCCTTGGACCCAGAGCCTGTGTCCTTAACCACTACTCTGTCCTGAAGATACAGAAGGTGACAGGGTTGTCTCAGAGACCATAGTAGATGTGCTCTTGTCTGTGGATCCAGGGGAGGGGATGGGTCCCTGACCAAAGCTGCTCCCTGCTTTTTCTTTTTCTCTCTCTCAAAGCAGGGCCTCAGATTGTGCTGGGCATTCGCCTATTTGCTCCTACTTCCTCTTTCCATGCTTCCCTTCAAACTGCTTTTCCCAGGTTCCATTGCCAACTGGCTCCTGGTTCGTTTCAGCCAGTGGAAGGCACTGGCACCAAGATATTTTTCCCTCCCATCAGCAGAAAAACACTGCTTCTGGACCCCCCTCCCCACAGCTGCCCTCAGGAGGTCTTTCCCCTCCCGCACCTCCCCACATGGCACTCCATTTCCCACAGGACCACCGGGTTCCCTGGTCTGGTAACATCACCTCTTCCTTTTATCTGTCTGGCCCTAATAGTGGTTGTGGCTTCCTTCTGCGTCTCATCTCTGGATGGCCTCCTTGTCACATGCTTGCCTTGTCAGCTCTTCCAGCACCTTTAAAACCACTACCCGTATTAATCCTCCTCTATTAAACTACTGGCACAAGCGAGGTTCCCTGACAGAACCCTAAGTGAGACACAGATGTTTGTGCCTTAGATACAGACCCCGAGACAAGAAGTTGGACGCAGGTTGTTTATTTGGGAAGGGGTCCCCGGGAGCGTGAATGAGGGAGAGTGTGCTTGTGAGTGTGTTACTACTGGGGCAGCTGGGTTCAGTCTTGCTGGGGACACTGTGGGAGCATGCGGAAGACCCCCCCCCCCAAAAGATGGCGAAGCTGAGATATTTATCCACCGTTTTCCATCCCTCACTGGTTGAGGGTAGCCTCCGGGGACATGAACTTTCAGGCATTTCCAGGATGCCCTGCATGTGGGCTGAACAAGTTCTCACAGCCCCTGGAGGAAGCCACCAAGAAGAAAAGCAAATCATGGAGGGATCATTGAGGTAGGAAGTTATCAGTACCCGTGAACTCAGAGTTGGGCTGAGGAGCAATGAGGCGGGGCATCCATAGCATCTGCTACCATGACAACCGGGCTAATAGTATAAGTAGATACAACCAAGGAAAGTCAAAGGCAGACCTGAGTTCCCTCCCCCACCCACCCCAAATTCTACTTTATTTTACAATGGGAGGGACACCAGGGAAGATCAACATTTTTTTCCCTCTCTCCTCCCTCCTTTCTCTTTTCTTGGATGAGCCAGACAGACAAGTGGTTACCAGGACGGGGAAAGACGGGGATGCAGCTTAAGGGTGTCCCAAAGATTGGATGGGCTTTGAGCCCTTGAAAGAGAAGACGTACACTCTACCTTGGACAGATGTCACCTGCAGCCTCATCAATAATGCTGACTGAGCACTTAACACTTGCCGGGCACTATGCTAGCAAGCCATAAATGCGTTGTCTCATTTACCCTTCTCAGCAAGTCTCTGAGTTAAGTTCCATTATTATTCCCATTCTACAGATGAGCAAACTAAGGTAAAGTAACTGACTCAAGATCTCACAGCCTTGGTTCATAGATGTGGGTAATCTGGATGGACTGTGGGACAAAATTCCAAATTTACACTTACGACGCTTGGAAAGAAGCATTTAAGCATTCTTTTAAGGACCAGTGCCATTTAGAGGTTTTATCTGAGTATTTCTTACACTCGTTAAAGAGTCTTAAAAACAAAATGATTATACTTTATGGTATCTAGTAGTTCAGGTCACTCAAGGAATCCAACGAATATTAGTTGAATTGAGTTTGCATTACTAGATATGCCTGCAACAAAATACAAATCTGATTATGTAACCCTCCAGCTCAGATCTCTTCCATGGCTCCCTACTGCCCTCAGGAGAAAGTTTAAACTTCTTACCAAGGGCTCCTTACTGCGCGTCCCTGTTGACCTGGTCTGGCCTCCTCCCCAGGCTTCACCATCTTATCTATCCTCCCCCGCAGCCTCACTCCAGCCATGCTGAGCTACTTGCCATTCTCTCTGTAGACTCTGGGCTTTTGAACTTCTGTTCTGCTGGAAACCCCTTTGGCCATTCTTTGAGAGTTAGCTCAACTGTCACCTCCTCAAATGGCCATCCCCTGTAGTCTTGTAGCAGTGCCTTCCTCTGAGTTCCACAATGTCCTGCATTTACTTATCTTACATTATGATTGTCTTTTTGTCTGCCTGTCTTTCCCACAGATGTGAAAACATGCCTTTAAGAGCTTAGGTTGGGTTTCAACCTTGGTTCTGACCTGTGTGTCCTTGGGCAAAGTTGCTTCTCCTCTCTGAGCCTTGGTTTTCTCATCTGTAAAATGGGCAGTAAACAAGGGAATTCATGTGAAGCACAATACCCGGCATAAAGTCCACTGTTAGCTGTTATCATCTTTGCATCTTCTGAACTGGTCTTTTTTAGTTGATGCTCAGTGAAGTAAGAGCTCAACCTAGACCAGTGGTTTTCACTTTTTTCTGCATCAGAACCACCTGGAGGGCTTGTGAAGCCACACATTGCTAGGCTCCACCCCTGGAGTTTTTGATCCAGTGGGTCTGGAGGAGGGCTTGAGAATTTGCATTTCTAATTGGTTCTCAGGTGATGCTGATACTGATTATTATGGGACCACACTTTAAGGACCACTCAGCTGGGCACCTGAGGAGGGAAGATGTCTGATTAGAGTGATCAAACACTTGGAGCTAAAATAAACTCATACTAGAGCATAAGGCAACCCTCTTCCCAGTGGACGTGGCCATAGAATATTTATCAATTTACCCATTCGGTTGCCATTTATTGAGTATCTACTATGCCCAGGCATTGTGCTAGACACTGACGATAGAGCAGTGAATGAGACAAGAAGGTCCCCGGTGTTTGACGAGCCCACAGTCTAATGGCCCTGGTTTGCAGGGCAGGCATCATAATTGCTCAAGTCCCATCAATTTGAATTGAAGGGGCCTGGTTGGTTTGGGGAATGGCTACCTTTAAAAATACTGATATTAATGCTTGCTTTACTGTTTACTGCATTATCCTAGTTGCCTTCTCAATATCGATTTCACCAAAATGATAAATCAAAACTGATTATGGTAATCCCGTAATTCCCTTGTCTGGCACTGCAGCCATCATCTGGCACTGGTTTTAGGATGAAGTCAGCTCATGGGACGTGGCACAGCAGAGTCCCAGACAATCAGAGGCAGGCTGTGACAAAACACCTGTTACATGAAATGATAAATATCCCTACTGTTTTTGTTATTAATTAGCCAATTTGAGTCGGAGTTTTCAGTTATTTGGTGCTAAAATTCCCTGTGCTCTAATAGCCCTCCTGTACTGTTTTTTATGCACCAGCCGCTGCACGAAGCGTTTGCCTTGCTCCTTCTTGCTCCATGCTCACAGCAACTCCGTGAAGTTGGCCCTTTTATTAGCCTCCTGTTTAGGGAGGAAACTGGCAAGCTAAGTCACTTGCCCGCTCCTCTAGTTGGGTGTGGAGACGGGAGAGGTAAGGCTGCTTTGTGGGGCATGATGGGCTGGTGAGGGTAACTTACATGCTTGGCAATGACACCAGCTTAAACGGTTTGCAGTCACACTACCCTCCCTCAAGCTTCTTCCAAGACTGAGCTGATAAGAATGGAAAAACCAACTAACAACCAACATTATCTTTGTTTGGGGGACTGAGAATCACAGAAGGCAATTGACTTACCCGGTTTGGCCCTCTTATTCTAGTTCTCTTCATTCAACTTGACCACTTTCTAGAAGTTACTTCAGAGTAACACATTCTTAAAGAGTTGCTTCAGCCCAGCCTCCTGGTCGGGCAGTCAGGGAAAAGGACCAGGCTAGAGACTGTGGAACCCCAGGTCTTGGAACTCCCCCCTGTGGCCAGATTTAAAGGGAAATGTCCTTCAACGAGAATAAATCATGTGAGCAATGAGCAATCATTGCCAGAAACCCAGCTGGAGGCCATTTTGTTAAGAAGTGCACCTTTGGGGGGGAAAAAAAAAAGCCATACAGGTGCACACCAGTCCCCCTCATAATAAAATATAACAAAGGAGGCAATTAAGTTCAGTTAGGGGCATACAGCTTTAAATTAGATAATGTATTCAAAAAGCAGTCTATAAACTGTGAAGTGTGTTAATGTAAGGCCTTATTATTATTACCCTTACTTCTGTGAAATTGCACGGGTTGCTACCCAGGCATGGGCTATGGCTAGTTAAAGGGCCAGGGGATAGAGAGGCTCCAGTGAATAGGTTTCTGGGGAAGGGAAACAGAGGCGAAAGAGTTAAGCTCCCCAGAAAACCAATTTATGCAAAGGGCTGGCTCCTGACTGGCATTCAGGCCAGGGCTAAGATCTGAATTACAAATTTACAGAATTTGCTGTTCTGTAAGTAATTTCTTTTCTTCCTAATGGAGCCCATAATTTCCAGGGGGGCTGGAGTCCCTTTATTTCCACTGATAGAGTGAACAAGATCTAGACCACAGAGGAACCTAATCCTGCTCACCGAGCAAACTGCCTTTTTAAAAGGCCGAAAAAGGGACATTGGGAGGATAGTTAAAAGCTGATAAGAATCATCTTACATTTCTGCAAAGCGCATTCCCTGCATTTGCAACTTGGGTGAGTTAATAATGGAAATCATTTTCCTTTCCTTCTCTTTAAGGTAGGGTGGCGATCTGATTTTATTTTGTAAGGCTTAAGATCAACTTGGGATTACTTGACAAAAGAAATGATACTTGTCAGGTCTGCTCCCTTCCAGGCACTTTGAGAAGGAGCCAGCAGGACAGATTCTAGCCTCTTGGAATCTAATTAAAGGGGACCCCAGTGCATCTGTTTGCAAACAAACAACGACAGTCCAGCTAGAGAGTCTGCGTGTGTGTCTGTGTCTGTGTGTCTGTGTGTATTTAAATCCCCGATAATTTGTTTAAAGGGCAGGGGGTACAATAAAACCACAAGAACTTCACTTTTCCTTCCCTGTTTGGCATTTCCTTGGGTGGTATGTGTCCCTTTCCCCAAGATGATGAATTCATGAGAGACCTCAGGGGCTGCTGAGAACAACTGTGCCTTTGAACGAATTCTTTTATGGATATCAGTCCAGAAGTCACCGTTGGCTGGAGCTGGAAAGCAGAGTTTTTTGATTTTTGTTTTCCCCGATCACAGCCGTTTCAGCTCAATGGCCCAGTTCTTGGAAAGGGCACTTCTTCATGACATTGGAGAAGACACTCTTCCATGTGCACCTAAAAATAAATAAGTAAATAAGTTAATGAGTATGTCAACTTTAAAAAGGTACCTTTGCCCCCTCCTCCAGGTCTCAATTTCTCTTTCAGTTTCAGGGTGTTCTTAATATTTTACTGTGTGCCGTTTTGCTATCCAAATGGCATTCCTGGGTTCTGTAGTTTAAAGAACTTCAGTCCTTCTGCGAATCCGTGTCCTGGGAGCTTTCCTGAGCTCACTTGGGAACTGTGCGCTCTTTTCACACTAGTTCAGCAGGAGCATGGAAATTAGTATTTATTGTAAATGCATCAGGAATTGGCTCGCCACTCAAAACCAAACAAACCCCACAAAACTCAAAAATGGAGTTTTAACTTGCTTCTCAGGCTACAACTGGCTTTAGAATCCCCCCAATAAGCCATTTATTTGAGTCCTATCTGGCTTAAATTTTCTTAAAAAAAAAAAAAAAAAAGCAATTTCATTACAAGATTGTTCTCTTTTTTGGCCAGGAGGATGGGAAACCAGTTACAGAAACTGTTGGCATGCTTTCCAGCAAGATTCGCAGCAGAGAACTTCTTTTTAAAAATTAAAAAATTTTTTTCTGGGGCGGGAGAGGGTGGGAGGGCTCCTTCTACATTAGTGACTCAGTCCTGCCTGGGGACATTTCTCTTCAGGGCAAAAAGCCCCTGTGTCCAGTGAGGTGAAGCTTGCAAATAATACTGTCACCTTTCTCAATAGACTGGTATGGTCTGGAGCCCAAAGGTCACACCAGGCAACCCCCCTGGTGTTTAGAGACAAAGCAGTAACCAGCTGCCTGTTTGCCTTGAATCATCCCACGTACTGTAATGGCGATGGTGGAGGGAAAGTCATCCCCCCACCAAGGGCTTCCCCAATGTTTTGTTTTTTCTTGATTTGGGCAAAGTTAAGCATGCAGACATGAAGCAGCATGAGGTCATTCTGAGCTGGGTGGGTCACAGACACTGAGGACTCTCCAGGTTCCGTCAGGAGGGATGAAGAAACCAACCCCTCTGCAAGGAAAAGGCCTCTGGTCTTTATTGGAAACTGAGCATTCAGGCAGCCCAAGCTGGGAGCCAGTGGGTTCCAGGAGCCAAGGATCTCCCAATTTGTTTTTTTAGAAACATTTTTGTCCCGAACACATTTTCCAAAGGCCTGTTTGCCTAAGCCATTGTTTTATTTGCCTAAGGTATAGACTTGTCAGGAGAGGATGTTCAATGTTATTTCCAATCACTGTGTGATGGATTGTACATGCAATGGATTTGTATGAGTCAGTGTATGCATGTGGTTCTGTCAGTTACACGTGTCTGTTTGCCTGTGTATGATTAGGAATGAGTGCACACATTTATCTATTCCTGTATAGAAGTAACTATAAGTATGAATGTGTGCATATGTGGGTATAAATACATGCCTGCATGTATACATGTGTACCTGTAGTGGACACTTGGGATGACCCTCATCCTCCAGCCGGTAAGGGATCCAGCTTCTCAGCTCAATGGGAGCAGCTTGCCTGTCCTGATACCTCCCAGGGTGGCCCATGGCTCACCAACAAGGGGACAAAGGCCGGACCCCTGCCCGTAGGTATAACCAACTTTATGGTGCAATTCATGCTCCAGGGCCCCCTGGCAGATCAGGACGAAACTCAACTCCAGCTGAGACCAATCCCTGCCCTGTCCTTCTCTTCCTCCCTTTCCCCTGGAAGCCTTCCTTCAGCATAACACGTGCATCTGAATCCCTGTCTCAGGCTCTGCTCTAGGCAGCGTGGCTTAAGAAAGTGTTTGTATATATGTGCATGTGTGCGTATATACAAATATACATGTGCACACATTTGTATGTGCATGTGCCCACATACAAGGAAATTGAGAAGGATCTGGGAGAATAGATAAGATGGAAGAAAAGCACTGATTTTCTACTGTGGAAGATAAAGGCATCTCAGACATAGAGCACGAGAGACCTGCTTTCAAAGTTGAAAATTAAAAGATCCTTCAGATGTAAATGTACTTTTTATTAAATCAGAAAAAGATACAGTAACATGGTATCAGTCAATCATATGGCTACTTTGGATTACATTTTAATACACTCATCGTCCTATGTACTCCTCTGTACAAGTATTAAAAAAAACTCAGGTATTTGAATAATCTTCTGTAAATTTTTATTATTAACTGGGGTTATAGGGAGGGTTTTATCAGAGCACATCCTGAGAACATTAGGAAATTACAGACAGACTTGAGATAAGTGTCAGACAGAACAGATGAAGCAAGCCCCTCAGCCATCTGAGAAACATTAATAATGTAAGATTGCAGAGACCGAAATCTTTGTTAGGGATGCAGGATGCGGGATGAAAATGGAGACCTTGGCGCCCCCTAGTGTTGCAAAATAAACTCGCAACTTCATTTATTCGGTTTGGTTTGTTTTTTTGTTTTTTTTTGAAGTTGTAATCCCCGCCCTTGTCACTAAGCCTCAAAAAGCAATTGTTTTCCCAAATTATGTCAAGCCCTCTCCAGTCAATCTTTTCCCCCTCGTCAGTAACGTTCAAGGACCCTATTTGTAAAACAACTCTTATTCATTCCTTTGTCATTCCCCACACATTCCGTTCCAGAAAATTGGCAACCTCCCAACACAGAGCCCACGTTTTCCCTCCTTGAGATGTGAACTTAAACAAAAGATTCTTGTCTCTCCCTCTTCAAGCTGAGAGGATGCTTCAGGCAGGCGTTTTCCTTCTGCAACTTACTCGTCACCGGCCATTTTTCATAACTTCACCAGAAGGCAGTCCTCGGCCCCCTCCCCCCACCTGCTTGGCAACCATCGACTCTTCTGACCTGACTCGTTAACCTGCTAAACCATCTTGACAGTTATTTACCAGGAAAGACTGGACCAGAGACAGAAATAATACACCTCAATATACAACAGCTCAGGCTTAATTTGTAGGCAGAATTTCATTTGATGGCCATCAGAAGAAAACATATATACATGGAGCCGGGTTGGGGAGGAGATGGAGTAGGGAGAAGACCTCTTGGTGGCAGAACTTGGTGGGAACCGTGGTGATTTGTTTACTTGGATTTGCCAACTGGTCCGATGGATACGGGGTCTGTTTGCACTTGAGCATCCAACATCTGCTTTGGTCCCTGGAGAGAAATATACAAGAAGTTGCATCCTAGTGAAGAGCTGTAATATCAACAGCAACAACTGCCATTTATTTAGCACTGACTCTGTGCCAGGCGCTGTGCCACATAAATACACCTTATTCGTGGGCAGTGGGTAAGAGAACGGTTTCCAATGAGATGTCCGAGTTCAGCGCCAGGTTATATTACTTTCTAGCAGTTGTGAAATCTTGGACAAATGGCTGAACTCTTTGTGCTTCAGTTTCCTCATCTTTAGAATGGAGGTGATAACATTTATCTCGGAGGGGGTTGTTCCAAGATAAAGTGAGTCCTGACTTGTAATGTACTTAGTACCTGGGGTGTAGAAAACCTGCCGCAGTTAGAGCTCACTTCCGTCACCCTCTCGAATCACTTTCTAACCACACTGCCTGTTTACTTTTCTTACAAAACGTATCTTTGCAAAGTTTTCATGTAATACCAAGTAGGCTGCTTTCTGTTAGAATCCAAGCAGCATACGGAGGAGGAGGGAGAAAGGGGCAGAATGAAGGGGATGTCACTGGGAGGGCAAAGGTCACACAGGGAGTGGCTAGCCTGAGGGCTGAGGCTGGGCTGGGCGGGGGTGAGGGGGGCCAGAGGCTCGCTTCCTGTAGGCGGCGTGGCCTCGATGGGCCCCCGGCTGGTGCCAGTTCTGCTGCCGGCGCTGCCCTCTCAGGAAAGGGGTCAGACAACCCCAGGGAAATGTGTCCAGCCTGGCAGTCCTCAGGGCTTGATCGGATCCTTGCAAAGTGGCAGGAAACCCCTCCCTCCTTCTCCACCACTGTTGGGAGTCTCCTGACAATGGGAAGGTGGAGAATTTGAAGAATAAGCGTTTCTACCTCAAAGGGACATTGCCGTAATTAAAGAGGTGATAAATATAAGTGAAGCACAGCCTCAGAGGAAGGGCTTGGTGACTTGAACTGTAATTATGATGTAGAACCTGCCCACGTCTTGGCATCTCTGCAGGCATCACAATGCCAAACCGCCATTGGCTCTCCCAGGTAACCCTAGAAGTGTTACCCAGGGCATCTATTTCTGCTCTTGCCACTCTATAGCCATTTCTGCACTATAGCAGCAAAATAGTCTTTAAAGGCTACAAGCAAAGGTCCAACACTTCCTTGCTTAACACCCTTTAATAGCTTCCCAATTTAAGTAGGATGATGTCAACATTCTTCGCACAGCCTGTACAGCCAGCATGAGCTGCCCACTGCTCCAACCTTAGCGACTTTTATTATTCACCTAGCTCACCACCTCCCACCAACGGGGGGGCCTCAAACATACAAAGCGCATTCCCACCCCAGGGCCCTTGCACATGCTGTTCCCTCCTCCTGGAACAAAGAGCCTTGCTCTCTTCCTGTCTGGCACCGATAATCAATCCTGTCTCATCTCAAATATTATCTCCTCAGAAACACTTTCTGGATCCATAGATTCCAAGTTGCACACGTACTGCTGTCCTCATCCCCAGCGTAACCCTATCACATTACCGTGTTTATTTCCCCTCCGTGACTTCCCACACTCACATTTTTGTTTTTTAATTTATCTACTTTATAGTTCCATGTGTCCCACTAGAAAGTGAGCCTCAAACTGAGGTTCTACACACATACTCAAGGACACAAAGATGAGACAGAAATAGATGACATTGATCATAAAATTTTAAACTTGGGGCCTGAGATTCTGTATTTCTAATAAACTCCCCAGAGATGCTTCTAAAGACCAAACTGGGGCCAGAGGAACCACAGCCCCCACCTAACCTCTATCTATAATATTAGAGAGCACCAATGTCTACAGATATTCATGAAACGGAATAGTTAGGAATGATTAGGGCAGTTTGCTTCACGTAACTACCCCATCTTCATTGCAACATGAAGGTGAACCCCAGTTCACTGGCCCCATAGCCGATGCCAGTAGTATTTCCTTGCCTGGCCCTCCTGGCTCAACCCACGTTCCCACGGGCCCTGGGTATGAGTTCACTTGTCTCTCCTAGTTTACGCTTGATCATCTTATTTGGGTGATGATTCTTCAGACTCCCCCTGTTTGCCAGGATTTACGTTATCCCAGATATAATGAAACCTTTACTAGTATCATATTTCACTCCATCTATTCGTTCATCAACAGACGCTGCCTGGGTGCCGACTGTGTTCTGGCCACACGCTGGCGGGGGTGGGTGGCGGGACGGAGGGGACAGCACGTCTGCCCGTGACAGGTCTGGCCACTGCCTTCCCTAAGCTAACAGTCTGGAGAAGGAGACAGAGAAGAACCAAATAGACATAAATAAAGAACCCCAAGCTTAATTCATTATTTAATGTCTGGCCTCCACTCACCCCTCACTGGACTTCCCCAGAGGGAAGGAGCTAATAAGTTTAGCCTGGTCTGTATACCCACCACCCAGGGCCAGGCTCAGAGCAGCTTCCCTGGTGGAAACCCCACAAGGCTGTCTTTGGCCACAGACGAGCATCCCTGCTTCTCATCACCACCTGTTCCTGCCAACCCACCCCATCCTTGAATTCCCTCTCCTCCAGCCAGACTGAGCCTCAGATCCGTGCTGTCTCTCCCGCACACCTTTGTTCCCATGGCCTGGACCTCACCTGCCTTCAGACTTCTCCTTGCCTCATCCCTCTACAGGTTAACTTGAGGTCCCTCCTCACATGGAACCTCTGAGAAGCCCCCGCCCCCTCCTCTCAAACCCAAGGCCAGGCCACGTCCTCACCCTCAGGCTCCCTTCCTGTGCCCGCCCCTGCCTCCCAGCTCCGCCCCCGCCTCCCAGCTCCGCCCCCCGCCCCCCCAGCCAATCAGCATCACACCTGCCTGTGGCCGCGGAAAAGCGATGCCTGCGCCCACCTTGCTCTCTGCGCCCGGCACACAGCAGGTCCTCGGTGTTTGGCCAAGGCCCAGCCACCCCCTGGCCAGCCGGTCCCCTTTGGAGGCGGGACCCACACCCCCGGCCCAAAAGCCCAGAAAGAAGAGGCGAAGCGTCCACCCACCAGGCCCTTGAAGAAGCCCCCGAGGGGCTGTCGCCGCTTCTCGAGCCTCTTCTGGGGCTTGTCCCCGTCCCGCAGCGAGTTCACCTCCCCCGGGGCCGGCTCCGCGCGCGGGGCCGTCTCTTTGGCTTCCGGCTTGCTGCTCTTCTGCTTCTCGGGCTCGGCGGACGCCTTCCTGTCCTTGGAGGCGCCCTCCTTGCCCTTCTGGCCAGCGGCTGCCGGTTCTGACTCCGGCGGCACCACCGCCTTCTCAGTCGACTCTGAGGCCTAGAGCAAGTTCAAACAAAATGCATTTCTAGTGGCTGCAAGACAACGCTCAGTAGCAGGTGAGTAAACGTGTTAAAACAGAGATGTTCAAAGGTTGGATGGTGTCTACGTGTTCAGGATTCCTGGGTGAGATGGGAAAAAATAAGAAAAATGTGGAAATACTTTTTCTGGTATGAGGTCACAGTGGGGACATTTATTTACCAATCTGATCATTCATTCATTAATGAAAACTTCCCCAGCAAGCATTCTTTACTCCTTCTTCGGGAACTAGAACCTGGGTTTTCCCTGGAGAACCACCCTTCTCTCTGGTTTATTCCCTGTGGTTTCGACACACTAATTTCATCCCTGAACAAAGGGCACATGACTCAGGCCTGGCCAGTCAGAGCACTGCATGTGACTGGGATGCTGGGATTGGTTCCAGCTGGCCAAAGGCAGCTAAACCTGAGCTAATCTCAGGGCTTTGCTAAAACAACCGAGAGGTCAGTTCCCTTTCCTTGAACTTGAAGCTGTGAAGATGAAAGCCTGGAGCTTCCAGAACCACCACCATTTACAGAAAAATTCCTGCAAGTGGAATTTCTTTTTTCTTGAAAAATAAACCATGAGACACAGAGGAAAGCAGAGCTGAGAGATGAAGAGAGAGAAAGGGAAAAAGAGCCCACGTATGGATGGCATCGCACATGCCCCTGGATCTAGCTGTTCCTGAAGCCCCTTTTTGTATGAGCCAGCTTTGAGAGGATTTCTCCCACTTGCAACCACATGTGACTCTTCTTGGGGATGCCTGGTCTTTTCTTCATGATTATGTCTATCTTAATTTCTGGCGTGAAACAGTCATTTCATAAAACAGTGGTAAAAGAAGATAATTGTTTTAGTTTTGAACATACATCTTTTCATGGTAAAGTGAAATGTTTGCGTTCCTACTTGGTTCCTACAATTTCGAGGAGTAAGGCTGTAAAATCCAAAATTCTGGGTAAATTACAGACAACCAAAAATCTGTTAGGAAGTAAAAGACTTTTTCCCATAATTTACTTGAACTGAAATGACTCTGGGGGCCAGACAGATAAAAAGAAAACATGAAAGAGGCTAGGGGTAAGAATAATCATATGGTGAACTTATTTCCCCAGTTGTGAAAGCAGCATAAGGTCAAAGAAATATTTCTCTAGTGTACGAAAAACAGTTCAAGCTATGCTGGCTTTGATGTTGGGGAGACAATTTGCAGTAGGGGGGATTGTGGTGAATTGAATGCCACATGCCTTGTCTAAAGGGGCAACAACTGCTCAGACCCACCAAAAGATACGATGTAGGATTACAGCCCCAGTGCTGTCATATCTTGTATGTTTTCAATGGAAACTTGAAATCGAATTATTTTAAATGCAAAATATGTCAATTTAAAAATATTGACATCGAAAATTTTAAAGCCCTGTTCACAGCAAACAACCACAACACAATTATCCCTGTGGGCTACATTTGGCCCACTGGATACATATTTACAACTTATGATTCATAAAATTTATGTGTTGTCCCCAAGTCACAAAGTTCTATGACAAAGTGGCAGTTTTGATTCAGAGGGCATAGAACTGTCATTTCACATCCGTGAATCAAACACACCCCTTAGAAATGAGCAAGAAGACAGAGAAAATTCCCATCCTGAAGGCCTCCCCAGGCTGCAGCGCCCCCCTGGAGGGCAGAACTCCTTGGAGAACAAAGCCTCAGACATCCAGTGCAGCCCAAGAAGATGTTTTACAAGCACACGTCCTGAATATTTGTTAGATCCCAGTTGCCGAAGTTGTAGCAAATGCTAAGATACAGATGTCAAGTATAACAGAGGGCCCAGAGCACATACTCGCCTCAGAAAGAGACAGAAACTCCCACCGTGCTGCTCTGCACAAAGGCCAGAAACCAGTGACCCTGCTCAAACACCATGTTAACTGTTTTTGTTGCATAGAAGATTTTAAGGTACAGTGAGTAGCTAAAAGCTTAGTGTCTGGAGTCAAAAGAACATGGCGTGTGGACTTCCCTGGTGGCGCAGAGGTTGAGAATCCGCCTGCCGATGCAGGGGACACAGGCTCGAGCTCTGGTCCAGGGAGATCCCACATGCCGTGGAGCAGCTAAGCCCGTGTGCCACAACTACTGAGCCTGTGCTCTGGAGCCCGCGAGCCACAAGTACTGAGCCCGCATGCCACAACTACTGAAGCTTGAGTGCCTAAAGCCCGTGCTCCGCAACAAGAGAAGCCACCAGTGAGAAGCCCGCGCACCACAACGAAGAGTAGCCCCTGCTCGCTGCAACTAGAGAAAGCCCACGCGCAGCAACAAAGACCCAACGCAGCCAAAAATAAACAAATAATAATAAAATAAAAAATTTAAAAAAACAAAAACAAACACATGGTGTGGTTCTGGTTTCATCACATCCTTGCTGTATGACCTGGAATAAATGGTGTGATCTCTCAGCTTCCTCTTCTGTGTGGGAGTAACAAACAAACAAATCATACTTCATGGTGTTAAGTGAGGATTAAATTAGCTAGTAATGGAAAGCTCACTGCACACAGTGTCTGGATGCCAAGCATAAAGGGACCAACTGTCTTGGTCTGTCTGGGAGTGAGGGGGTTCTAGGATATGGAACCTGCATTTTTAAAACCAGGAACGTCCCGGGCAAACTGGGATCAGTTGGTCGTCCTGGCTTAACACTACCAGCAGTGACTCTGAGGGGCTGTGCGTCCAAGCTGCGGGTGTAGACAAGGCGCTCAAGAAATATACTTGCTGAATCGAGTCCCCGTGTCTCTCCAGCCTCATCTTCTATCCCACCCCACCCCCCGTCCCCCCCCCCGTCCCGTCCCCCCCACCCCCCGGCTCATTCTGCTCCAGCCACACGGTGCTTTTTTTTCTTGAACAAACTTATTCTCAATTCAGAGCTTCCTATTGGCTGTGCTTCTGCTCGGTCTGTCTCCAGGGCTTCAGATGACTGCTTCTTTCCCAGAAGGTCTCAGCTCAAATGTCATCACCTCCTTGGAGACACAGTCCCTGATTAGAGGGTCTAAGGACGAATGACCCCCTTCTTGTGGAACACTGCTGAATTTTCTTTTCTTTTTTTTTTTTTAACTACCTTTCCCTATTGTATTTTTTAAAAAAATATTTATTTATTTGGCGGCGTTATGTCTTCGCTGCTGCATGCGGGCTTTCTCCAGTTGCGGCGAGTGGAGGCTACTCTTCCTTGCGGTGCGCGGGCTTCTCTTGTTGCGGAGCACGGGCTCTAGGAGCATGGGCTTCAGTAGTTGTGACACGCGGGCTCAGTAGTTGTGGCTCACGGGCTCTAGAGCACAGGCTCAGTAGTTATAGCGCAGGGGCTTCGTTGTTTCGCAGCCTGTGGGGTCTTCCCGGACCAGGGCTGGAACCTGTGTCCCCTGCATTGGCAGGCAGATTCCTAACCCCTGCGCCACCAAGGAAGCCCCTGAATTTTCTTCATGTTTGCAGTCATCGCGGGGATTTCTTTGCTCACTTGGAAATGTTCTGATTCCCTCCGGAGCACGAAACTCCTCTGTCTCTCTTCCATTGCTTTATCCCCAGCACCTCACCTGACACATGGTAGATCGCCATCAAAATGGGCTGAATGAATGGCCAGCAACTCACCTTCCAAGTGTTTCCAAAATACTTCCCTTAGCACATCACTCGGGTATGTAGTGGGAAGTCCCTACAAACCAACAGCTCTCATGGGACACTGATTTTTTTTTCAAGAGGGGAGGTTTCAGTGTGTCATATCCATTTACCACATGGTTACTCCATCCCTATTCGGCCTAAGTTTTTTTTAGAATGGCTTAGAAATGAACTTCTGGAAACAATACATGGCCGGTTCCTTACCTTCAGAGTGAGCTAAGAATCTGAACTGTGCATGATTGCGTTGTCATGAAATGCAGAAGAATTAGAACCTTTGCTTGGGGCTTGACGCTGTCTCAAAATTTATAACAAAAATTATTCCCATCTGAATAATCCGAGTGTCTCCTCTCCTAGAACCCAGGGAGGCTGGCAGGAAGCTGGAGGACAAGGTTACTGGAACATCCCATTTGATTCAGGCACTGGAAGCCAACCCAGGCTGGGAATTTCTTGGGTTTTTCATGGAAACATCAACTAAGGCTTTTATAACTCAGAGGGCAAATCTAAAAGGAGCAGAGAATGTCTATTCCCACCCCCCAAAGTTAAACTAAGCATTTGTCATCTCCCAATAGTACACACCAATCTTCTGACGTCTGGATCCAAAGCCCTGGAAAATAGAATTCTCAAAACATTTCTAGATGAGTGTAAATAGAATGACGTTTCCAGCTCATTCAAATTTCCACTGACTGTTTTCAGATTTTAGAATCACCAAAATGACTGGCATAACTGTTTCACTGTCAGATTCCAGACAAAATGTACAAACATATTTCAGTGTTTCATGGTGAATAACATAAGTTTATGATGTTTCCAAGGTAGTAACCTTTGGGATTTTTGGTTCCAAAGTGGTCTAGAGTATGGGTTTGGGGGGCAGGTATAGTAATAAGTTAAAAAAGAAAAATGAAAATAATTTGAATGCACTAAAAAGCAATATATTCCGTGTTGAAATATACAGGATAAACTAATTATTATGGAAGTAGAAATATCATAAATTATTTAGTAATTGCTGGAATTTGTGTGTGATATGAACAACATTATAGGGTGATAATTTCTCATCAGAAGCACAATAGTAATAGTAATAAAACAACAGCAATAGCTATGGCTTTATATGGTGAAGCCATATAAAGCCAATGTGAAAGTATTTGGAGTAAGGAAGTAATTAAGGTTAATTGAGGTCATAAAGATGGAGCCTTGATCCAATAGGATTAGTGTCTTTGTAAGAAGAGACACCAAAATACTCATTCTCTCTCCTCTCTATGGTATTTTGTTATGGCAGCTCATGCTGATAAACACAGCAACTAACATTTATTGAGTCCTCTATACCAGGAATGTTCTAAGTGCTTTACATGTATGGATTCATCTAAATATGACAGCCCTATAAGGCAGCACTTTTCCTAGCTCCATTATACAGATGAGAAACTGAGGCATGGAGATATTGGTAATTTGCTTTTGGTCACACAGCTAAAAAATAGCTGAGCCAGGATTCAAACCTGGGCAGTTTGAGTCTGCAACCCATGCTCTTAACCACATCTCTGTATTGGCAAAATTAGAACAAGAATATTTGATGACATTTTTGTGGAGGTATATTTCTAAGTTAAAAAAGAGTGCAGGTTATAAAATAAGGTGTTGAGCATGAGATGATCCCACTGGGAAAAAAAAGAATACATATAGTTATAAAAATGTCATAGCTGTCTCTTTAGAATAGAGAAAAATGATAGAAACGAACCGCCTGATCCCATGTCTTTCACACATCTATTCCAGAAAAAGCTCCTACTATGTACCAGGCACCATGCAGTGTGATAAACAAAATAGAAGAGGCCCCTTCCTTGCTCTACAAATACTCCAGACAGGGGCGGGAAGGGGTAGGGGAGGCAGATAACTAATGGACAAATGACTTATTTCAATGTGTGATAAGTGCCATGAAGTAAAAGTACAAGATGCAGGGATGATGGGTGGAAAGGGAACAGCTTTTTGAGGAGGTGACATTTAGGCCAAGATGTGAAGAATGGGAAAGAATTGTCCATGTGGAGAGAGGGAAGAGCACGTGAAGGAGCTCTGCAGTAAGAAATAGCTGAGGAACTCTAGCTTGTTCATGCTTGCATCTGCAAAGCCCAAGATGGTGCCTGGTATACAGTAGGCACCCAATCTAGAGACATCAAATGAGTTGGCTGTGGTTGAGAATTGCATCAGAAATGAGGCTGGAAAGAACCAAGAACATGCCAGCTAAACCCACCATTGAAGGCACCCAGTCTAGAGACATCAAATGAGTTGGCTGTGGTTGAGAACTGCATCAGAAACGAGGCTGGGAAGAACCAGGAACATGCCAGCTAAACCCACCACTGAACCGAGTTTACAGATCACTTACTTGGTAGCTGGAGTCTTTCCCATTTATTTCTTCTGAGTGGGTGATCCCTCCATCCCCTTTCACTGACTAAAATAACAAACAGACAATGGCCTTTCAGCTACCACAAGCACAGCAACATGGAGAACGCAAGGGAGGTTGTGAAATGGATAACCTCAGTCATTCATTGTTGAGATTCAAGGTCAAGACAAATGGAAGACCAACTAGAAACGCATTCCTCGTGAGTCACATGATTTCCATGTGGTCTATAACCAGAGTCTGATTAAATTCAAGTGTTGGTCTCCAGAAATAACGACAGTAAAAGTCTTAAACCCTGGGATTAGGTAATTCTGGGATAAATGATGATGAAAATACTGATCCTGGAACCAGAAGGTGGTTGAACATATAGAATGAATGAATAAGTAAATAAACAATTAAACCATTGGTAGCTATCTATTGGTAACATTTAAGTGATGGGTGTTTTGTTGTAGTATTTTTTTGCCCCTGGCAGAGAGATGGGCTATGTCGAACATTCTATTTTCCAATCTTTAGCGCCCCCTGTGGCCAGCGGCATCAGGGACAGGGCTGAATGGGGTTGACGTCACAGATTTGGGTCCTTAAACCAACAGTCTAAGCTCAGGGTTCTAAAAGTGTGATACCGGGACCAGCAGCTTCAGCGTCACCTGGGAATTTGATAGAAATACAAACCCTGAGAACTACACCAGATCTACGGAGTCAGTAACTCTCGGGGTTGGGACCCAGCAATCTGTGTTTTAATAAGCCCTCCAGGTGATTCTGAGGCATCACTGCTTTAAGCTAACTGGCCACAGACAGATACGGACCAATACTGGAGCCTGTAGTTTTAGCTGTGGATTTAGTAATGTTCTATGCTTGATGCTTGATAGAAGACCTAAGACATCTGGCAATGAATTGTTCAGTTCTTATTAACAATCTGGACTCAGGTCTAACCCCACGTATTTTTTCAATGCTTATGGTCTCCTCCTCCTGGCTAGAGGGAGGGATTGTAGGAAGTGGAGGTTAAGCTCTGTGGAACAAAGAGGAAGACTGGATTCCACTGTTATTATCTTGGCTGTTCTGCTTGCGGACAGCAAGAACCTATATAACACCCACACGAAGAACAGTTACAAACATTAAAGCATTCAGTACTTTTTTTACTGGTTAATATTATGCACCTCTATAATCTGAGACAGGGTACTCACATTAGCAGAGATAATAAAAATTATTATTTCTGACGGCTAACTTTTAGTGGAGTGCTAAGTGCCCGGAACTGTACTAAATGAGATAATAACATGCGTTAGTTCATATATTTATCACTCCAGAGCCTTTAGAGGAACAATTTTACTGCTCTGTTTTGCCAGCAAGAAAATGGAAGCTTCAAGAAACTAACATGGGTCATGGAAGTAGCAGGTTGGGAGCCATGATTTGGCACTATGGCAATGAGTCCATCTTCTACATTCTTATTTATTTTTTATTTTTGGCTGCTTTTGGGTCTTCGTTGCTGCACGCGGGCTTTTCTCTGGTTGCGACGAGCAGGGGCTACTCTTCGTTGTAGTGTTCAGGCTTCTCACTGCAGTGGCTTCTCTTTTTGTGGAGCATGGGCTCTAGGCGCTTGGGCTTCGGTACTTGTGGCACACGGGCTTCAGCAGTTGTGGCTCGTGGGCTCTAGAGTGCAGGCTCAGTAGTTGTGGCACACGGGCTTAGTTGTTCCGCGGCATGTGGGATCTTCCAGGACCAGGGCTCAAACCCATGTCTCCTGCATTGGCAGGCGGATTCTTAACCACTGCGCCACCAGGGATGCCCCATCTTCTACATTCTTAACCTCCTCCCCACACTGCCCCTAGAAGGTGGGAGGTACCATTCAATGAACAAATACTTATTGAGCATCTACTATGAAGCTACCTAATTAGGAAAAACGATAAGGGCTTGGATAAGGTGGAGGTTGAAAATCTCAAATAGGGATGTTTATGGGACATGCCTTTCATCAGGGCACAAATATGCTTGTCTTTACTGCTTGGTGCTGTTCTCTGATTCAGAAGACTTGACTAGGACTGCCCATGGTTGAACACAGTATGAGAATTCCAATATCCTTCCTACCCCCAAAGCAACCTTTCCAGAGCTAGGCATAGGCTAGAACGTTGATATCTACTTCTTCATTGGTTAGGAATGGAGAAGCCATTCCTGAACTCCTTCTTCAGCCTGAACTCCCGGTGTCTGGAAGTTCCATGCACGTTTCTTAGAGGTATCATTGTCATGGGTTTCCCCAAGCTGCTCAACCCCAAAGGCAAATAAGGATCTGTTCTCTATGTACAATTTAGACCCATTCAGATGGAAGGTGGTTTTCTTCTTCCTCTAGGTCTTCTGCATTGTTCTACAAGGACCAGTCTTCTTGAGAACATTTAGAAAAAGAAAGGGCTCTCAGTTATGATTTCTCTCCCTGCAACTAGCTCTTTCAGCTCTCATCCAAGAGTTTTACCACTCTGGGATTTCACGGGGCCTCCAGAATTCAGGCTGTGTTGTAACTGCCCCGCCTACTCAAACATACTCCCTAGGGTCCTGTAGAATACAGGGTCCTGTCCTCATGAGGTGGCCTTTAGGGAATGTTGAAAGGCAAAAACCAACCAACCAACATGGTTTTTTAAAGCAAAACCTGAATGGATAATTAGGAGTCATGTTATACGCGCTAAGAGAGAGAGATTTTTAACTTCCCTTTAATTGTTTCAATTTGGTTAGTGTTAGGTACCTGCCAGTTTAAGGTTAAAATTGATTTTCTTCTTCCTTCCTTTCCTAGCTAGCCCTTGAGGGAGAATTTGGATTTAATCAGAAGGCTCCCTTGACAGTAGTGGATCTAGGCTACCATCCTGAAAACAGACCCTCATGCTGCCAGGGAAATCATTGCAAATAGGTTCAAAGTCTTTGAAAAAAAAAAAAGGGAAAATACCTCGAGTTTTTCCTTGATTTTTCTCTGTTGTTCACTTTGAGGCATATAAAACTGTATTTATGCAAAGGTGACTGTATGCTGAGTTTAGACTAAGGGTCTTACTAAGTCCATCTGAGGTCTCTTCAATACCTGCAGTTATTAACAATTCCTCCCCTCCTTCCTCCCTCCCTTCCTTTTTCCCTTCCTTCCTCCTTCCTTCCCTTCTTTCCTTTCTCCTTCCTTCTCTCCTTCTCTCCTTTGTTTTCTTTCTACCCCTCCTCTTTCCTCTTTGCAGAGCCCTCTTTCAGTGACAAATTAAAATAGTTCCTGTTGGGCTTTCTATTCAAAGGACCATAACCACAGAAGCTTATTTTTCCCAGCTGTCAAAAAAAAACAGAGTTGCTGTTTAAAGAGACAAAAATGCTTTCAGAGACTATTTAGTACTTTAAAGAACAGTTTGAAGACTATTAAGTAATTGTGGAGATTTCCCAGTGTGATACTGAGCAACTTTCTTTACAAAGAGTTTATTTTTATTCACAAGAATCAAAGATGAAGCATCTCAGGGCATCCAGCCTGCGGTGCTGAAATGGGATCTGGTTGTGAATCCAAGCCTTGCATATTAATGAAATCACTTTTTAATTTCTTTCATTGTGTCATGCATTCCTATAGCTTGATACTCTGAAGAATGTTTGAAGCATCTCTGATATATATCACTTAGGTATTTAAAATTCTAGTGGAAATGTTTGATGGTCAGTTCAAATCTCTTTGAAAGGAATACAAATGTATTTTGATAGAGCTCTATTCCAACTCAAGTTGAGATTTAAAGGAAGAACTGGGATATTTTAATTTAGTGTGAGTAGAGGAGCCTGATTGTTTACTAAATCAACCTCATTACAACAAATCTAAAGAACTGGACCTGCTAGAAACTTCCAGGATAAACAAAGGTTATGAGTCCAATCTTTGTGTTTTACCAAGATGCTCACCTGCAATGGAATCGGACGATTCAGACAAAATGACACAGCCAAGGTAAATCTCATTTTAGTGACAAGTACATTCAGAAAACTTTCATCCAAGCTTTATGTAAGACATGTATGCATTCTGCTTTCTTGTGCTTTGTTGTAATTTCAGGTCAGTGTAATTTCAGGTAAGCCCAACACATAAACATGATGTTTCCACAGAAAACATTAATAAGAGAATCACAAAAATGGAGCTACAGTTGTTCTATTTACTCTCAAATAAAATAGCTGCCAGAAGCACAGGAGGCAGCAACAAGGGTCAGCTTTAGAAGCAACGAAAGCCTGACTCTGAATTCTGGCTCTGCTGTTGACCAGCTCCGCAACCTTGGGCAGGTCACTTAAACACTGAGTCTTCGTGCCCTCATCTGCACAGTGGGGCAGTAAGAGTGTTTGTTTCACAGGGTTTTTATATTAATAAATGAGTTAATGCATGCAATGTGCTTAGCCCGGGCCTGGCCACATCATTTGCATGCAAAAAACAAACAGTAGCTATTATTATTATTACTATTAATAGCTGAGACCTGCCAAATGACTCCAGAGTCCCCTTTTAGGGTAGGAAAGAATGCAAGTCCCCGATGGAGACACGAATTGCCCCAAACAAATGCTACTTTCAGAAACCTTACGTTAAAGAACAACTCAGTATTCATTCATATTTTAATACTCAGGGAAGAAGTTGAGATCAAAAACTTTGGCTAAAAGACTCCCGTTTGTTGTGTTATAATTATCCTTACAAACTATTCTCCTTTTTCCACAAGACAGTCAATTTCAGCAGGTTTTCTTAGATTTATTAGATTGAATGTAATTAACAAAATCCCTCTGACTTCATGGCTGTCTCACTTGGGCCTTTAATTTGCCCAGTATTACAGTTCAAGAGTCTTTCTTATCTAAGCCTGAGAAGGTTATTCCAACAAAGAGTTTCTTACAAAACTAATGGTCTAAAGAAAGAGACAGGAGGAGGATTAAAGGAAACAATGTATGTGACAATAGTTTGCAGGAGAAAGCACTTTTCAAGTGTAAGGTGTTATTAATATTGATAAAGTATAAATCTGTATCTTTGCACTTCCATCCACCACCTTTCTGGTTTCATCTGCCTACCTGGTTTGTGGGTACATGAATACAGTACTCCACCCACGCACTTTGTAAAAATATACTAGTGCTTCAAATAGCCAATTTCTTGACATACCGTTGAATTAATACACATAAGACTCTTTTTCTATTTAGGGCGTGACAGATGTCTTAGCTATTCCTTGCAATTTTTTCGAAAGTCTGTAGGAGCCCATAGGATTTTTGTGAAGTGCTATACCTACATGTGCCCAATGCAATGTTAGGACTTATATGACTATTTTCTTTTCCCTGAAATATAATTATTTGAAAAATGATCTTCTTTCTATTTTTATGAAAGATTAATTTCTGGAAAGAAAAAGATCACTTTAGAAATGAACTGGGAAATGCATTTATTTAAAAAAAATACTCAACCAAGAAGTACTTTGCCACGGGATAGTAAAATACACTATCTGAAAGAAATTTAAGGGAAGGGAAGGCTAGAAAGTAGAAAATCAATGATCAGATGAATGGAAACCCTGATTATAAAACAAGGGTGATATGTTTGCAATTGAGTTTTCTCTTCTATTAAATCAATTATCTTTAAAAACTATATTTTGCTAAAAATACTTAAAATCAGTGTAAAACATTCACTTATTCAATTATAATGCTCAGGCACATACTAAAAAAAATAGAAAATAAAAATCCCATAGCGATGGGCCAGATGCTGCCTCTATCTTCACGCCCTTAAAGCAGTTTTTCTGTTTTTTTTTTTTTCCCCCTACATAAATCCAAACACTTTAGTTCGGAAGCTATGAAATATTACCCAGAAGTGTTTCCTGAAAAAAACTGCTGAAGCTGACTTGCGGGATTCTACACTATGGGGATATTAAAACCTGGGCAAAAAGTAGGCGTATAACGATATTCATGCAGGTTAGTAAAGCAGCTGAGATCACGTGTGGAAGATACAAGGTGCGTGCTCACAGAATATGGCACAGACTTCAAAATAAGTCTGTTTTCCTTACTAGGCTTTGTTCTCCATGAGGACAGGGACCACATCTATTTATGTATCTGTATTGTCTAGAATATAGTGGGAGCTTAATAATTATTTGTTGAATAAGTGAATAAATGAAATGCAGAAAGTTGGAAACCAAATCTCCATCCATAGTGCAACGGTTAATCAGAACACGATAAACCCAGACAATGTGATTCAATGAAGTTCTTATAAAGAGTGAGGTGGCTCTGTATCTGGGGCTGCAAACTCAAATACCCACAGGGACAGACCAGTAATGTAAATGAGGGAGGTGGCCTGGGTGTGGCAATAGGGAGTGGTGGGAATTGTGGTGAACTCGAAAAAACCCCTGTCTTTTGTGTACCTGAATTAACTACAATGGGAATATAATGTTCTAATGAAAACAGAACAGAATGCAAGACCAGAATAATTAAGATATCTGGAATTTTAGGGGAAATATCAATCATGGAAGCTTGGGGGTTTAAACATTAAAAGGAAGCAATAATATTCAAGCTCCCAGGTATAACCCTTTTAGTGGGCAATAGGAAATAAGAACCATGGACATTATAAGACCTGGCACTGTGAAGTGACTGAGGATTACTTGGGGAAATGTGTCCTTTTCTACCCCATCCCTATCCTGTGGAGAATCAACTCCAAACGACTCTGGTTTCCAATTTGTTCAGACTAACACAGTTTCTACTGCTAGAAAATATCCCCAAACAGCATCTAATGGATAACTCCAGAGGATGAATTTAAGTATGGAACCTTACTTGTATTTAAGGATTTGTTTTGAATGGATGCAGTGGGTGGTTTGGAGGTCTTTCATGCTTTATTTGGAGTCTCTTATATTTTCCTCCCTTTGAAACGAAGAAGTCTCATGTTGATTATTTGGAAGACAAAGTCATTCTGTTTGCTTTTTGCTTTTTTTTTTTTTTTTTTGTATCTCTCAACTCCATCCAGAAACGAGAAAGCTGGACCATCCTCAATGTTGTGATGAGCTATTTGGGGATCCCATTTGTAATGTAGATGGGTTGCCAGAAAGAGGCCAAATGTTCTTTTCTTTCCTGATGTCATGTAAAAATTGATTTAAAAATCTCAAATCTTGATGCCCATTTTCAGTGCCAAATTGCAGAATAAATGGCCAGGAATATAGATGGGGTTCCAGCCATGCAGGCTGCCCAGTACTTCTTACTCCATGAGAATTCAGCAATAAAAGAAAATGATTCCTGTCAACAGTTTCTAACAGTGATTTCTAATATTCCTCATCTCCCACTGGCAAGGGTTTTGTTCTGTTTTGTTTTGTGGACTAGAAAGAATTCCTTAACAGATTGAGCTTGTGAAATTAGAGAGTTGCTTTCTCAAAGGATTAATTCCCAAATACTCCTGAAAATAAAGGCACACTATAATGAAATTCTTGTTTTTCATTAAAAGAGAATTAAACCAATGACCTTTTACATGGGTTTTTGTTTTTTTGTCTTCCAACTGATTGGGGTTTGATTGCATTATATTACTTAAGTTTCTGGATGTTTAGATATTTTATGCACATGACTCTTCACAGACGCCCAAAGATGTCTGCCCAGATTCTTTCCATTCTATAGAAATTAAAAACATGGCAAATTCACCAACTAAATTATACACCCTCACTATTAGAAAATCGTCATTTCCTTTCATACCATACCCTTTCTGGAATTATCTATAAACCAGCTTTGCCCAAATTTATGTCACTCATACGTCCCCTTCAGAAGTTTTCCAACATCA
The DNA here is from genome assembly GCF_028021215.1 of Eschrichtius robustus. NCBI lineage: Eukaryota > Metazoa > Chordata > Mammalia > Artiodactyla > Eschrichtiidae > Eschrichtius > Eschrichtius robustus. The sequence goes on along the minus strand of NC_090839.1, from coordinate 8,485,437 downwards.
AAATATAACTTGAACTATTAATTACTTAATCCTTTAAAAATGCCTTATGTTCTTTATGTAAATAAACGTATTTTCAAAGGAAACTGCATATTATCACCATAACGAGGAAAATGGAATCGTTTGCCAAAAACAGAGGGAAACTTTTAAAAATAAATAAAATTAAAAGTAAGCAACACTATTAACTTCCAGGTTGGTATTGTTGTCTGCCACAGCTCAGGAGCCCAGGCCAGCTCTTCTTTTGATAAAAAGGCAGTTAGCAGGGGTTAAAGGTTAAGGAAAACTAGCAATAAAGAGAGACATTCTCTGTGATTAAATCAGGAGGACGAAAGGGAATTTTCTCACTGCACAACTCCTATTCGGTTTATATTCCATCTATACTACCTAGAATCATGTCTCACCACCTGACCTGGGCTCTTTGGTCTCAGAAGCTGATGTGGGTATTTCAGTTTCCCTGAACTGGAGGCAAGGGCTTACCATCTGTCTGAGAAGCGCCATCAGGGAGGGTCTTGGTGCTTTGCGTTCTGCTCTCTTGAGCGTTTCTTCTGCGGGTTCAGGTGTGCAATCTCCTTCTTCGCTGAGATCCACTGTTTGTAAGGCTGATTCTACTTCTTCGGACTTTACAGCCTCTACCTGTGATTCACACACCACCTGGATTGTTTTGCCAGGTAATAAAGACAGTGGGGAAAAAAAAAAACCCATCCCCCAGACATGTTTTATGAAGTGGGGTCCCGGTTCTCCCCTCAACCACATGGTAGCTACAGTTTGGAGTCTAGGTTATACACAGGCACATCTTGAAGAAGTAATACTCACATCATATCATGTGCTCTCCAAATATGCTGAAGTGGAAGAGACAAAAATTCCTGCCCTGTGAAGCTACAAGGCTTGGCTAGGGAGTCCCTTTTAAGGACTGCCCTTCAGAGCATGCTCAATACCCCTTCCAATCAATCTATCAGACCCACCTGTTTGGTCTCCCATAAAGGTAAATCACACCTGACCTGTTTAATTATTTCCTTAAGAGTACAATCTTAGGACAGTGGCCGGGATGTTTTCCACTGCACATCCGAGCTCGCTGCAGCTGTGGAGAAACAGTCCTCGTTGCAAGAAAGGATAGTGTGAAAGCCTCTCAGTTTAATGCCTTGACTTCCTCGTTAACTCATTTTCCCACTTCTCCCCAGACCAGTCACTTGTTCTTGTTACTTGACTGAAGTTCCTGCTTTCAGAAGCAGGATGAACTTGGCAAGAGAACCCCGGCTAAGTTCCTTATGGCCCCCAGCAGGGTACCTCATGAGCTCAGCGGCCCTTGAATGTCTGAAGGGATGGCCACCAGTCGGGGGCTGAGATGGAAGCCCTGCCCTTAGACGGTTCACCTGCGCTCTGATTCCAAATTTTGTTTGTTTGCATTGCCTCACTCCATTTGGGCTGTGCCCTAGTCACACCTGGGACAGCTTTTGTGTTTGCACTGGTCCTTGCAACACGACAGAGTTAGTTGGCCTGGAAAGAGTTTTATAATTTCCTTTTCGTTTCCTCAGGCAGGGGTTGGCACACTACTACCAAATTCATCCCAGAGCCCGTTTGAGGATGGCCCCTGAGCTAAGAATAGATTCTACATTTTTTAAAGGGTTGGAAAAATTGTTTAAAAAGATGAAAAATTGGCAACGGAGACTCCATGTAGCCGGCAAAGTCTAAAACATTTACTATCTGGCCCTTTACACAAACACTTGTCATCTCTGCCGCAGAGGGAAGTCCTCTAGAGCCAAAGGCATCTTTGCATTTGTTTTGGCTGGTGCCAGACCCCCAGCTTCCTCCGAATCCTGTTCTTGCTGTTATGGAGGAGGGGAAGGGAACTTAATCATTTCCAAAAACACAGAATGACTGTGGAGAAATCATTTTCTGTTCCTCCATGCAGAATATACCATTGGTTTGCAAATAACCCAAATGATCCAAATTGAGAAGGACCCTTCGTCTTTATATTGTCAGCTGAAGCAGGAAGGTGCCCATCAACAAATCAGCATATAGAAACATCCCCAAACCTGGCAATTAAATCATAGCATTCTCTCCTCACCTTCCATTTCTTAAGGGTATTGACACAACTTCCAGCATTTTCCCTTTGTAATCTAAGATCTAGGTTGGGGAGTTATAAAGTCAAAAGTCCCCAGAATGCAAGGCAGGTGAAGCCAGCATGGACTGACCAGGTTTAAGACAAAAAGGAGTGATGGGAACTATGACAAATGAAAGTTAAGTCATCCCATTGAAAGACAGTAAAACACTAAAACCACTGGACAGTCAAACAAAGCACGTTTGTGAAGAGGCTCTGCTGCTGGGCTGTCTGTCTTCAACCCAGGCCTGTCTTTAGGAAACCAGGTAGAGACTAGAGCCAAATAAGAGACTGGATTAGTGGTCAAATGTGGTCCTGGGTTTCCACATCCAGGCCTGACTTAATTTAATTGCATTTCTGAAAAATAAGCTTCAGCCACAAGAGCCCTGGGGTACATGTGAAATGTAGGCAGCCTGATAGAGTAACCAGCCTGCCTGGGCCTAAATCTTGACCCTACCCCTTCCAGGGGCTCTAATCCAAGTTTCCTACTCAACATCTCTGTGCTTTCATTTCTCATTTCTCGATGGGGATAGTACACCCATCAGAAAGTTGTTCTGAGAATTAAATCAGGCAACACATGTAAAGTTCTTAGAACCGTGCCTGACACATAATAAGCACTTAATTAACACTAGCGGTTGTTACTTATGCTATTTGAGAGCCATTTACTCCATGGGCATGAATTATCTGGAATCACCCACCATGCACACGTCCACTATTTAGAGAAGATATCAATAACTATCTCTTACTATGTCAGACGTTGTACAAGGTATTTTTAATATATTACCTCAATAAAGAGTTACTGAGTTACTCAAGACAGCTCAGAGTAGATAACATTATCCCTATTCTATAGATCAAGAATCGTAATGAGTGAATGACTTAGCCAAAGTCACACCACAGGCAAGTAGTCATTTCAATGAGGATGGAGTTGTTTACCAGTAACTGAGTATCTAATAGTGACTTAACCAATAACAATATGGAACAAGAAGGTTAAAAGTAGGAAGTTATGGGGTTGGTTCAGTGGCTCCACAGTGTTTCTATAACCTGGGTTCTTTCTATCCTTTGGCTCTGCCATCCTTGTCATGCTGAATTTTCATCCTTTTATCTGCTGCCTCATGGATATAAAGTAGTTGCCACAGTTCCATGCATCACATCCTCAATCCAACGTCCTAAGAAGGAAGGACAGTCACAGCAAAAGAGTGGCTTCAAATGAACTTCTGTATTTTGATCCTCTACTCAGGGTACATTTCATTGACCAAAAGTAGGTCACATCCTTACCCCCAGACTAATTATTGGTGAAGAAAATGGGATTGTTGGTTTAGACAAATCACAGTGAAATACTTTGGGGCTGTGGTAGTTGCCAACCTTACCTAAGATCAAGAGGAAAAGGGTGGAGGAATGGGAAATGGCCCTTAGGTAGGTAATGAACAGAGTCTGACTCACTGACTCTGGTTCAGATTTATTTGTGATTGAAGCAGCAAGTTCGTTTTTTGTGTGGAGAGCCTGGAGGGCCATTTACAATGATTGTATGGCAATAACTCTGCACATCAACTTTATTTGAGCGCCAATGGTTTTCTTACTGGACCTTTCCAAATGTCAAGGGGGTGTCAACTTATAAATCCTAGCCCAGAGTCCATTCTTCAAAACACAACTATTTCTATAGGAAGAAAAAAAGGGACTTCTAGGGACTCTCATTAGCTTTGAACTCAGACCAAGAAGTTGGCTTTCAGCAGCCAAGAAAAAAAAAAATCCACTGACATCCAGCGTGGAAATCTAGAAGGATTTGAGCTAAGTGAGGATCTGATTTGCATATACAGACATAAGAATTTGATTTTTATTTGGATAGTTTTCTGATTCCTTTCCAGGCCAGAGCTTTGGAAAAAGTTGTTCCTTATTCAGAATATATGACTGCATCTGCACATTTTAACTTCGGGTACAGTGGACAGAGTGAAAATTAGATTTGTGCTATATTTTAGAATTAAATCTCCCTTGCTTGATTTCAGTAGGAGATATTGTATGTTGCATGTAGATGGCCAGTACAATTAACACGGACAATACACATTTCAGCAAAAGGTTTCACTTTTTGCCCCTAGTAATATAGCATATTTACTCTTAAAATTCAGTTTACACAGTTTTTACTAGAGCTGTGAGTTTTGGAAACTGATTTATAGCAAAATGGATTTCCTCCACTTAAACTTCACCCATGACATAATAATACTGATATTAAAATTTTTTATTTTAGAATCTTATTTGGATTCGTTCTGATTTGATTTATAACATGATTATTTAATTGCAAAGACACTGTAGAGATTTTATTTTTATACCCAGTAGCTCTTTCACATTCTTCCTCATTCTCAGCCCCCTAGGTTTTCTTTGGGAGGACAATCCTCCCTAACTTTAATACTATGTAATATGGATGAAGCTGGTTGAGCAGGTCTAAGCCAATTAACATGGTCTAGCTCCTTGGTCATATGAGTTCAGGGATGGGAATATGTGGCAGAAAGTAGAATTTTCCCAATTATTCATTCTGCCTTCCTATAAAAGAATTACACATCCGTGCCCACTGCTGTGTGACTTGCTTTGGAGAATGGAATGTGAGTGGACATGATATAAACCTCGACTGAGTGAAAGTTTTAAGAGCTATTCCATGGCTCAGCCGTGGCACTATTTTCTCTCTGCCATTCCAGCTGCACCTCCTTGTTGAAGGGGCTGCTTTTTCCATCTAGATTTCAGTAGGAAGCGGCCATAAGGATCACCCACAAGCCAACTTACAGCTGATATGCAGCATGAGTGAGAAAAAAAAAAAAAAAAAGAATCTGTGCTGTTGAAAACCACTGGAATTTGGGGCTTGGTTGTCATTACAACACAACCTGGCAGATGCTGACTAACAGAGCATGGGAACCCGTTTAAGTCAATGAACAGGAACAAATTCCAGGACATGCAGGGTTGCTGCTGGACCAGTTTCTCCTTTACTCTGCACTGGCTGACGTGATGTTGGAAGGCAGAGGACGTAGCCAGGCCAAGAAGGCTGAGCCAAGGGAGAGCATGAGAGCCAATAAATTCCACTTTCTTTTTAATCCAGGTACGGATGGGTTTTCTTTCACTTGCCACTGAGAAGTTCATCACTAAGAAAGAGAAATACCTGTTTCCCTGATCTAATAGGTCACTGGGAAGGAAAGCTCCCACCCCCGCCCCCATCCCCCCACGATTAGTTAGAACATTACCTCAATTAACCAGTGGTCAAAACATTTTCAGGTTACAACAAAAGAATATCTTCATATTCAATGAATATTCAATATCTTCTGTAGTCAGGATAAATAGATTTTTTTTCCTGTTAGGACCAGAGGCTCATTCTAGGAAAAGTGTTAAAACTTCCAGGGGCTTCAAGCACCTTATTTTTCTTTTCATTAAACATTTTGAAAAATGTTGACATCAGCCTGCTCGTTACTTTGCATTGGGCGATAGATCAGTTTTGGAAATTCTCGGTAGAGAAATTTTAAAAACTAAACTCGATCGCATTTCAGCCAGAAGAAGTTGCGACTGACTGTTTAAGGACTCTTGTAATAAGGTTAATGACACCTAATTGTCCTGTTCTGAAGGCTTAGAGTATGAGCCATTGTTTTGATTCACACCATCTCTCTTACTTGGGAGAAGGAAATTAAACTAATTGTTTTACACATACCTTCACTCCACGTGAACACTGAGTCAGCTGTGAGGTGTGTAATTTCATGAGGAAATATAACCCCTGATTGCTGGGAAGCACTCACTTCCTGCTGTTACAACTCCTATGCATTGACATTCCCGCAGGGGGAGGCAAACTCTTCCCGCAAAGGGCCTTGCAATTACTCAGCTCTGCCCTTGTAGCATGAAAGCAGCCAGAGACTGTGTAAAGGAAGGAGGGTGTCTGTGTTCTAATAAAACTTTATTCATAAACACTGAAATTTGAATTTTGTATAATTTTCACGCATCACAAAATATTATTCTTCTTTTGATTCTTCTTCAACCATTCAAAATGTAAGAACCATTCTTAGCTCATGGGCCATACAAACACAGGTGATGGGCTAGATTTGGCCCGTGAACGGCAGTTTGCCAACCCCTGAATTACTGAGTTCTTCCCGTGTTTCAGGCACTGAAATACGCACACTACCTGCATTACTCATTTAATTCTCACAAGAATCCTAAGGGGTAGGTAATATTATTATGGCCATTTAAGAGATGAGTAAACTGAGGTCCAAGAGGCAGCACAGCCTGGGGATGATGGGGCCAAGATCACAACATTTTAGCTCATTCTTTCCAACTAATAGTTAGGAGATGAAATGTGGAAGCTTAAAAATACAAACATCATTTGTAGGACTAAGCAATTTAAAGTGATTTTTAAATGCTTCTTTATTTTCTTGACAAAAACATTGGGTTGGCCAAAAAGTTCGCTTGGGCTTTTCCATACGATATTACAGAAAAACCTGAACAGACTTTTTGGCCATCCCAATATTTTGCTTTCATTTGTATCTCTATCTGATTTTGTGTTATCTTTCAGTGTCAGTCATTTAACTAATTCATGTTATTTTTCTGTTTCAAATTTGAAAATGGAACACTTTCTGTTTGCCTGTTGGAGATTAACTCTGCGTTTTCACATGTGAGCTGCAAGAGACATGAGATTCCTCGGATAGGCAACTACACACGAACATCCAAAAAGAAGTTTCTCTTCAAAAAAAACCTGGAACTTCGAAGCTAACAGTCGCCCTGGATTTAACCTGCAGGTTTTAAATTTAAAGTTCATGGGAAGAAGACTCATGGAGTTCCCCCTTGTAGGCTGCTGAAACAGAGACCTAGACTTGCTAGAAAATACCCAGCAAATTCATGAGAATTTGAATTACAAGAGACCTGAGCTTTGTGAGCTACTAAATTTGGCTCCAAAAAGAAAGGAGGGGGGGATGGAAAGAAGAAGAAGAAGGAGGGGAGACAGGAGGGGGAGGGGAGGGAGAGGAAGAGGAAGAAGGGGAAGAAGAGGAAGAAGAAGGTGGGGGGGGGCGGAGAAAGAAGGTAGAGATGGAGAGAAGGAAAGATAAATAACAACAGTAACAACAACAATAAAGCAGATTCCAAAGCGTTTCCTCCCAACAAGAATTACAACATAGCCATTCTCATTTTTATTCCACATCACAGACATCCTTTCTGGAACATATTGGATTTTCAACTTCTGCTCAGTTCCAGCAATTAAATAAAGGTGAAAACACAAGCCCCATCCATGGCAAGCAAACAAGAGACACCTCGGAAGAGCCAAACATATTTTGCTTTGGTGAAATGATAACGATCTGTTTCTATCTTAAGGAGCTGTGAACTTAGCCCACTTAGAACATTTTCCAAAGGCTGTACTTCTTTCAGAGCAGAAAGCTGCTGTTTTGGGTCTGAAACTCATAAGGCCAGTTTATTCATCTCCCTGGAAGATGTTTTGGAGAGATACATTTTTGTGGTGTCTCACATGGAGCCATCTCCTTCAGACATGAATGCAGTGTCTTGAAAGTTTTGACCATCACTCTCGGACATTAAAGGCCAAAAAGACAGTGAGGCTCAACCTATGTCTGTCAAGTGTAGACCCACGCAGTTGGCTCTCCTGCCCGAGACCAAGAGTCTCACAGCAACTACTGCAGCAATCTGCTCTCATGTCTGATGTAACTACCTGTCCTGGGTACCACCCACTGTTAGTGGAGAATCTAGGTTGCCATGGAGATAAAGGCGGAAGAGCAATCAAAGTAAGAGGAAGCAGAGGGTACAGCATCATTGTCCCTTAAGGAAGTGGCAAGATGTTCTTATGTTTAGTAGACTCTTTCAGCCCCTAAATGGTAACAAATGCTAAAAATGCGCTCTGATTTTGCATTTTATTTGCATTGATTCAATGGGCTTTACCAATATTTATCCAAAGTTGTTCCCCCATGGTCCCTAATTACGTGAAAGGGAGAAAGAGTCTACAGCGGACGAATAACACTTGGAACATGCAAGAACCCGGGACCCCCAGAGCTGACACGCCCAGTGGTCCATCACGCCGGAGATGAGTATGGAATGATTCTGTCATTTAATGCATAACTTACATTCTCCTCTGCACTTGTGGGAACTGAATCCTCTTTAACTGACTAAAGGGAAGATAAAAACAAAAGTAAGAGTCAGATTGTTACCAAAACCAGGGCTAACAGCTTTTGGGTGCCATTCTTGGACATTGCTTATGCGTACCTTGTTCCAAGAAGAAACGGAAGGAGCTCTACACAAATGTAAACAGTGTAAATTAAGTTATGTATTTTAAAATGTAACAAAGGAAAAATAAACATACAGATGCAGGCAGAATACAAATGGAATGAGGAGAAGGGATGCTACAGAAAACACAAACTACAGTCTTGGCTGTGGGCAAGTAACACGTTTGCCTTGACAGTTCCTGGTAGCTGATGAAAAGAGGGATCTATGATTGGTCACACGATACAGTCACTGTTAGGTAAGATACATGAGCTGCTCAGGAAAATTCTGGTAACATGTCCAGAGAAATCCATCCCATGGTCCTCAGAGAGCAAGCAGTACTCAGCCTTACCCTGACAGTCTGGCAGTGGCCAGCATCCGAAGCTCCATCTTACATCACTCTTCGACGTAGGCCAAGGTCACCATGCCAAAGTACAATCTGGTTAAAATACTTCTATGAAGGGCCAGAGGGCTGGGGTCCAACACACCCAGCTTCAAACCCTGTTAATCCCTGCAGTAATTCTGACATCTACAGTCCTGCCCCAAATAGGAGAGGAGTTATCCAAATTCTATCAAAGGTCAATGTCCCAATCATTGTATCAGTTTGCCAAGCTCCAACTTGGGAGGTCATCTTTGCATATTTTTTGCAGTTGTTCTGAAGGATTTTTAGGTGGGTGGGTGGTGGTGTTTACAGACCACTTTGAGACTCACTTGACAGAGCTGGACTCTCTTCCCAGAAAAGCAAACATGAACAAAATATTTTGCAAATAATTTCAGGGTGTTCATAGACCCTTGCCTTTCTTTTGGATTCCAGGGTAAGAACTCTTATCTATGTTGATTTTGTTCCAAGTCCTGCCTTTATTTTTACCTTGAAAACATGCCGTGGGAGAGGAAGAAGGGACCTGACATTTGCAAATATATCTTCTTCATTTGGTGCTCTGCATACACCATGTCACTTAAAGTAGCCCCAAGTGGTCAGCATGATGATCTTCACTTACGTGACAAGAAACGGAAGTACAGAGAGGTGAAGTCACTTGTTCAGGATGGTACAACTAGAAAGTGGTGAAAATGGTTCCAAAAGCCAGGTTTTCCCCCTGCCGTGATAACTTGAAGGATCAGAATCACTCTGTGTGGGGCTTCCCTGGTGGCTCAGTGGTTAAGAATCCGCCTGCCAATGCAGGCGACATGGGTTTGAGCCCTGGTCTGGGAAGATCCCACATGCCGCAGAGCACATAAGCCCATGCGCCACAACTCCTGAGCCCACGTGCCACAACTACTGAAGCCCCCGCACCTAGAGCCCGTGCTCCGCAACAAGAGAAGCCACCGCAATGAGAAGCCCGTGCACGGCAGCGAAGAGTAGCCCCCGCTCGCCGTAACTAGAGAAAGCCCGCACGCAGCAACGAAGACCCAACACAGCCAAAAATAAAATAAATAAAATACATAAATTTATTTTTAAAAAAAAGAATCACTTTGTGTGTGTGTGTGTGTGTGACTGTGTGGGCTTCTTTCTCCTCTACCAGACTTGCTCTCTCGCTAGATGAGATTGGACCATTTATTTTTGGACCATTTATTTTTCCTTATCTTCTCATACTGAAGCTTACCTGCGCACAAAATATGTCCCTAAAATGGACTGTGGGTTTTCTGGAAGCTTCTGATTGTCATAAAATTATAGCACACTCAGAAGTAATTGCAAGCAGTGTAGCTTTCTTGGAACTACACCCCTTCTCCCGAGACCACCTGGATGCTATTTAATCCTATGAAAAGGCAAAGAGTTAAATGATATTTTAAAAGCCAGGCCTCCTTAAACCTGACCCACAAAAGTTTCAAGAGTCAATACAGTGTCTACGTTAGGCTGAGAAAACCCTCCCACTACGTAAGAACGGCACTTTTAGGTTTTCAAGGCCTCTTTCCTGTCCCAGTTGGTTGTAAGGAGACTAGTTTGTGCTTTGGTTTCCTGTGTCTGGAGAGTTCTTGGCTGTTGACTGCTCACTGTTTTCTAGAGGAAACTGAGAACTGGGTGTAGGCGATGGTGCGGCATGGAAGGAGCTATTCTGAGCGGTGATGTTTCCGTCATCTTTGTTATGGCTTCAGACGTCCAGATGCTTCTGATGTTTCAAAAGTTGGCATTATAAGTACTGTTTCAAAAGAAATTACTATTTCCCACTTTAAAGTTCTACTACCCAGCAAAACACTCCTTATTTTGGGAATTAGCCCAGTGGAACATTTCTCAAACGTCAGTAATTTGCATACCATTTTCACGATTCTTGACCTGCCCGTGTACCATCTGTATTTACGTGATATTTTTCTTTAAGTTGACTATCTTTTTACTTAAACAAATATATTTTAAAAGAAAGCATCTTATCGTTATCATGAATGTAATATCAACATCTTCCCTGTAACCAAAAGTATGTATCAAAACTGCTGCAATGAATAAAACAAAAATGCTCATTAAATTCTAATTATTTTTAAGTTTTTGTTAAAAAGAGAGACCAGCAAGTGTTAGCACAGTAAAAAATGCCTATTAATATCACGAAGAGATTTTATAATTAAGGTCACCAAAGGAAACGGAGTAGAATGGCGAGAAGATAACTTAGCATTACGTGACTGATTAAATGTTTAGGGCTGTCTTCAAGAACCACTCAAAATCATTTTGCACATTTTCGTAGATTTGCACACTGGCCTAAGGGCATAGCCTTCATGTTGGGGTGGCTGAAATCCAGTTAAAAGATGGACCCAGAAATGGATAATGAGACGCCAGGTTCTTGTTTCCCTTTAGTGTTTGGCACATGTAAGAGAAAACCTGCTCAGAACCCAAGTCTAGAGCATCTTGGGCTATGGAGTCAGGTTCAAATTCACTGTTTTAGCTGTGCAACCTGGGGCCAGTCAACCACACCTCTCTGAGCCTCAGTTCACTTACTCAAAAGTGGGCTATTAGACTGTTACCAATCAGAGGGTTGTGCTAAGGAATAGATACAATAAAGCCTGTGAGGGAAAGTCATGGCTGAGGCAGAGCTGAGACTCACCTACGTCCGGTGGCTGGGGTCAGGCCACACAGCTCCTCCCGGTACGTATATGAAGACCTCCCATTCCATGGGCGTTGGAGACTCTGGAAGGTGTGTGTATGGTGGGAGGGACAACTTAAGCCATGTTTGCAATGAGGGGTCAGTTGTCTACAGTCTTTTCTAGAAGTCAGGGGGCATGGGAGGAGAAGAAATAAAGACTTTAAGAAAAGGACATCAGAAAGAGAATTCACCGATGGAAGTTAGGACTCCAGGCAAGCCGGCTACCTGCAGGGGGAGTTCTGGGTAGGATGCTGGTGGTTGGTGGACCAACTCAGCCCAGCTCAGCTACCCTCGAGTTGGGCGTGCACTGGGGAGAAAAGGGCTGCGTGGATGCCGAGGGTGGGTCTTGTTAAATGGTGTCACTCTGTGTCCCGAGCGGCTGCTCCCAGAGGTGAGCACCACACAGAGAGAGAGTTTCTTCCTACCGCTTTGCAAGTGGCAGGGGAACTACGGCAGGCTCGTGAGGACATCAGTGGGGCATCGGGTAAGTTGGTGTGGACCATCTCCTTGGTGGCTCTGGTGACAGTGGTGTGGTTTGGGAGTAATCACCCAGTAGAGACATATGGGGGCCTGGACTGATCTGTGATCACATTTCTTAGATTCCTAGAACTATTTGAATGGGATGAGTAGGGGTGTGGATTGACGTGTTTCAGTCGATGAAAATTGCTGATGTTAATCTCATATGTGTAGAGCACTTAGCACAGTGCCCGCACATAGGATGTGTTCAATTAATGGAAGCGATTTTTGTGAATGCTGGGGAAAAGTGGCATAAATTAGGCCTACTTGACCTATTTAAGACTTTTCTTAGGGAACCCTCCTACATTGTTGATGGGAATGTAAATTGGTGCAGCCACTATGGAAAACAGTACGGAGGTTCCTCACAGAACTAAAAATAGAGTTGCCATATGATCCAGCAATCCTACTCCTGGGCATATATGTGGACAAAACTATAATTCAAAAAGATACATGCACCGCTATGTTCACAGCAGCACTACTCACAATAACCAAGACATGGAAACAGCCTAAATGTCCATCGACAGATGAATGGATAAAGAAGATGTGGTACATATATACAATGGAATACTACTCAGCCATAAAAAAGAATGAAATAATGCCATTTGCAGCAACGTGGATGGACCTTGAAATTATCATACTAAATGAAGTAAGTCAGAAAGAGAAAGACAAATACTATACTATCTATCACTATAAGAGAAAGACAAATACTATACTATACTATCACTCTTATGTGGAGTCTAAAATATGACACAAATGAACTTATCAACAAAACAGATACAGACTCACAGACATAGAGAACAGACTTGTGGTTGCCAAGGGGGAAAGGGAGTGGGGGAGGATGGATTGGGAATTTGGAATTAGCAGATGCAAACTATTATATAGAGAATGGATAAACAACAAGGTCCTACTGTATAGCACAGGGAAATATACTAAATATCCTGTGATAAACCATAATGGAAAAGAATATGATAAAGAATGTATATACATGTATAACTGAATCACTTTGCTGTACAGCAGAAATTAACACAACATTGGAAATCAACTATACTTCAATAAAATATATTAAAAGAAACTCTTCTTGACTAATTCCATGTTGCTTTCATAATTTCCTTATATCTGGCTCAGATATATGCTTGCTCCTGAATCCCTTAGGAACAGATATTTTTAACACTGCTCTTAGGTTATATTGGGTTCCAGCATTGGAATGGGGTACAGGACGGTGTGGATCTCAGTTAAAATCGTGATGATCTGCTCCCTACAGGATAAGTGGCACATTGACCTTCGTAAAGCAAAAATCCCAGGACATCCTAACTTCAGCCCACTGTGCCAGTATTTTGAGATCCTTATTGTTTATATTTTGGATTGCATTAATGAGCCCACCCAGCTTGTAAACTTGACAAATGCGTTTCACAGTTTATTGACCAAGTTACAAACAGAAACTCTGAATAAACAGGCCTGAGGCCAGATTCCAGAGGCCATCCCAAAGACAGTTCCTTGCATGTGGTTTTGATCCTCTAATAAGTATTCTTTGTTGGCTTGCATCTACCCATCTTGTGAACATGCCTTAGATGCGACGCTACAGAACTGAAGAAAAACAGTAATACTAACGAAGATAGTAATAATGATAACCCACGTTATTGGGCTCTGCGTTAGGCAGCAGGTTAATTTTTTTATGTTAGTATTCCATGTCGGTCTTCAAAATGGAAGCAGATCTCCCCTAATTTCTAGGCCTCTGTTCCAATACCTATTAAGTTTTGCTCTTATTCTAAAACAATACCTCCCTTTGAAGTTTGAGGTGTGTCTCTAATTCTCCTTCAAAGCTGACATCCTGGATCTCACATTTAATGTGTATCTGTAACCAGGATGGTTTCCACGTTCAATACACAACGACAGACAAAGACATCGGACAACTTCTTCCTTTTCTCCTCATCTTTTCCACACAGCAGAAAGACTATGAGCTGAGGACCCAGCAGAACCAGATTCCAATTCATCATTTCCACTGCCAGCGAGTATGCTGTGATGGATGATCTCTGAGGATGAGGAGAGAAGACTAACTCTTCCACACTGGGAATATGTTCGGGAAAGGAATTTCAAAGACAGGAAGGAAAATCGGACGGCACAGCAACTCACTTCAAAGTGAATGAAAGAGAATGATTCTAAAGTGCAAGGTCGATTTCTGCAGACCAGAGGCGTTTATTAGGTTCTCAAGCCCTTCAGCCAGAGGAATATGATAAGGTGTGGGGCTGGTCAGGAACACACAGAGCGTGGGATTCTCATTCGAATCTCAAAACCAGGAACACTTCAATCTTTTTCAATAAACTGGACATCTGGCTGTTATCTGGCGAGTCTAAAAATTGTCCAATCTCATTAACAACAACAAAAACAAAAATCCAGTTTGAAATCTAAAGGATCTTGTCTGGACATTTATATTGCCAAGAACAAGGATCTAAATAGCATATGTACTTATCATACAAACGTGATTAACAAGAGCTCCTCTCCTTTACAGAGCACATTTCAATTCTTCAAGGAATGTTTCTTTAAAATGCTGTCACACAGTAGCACTTCAGCCAGAAGACACCCTGTTGCTACCAAGTCTTCCAGAAGCACCATTTGGATCACGTGACAGCCGTTCTGAGTTCATTGATTTCACGGTGGACCTAAGTAAGACTTTTTCTATCAAGTCTGGATACTTCATCCCATCTTTCAAGTGCTTCCATAATTGTCCAGCCCTGTGCCGGGCTTTCTAAGCCAGGATCCCCATGGATTCTGGGATCACACACAGGATTCTGTATTTGAAACAAATAACCCAGATGAGTCAAAGGAATTTTTAAGTTCTCTTAGTCTATTTTGACCTACACTGACTGCTCCCTTGTCTAAACAGCCGTAGCGTTTTTAACCTGGATTCCATGGATTAACACTGGATTCCACACTTGACTGTTGTGTAATGGAGCTTTCACTCACTGAATGCCACTCACTTTGCATTTATTTTCCAACTCAGTTCTCCCCCAAATCATGAAAGGTAGGTATCACCTCCTACTTTCAGAGCTGAGGAAAGTGAGGCTTGGAGGGTTTAAGTCTCTGCTCACATTCAGACAGCCAGTAACTGTCAGAGCCGAGATTTGACTATGCGTCTCTTTGGCTTCAGAATTCACATTATTTTTCTACTTCATCATCTGTCTCTCCCAAAGGAAAGCAGGAAAAAAGCTGTTTTGAAGTTGCGCCAAATGTATCATTTACTAATTGTGTGCAGGCACATACACATACACACACACGTGTGCATGCATGCATGTATATCCTATTCCTCCAAATGGATTTCAAGTGTTTGATGGTAGCAAATATGTCTTCGACTTGTTTTGTACCTCCGGTGCTGTTGGCACTAGAAGCCCCACGTGGGTTTTCAGATCATAACCAGCGACGTCATACTCGAAGAAATGAGGGTAACACCGTTCACTGAGCACTTAGTACGTCTCAGATGCTCTCCGTGTAAATGACTGGATTCTCATAACAACACTGTGAGATAAACACAGTGCCTATTTTACAGATAAGAAAATAAAGGCTCTGAGTGGTCAAGTAATTTGCCCAAGGTTACATAGTCCCACCTTTCTGATTCTGGCTGTTACGCAAACTCACCATCCCCAAGATTTTTTAAGATAATCTACTCCAATCTTTTTACTCAACAGAGGAGGAAAAAGAAACCCAAACAGAGTAAATAACTTTTGTGAGGTCACAGAGCAAATGGTATTCCAGTTAACCCTGAACAATCAAGGGCGCAGTTAGGCCACATAACTGGATTTAAACATTTTCTGGCAAGCACAACATAATTTGAAATTAATTTTCTCAAAGGTTATTTTTGTTTTTGTTTATAATAAGAACTACTTTAGCAATCAAGACTATAAATCAAAATAATGCATAGTTTCATACTGACAGCCTGTTAGGGGAAAAATTCATTTCTGATGTCCATAATTGCAAACTTCGAAATGTGTTTGTTTAAAAGCTTTTCAATTAAAAGAGAAGAAAGCGAGCTTAGGGTTAGTGAATGGAAATATCATCATTTTCTGTTGTTTCCCTTTGTTCGTTTTTCAAAATTTTTACAAGAATGGTTTTATAGCCAAAGCTTATTCTAATTTAAAGAAAAGAAAACAAAGACTTTCATTTTGTTTCCTACTAGAAATAAGTTCCTTCATGAGAATGTAAGCTACCAGAGGGCAGCAATCTGTTCACTGATATTTTTTCAATGCCTAAAACGTAGCACACACACAACCCCCCAAAAAAATTAGCACAAAGAAAGTGATTAAAACTACTGTTGAATGAGTGACTCTCCCCTATTTCACTTCCATATAAACTATTCTTTCAGACTGGGTGAAAGAAGGAAAGACAAGATTTACAGGCGACTTTGTTTTTAGTTTCTCTTAACCTCATTGTTTTTATGATCTACTAAAGAAATAAAAGTCAGATAATGGTGAAAAAACAGTGAGACTGAAATAAATGAATAGATGAACGCCCAGTGGTCCTGACTTTTACTTTCAATGGAAAGAGCCGGAATTTCAAAGAGGAACCAACACATCCCTTATAGATGCCAAAGATAAGGAAAGATAAAGCATGTGAAGTTCAGAAGCCTCCCCAGACTGGATGGCACAGAAAGATGCAGAAGTGGACATGTTAGTGTCCCAACCTTCTGAGCACACAGGAAATAAATGATGGAAGGAGGAGGGACCACTCATCAGACGCTGTTGTGTGAACCACGGTGGTGGAGGTGGTGGCGGGGAGGTGTTTACTGGCCCTATTTCATTTAATCCTCGCTCATTTCCATGGCATGGGTACTATTATCATTTGCATTTCACAAACGAGGAAACTGAGGCTCATGGAGGTGGATTGGGACTCAGAGTGGGGTCTGACTCTAAGCTTTTAACCCTGCATCAGTGTTCCTCCAACTTCAGTCGTTTGCCGACCTCCAGTATAGTTCTGCCACATTGTATGCACCATCTGTGGCAGCCGTGGCCGTGTGCTGGTCAGATTTCCCTGCAAGAAAGGCAGGCTTCGATTGTCACGCCCTCAGCGTCCGCTACCGCTGAGATCTCCTCGCTGCTCCCCGGAAACGACTGAGCACAGAGGGTGCTGGGCTGGTCCTGCCCAGCGCAGGACTCCCCCCGGGGCCCGCTCTGCTCTGGGGGATCCCCCCCCCCACCCCCCCGCCCAGCTCAGCACCACCGCCACCCTGAGGTCTTTCCAACCCTCTCCCCCTTCCCTCTCTCCCTGCACAGAGGTGTCAGCCCCTCCCTGGGGTCTGCAGCCTCTCGCCACCTACTCCTGCCCCCTTCCCTTTATCCTCCACAGTTTCCTCCGGTAAATCTCCTGCACATCAATTCTGTCTTAGTGTCCGCTTCCTGGAGGACCCCGATTTACCGTTATTTACTTATTATCCGTACCATTAATTACATAACACTTTCCTTTTAATTGGATTACTATTTTAAACTAAATCTATATAGTCTCACCTTGACCAAAATATATGTTAAATCTTGAGTTTAATGTGCTAGTTTTATTTTTCCTAATACACTTTGAATATATGTATATATGGCTATTTAAGTAAAAATATTTGAATACGAGTCACTTAAGTCTCTCCCTTGCCGCCAATATATGGATGTAACTTTCTTGGAAGTTTTTCCCTTCATTATATTGCTGATAAAATATTTTTGTAAAAAAAGATTGGTGAAGAAGGAAGATTAGAACAGAATGCCAAGTGACATCATCCCAAGTTTTCATTAAGTATTAAGAGTTTGTGTTCTGGGCAGAACCTAGAAGGGAGATTTTCTGTACGAAAGAAAACAAACAGGAGAAAATTTCAGAAATCCAGCTGGATTCTGGACAAGAGCATAAACTAACAGCACAGCGGCATCTGTATTTATCACCTTCCTTGCACTGCGTGCCAAGTGGCATATGGATGTTTTGTTGAAATGGCTGAGTTAGATTCTTCCAGCTCTACTTCACACCTGCCCCCACCACCTCCCCCCGCCCCATCCCTGACTTCTTGCTCATCTTTTGGCCACATTTAAAACAGGCAAGAGTTCTGAACCTGTCTGGCAGCTGAGGTTTGCTCAGCAACGAGGATCAAGGAATAGCTCTCAGAATTACTCAGCCCCGCCCACCTCATTTCCTTGCTCGGCACCTTAATTCTACAAGGGAAAAGAATTCAGACAGCGGTTTGAATTTTCGTCTCACAGAGCACCTTGTGCGCTTGCCCTGGTGGTGAACTGATTGACAGACTGGTTTTCCGAAAGGAGATAGAGACCTTGGGGCTGCTGATGGCTGCTTCTATCTGGCTGGGGTAGGAGGGACAGAGAGCCCAGAGGCGGTTCATCTCCCCAGGCTGGGAGAGCTCAGAGAAAGCCAGGAGGAATCCAGAGTGACCCACATTTTATTATTTTCGTTTGTTTGTTTGTTTTGGAACTAAAAATATATTCACAAGTCTTAAATCTAAGGAAGACTGAAGATTAAAAAATGGCCAAAGATGCACCGTGAGCAAAACAACATTGATGTTAAATAAATATACTAACAGCCTCAAGCTGTTAAAGGGACAAAGAGAAATATTGTATTGTGATGAAAGGAACAATCTACCCAACGATCCAATTTTTAGGAAATGGGCAAAATTTATGAATAAACAATTCACAGAAAAACATTAATGGTTCTTAACACAGATAAAAAAGGCACTCTACCTCATTCACAAACTATACGTAATTTAAAATTACACTTGAGTACCATTTTTCACTCTATAAGATTGGCGAGTATTAAGAAGTTTGATAAAACGCTGTTGTCAAGGGTGTAGGATAATGTGCTCTCTTACACTGCTGGTGGGAGCATAACCTTTATGTAACCCACCATTTTAGAAAGAAAATGAAATCACGAAATACCATAACCCTCTGTCATGAACCGGATTAATTCCAAGAATGAAAAATTCTACTTGTTCATTTCCTTTTCTTTCCCACAAAACACATGCTTCTAACACGATAGGCATTTCATTTTTCCCGGGGGTGAGTCAGAAGTCTTCAACTCAATGGCAAGTTGAGTCATTTTGGAGAACAAGAAACTCCATGCATTGCTGAATACATCAGTTGGCCCAACAGAAACCATATCTCAAGTCATCCTAGCCCCAAGGACTCTCCAAATCTTGAAACTAGGACTTACCTTTTTCCAGAACAGTTTGCCCAGAGGCAGAGGGGTGGGGCCCCCCTTTTCCTTGGCACCTTCCTTTGCTATATCAGTGGATGTAGAATTCTTGGCAGCCCCTTGGGGCTCCTGGGGCGTAACACTGCCTTTGTCTGACTTGAGGTCGGCTGAAGTGGCGGGTGACTTTTCGGCACCCTATAGAAGTTTAAAAAAATTAAAATGATCTCAGGATTTCAAAAGCAAAAGATTTCTTTTTTACAAATACGGACTGGGGTTATGCATGTTAAGTGTCTTCTTCATAATTTTCTGTATTTTCCAAATATTCTACATGGATGTGGATTTGTGTTAAAATCTTGGAAAAAGATCAAGGCATATTCCTTTTGCAGAACATATATATATATAGAACCATTATGTAACATGTTTATGTAAGTAACACATTAGGACTCAAAGTGATTGGAAGAGGCACTTGGCTGTTAAAATGTTAGGTCGTGTTGAGGACCCTGGTCTTCTTTCGACCATGGTCATGGCAGTAAAAATAGTCTGAACGTGCACCTCCAATACACACGTATTTGTTTACATGATAAAGATGTATTGTTTTACTAATCCAAATTTGAAAGCTGGGTTCCAATAAATATACTTCAAAAGAGAAGTGCTGAAGTTTTCCTCTCACACTCTGCTTCAGAGATTACTGTAGTGATCTATAGTCTACAAAGTTTAGTCTATAAAGGTCTATAGATCTATAGTCTATAGAGTTTGTGTAAAGAACTCAGGGAAGAGGTTTGAGTTTGAAGAGCTTCCACAACCCCCATTTCTTCACTTTTAGATGCAGCTTCCACATCTAAATTAGATGTGACTGGATGGATTGTAATTGATATAAAACTCCAAATGCTATTCACTCAGTCCCTATTCTCTTTCTCCCCCCCACCTTCTCTCCACGCCACCGCCCCCCATCTCTCCCCACTCTGAGCGGCCAGGCTGAGGTCCAATTCCGGGGCATCTGATCTCTTCAGTGACTGGGCTGTTACTTCCATGCTCTGCCACCTCCTGACTCATGGGACAAAGGAAGAGTTAGGAGAATTACAGTCTCCATTTACCTCGACGTGAGTGAACACTGCATTAAAATTTTTAACACTGGGCTCACCTGACCTAACCTCGTCATCTTAAGCATCTTCATTTTAATGATTCTTGGTCCAGGGACTTGTGACACAACCCTTTAAATTCCCAGGGAGGTCAGATCTTTGACTACATTTTCTGAATAAAAGAGAAAAAAATCTGGCAGTAAAAACAGGGTGTGGAAAAATTCAGGACATTTCAGAGTATTTCTGATGTTGGAAAGAGTCTTAGGGACCACCTAATCGAATGCCCGAATTTTCAGGGATGGGGAAATTGAGGTCTACGATCTGCCCTACACTAACCAGGGGCACAGTCTGGTCTCAGATCCAGACTTCTGGCTCCTATCTGGCGCTCTTTCCACACTGCACGTTGCCCCTCCAAAGGGAGTTCACAAATAATGTGAACTTTACTATCTGATGTAAGACACAGTATCTTCTGTGCTGACTTTTTTGATACTAAGAGGGAGTCATTTACTGAACAGATTCTATGTTCGAATCAGGAGCTACAGGGCCAATGTATAGAAATGACTTTTGTGATAGGTGATCCTGGAATAATCCCAGTTCCATTTAAAAATGTATAAAACCGCATAATGCTAGGGTTTACAATAACCTCTGCCTTGTATCAACAGTGCAGTCAAAATGGCTGAGCTCAGACGGTTCTGCATTTATGCATGCTCCAAATGGTCTCGGACACCTGGTGCTGTTTTAGCTCTAAATGGTAATTAAATTAACAAGCACTGGTTGAAGGGGAGGTGCCCTCCACCAACTAGCTTGCTTGCTTTTCCAGAAAATAGGAGGAAAGTATTATGATTTATTCATTTACTCATAAAAAATGCATCGACTGCCTTCTATGACCTGTGATGGGTACTGAGTGCCGGGGTTACACGTCCTCATGGAGAGAGAGAGACACCAGACAAATAATTCCACAAACGTATGTAACATTTCAACTATGAGAAGTGCTGTGGGGTGGAGGGAAGGATTTGGTGCTAAAAACACAAGGCTAAACTAGGGAATTAGATCCATCATGGCAATCAGGAAGGCTTGATAGAGAAAGGGATGCTGTGCCCTGACCTGAAGGGTGACTAGAAATTAGCTGGAGGAGGGAGGAGAAGCACACCAGGCACAGGGCACTACGTGCTCTCAGAGCCCTCGGAAAGCATCAGAGAGCTGTGACGGAAGCAGGAAGCAAAGGAGTAGCCAGGCGTGGTCCCCAACACCAACTCCTCTTCTGCTTTCTTGGGAAAATCCCCACTTGCTCAAGGGGTCCATGTTAGACCAAGAATCTGGGGGGGTGAGGCTGACCTCACTTCTATCTCTAAGAAAGGGTTCTCGTTGGCTTAGGTAAACCATCCACCCTCCTCATGTCATTACAGTAGGTGCTCCATTGCTCCACACTGCTTTGATTTAAATTCTGCTGCTTTGCTTTCTATACTTAGAGATGCCGTGTTACCTGACCAGCTCCTGGATACCCCTTCATATGTGCTCAGCCTACTCAGCCAAAGCCACACGGGGGTTACCAAAAAAAGCTAGTTCTGGAGTTCTAGAATTCTACCAGGACAGGTCTAGTTTGCTTAGCCCATCACACACCTCTGGTTTGGCTGGTTTTACCCTTTCCTTTTGTTCCCCTCAGCCGCCTCTGTCTCTCTCAGCCTCTTGAAGAGGGACTAGGGTCCAAGGAGACTAGGCACTGAGATGGCCAACTTATAACTCTGATTTAATAATAACAATAAAAGGTACCAGTGCCAGGCACCGTTTTAAGCAATTGAATGTTCTAACAACAGTTCTATGAGGAAGGAACTAATTGTTATGTCCATTTTATAGTTAGGGAAATTTTGGTCCCAGGTGGTTAAATAACTTGCCTGTGATTGCACTTACAAGGCGACAGAGTTGGCATCTGAATCCAGGGAGTCTGATACCCAAACCCAGACTCTGAACAGCTACTCTGTCTACACTGCTTCCAACAGACCAAGGTCTCCCCCACTCCATGTGCTGTTGTGCCCATCAGGGGATGGAACCGTCTACGCCACATGCATTCTCAGCCACGGCAATCTTAACTCCACGTGGGGGAAAGTTGGGGGGTGAGATTGCTTTTGTTCTTGGGGCGGTGTGTTATGGGCAATTTTTAGATGTTTATATTGCCTATGGCCCTACTAAGGGCCACAGTACATCAACAGATAAACAGTGTAGCTGTTGTACTAAAATTCCATGGGGAGAAGGGCAATTAGGGAGAAAATACCTAAAGAAGCTTCATGGTGGGGGGGCGATAATGGGAAAAAGGTTGAGAAACACATCTATACTGATCAGTTTTGTTGGGAAATGGCCAATTCTCTTTGCCCTGGGAAGATACCCTGAGATCTTCGAAAAACATGACAAGGACATGACCCTATCATATGTATAGTAATATAATATAACGAATATATCTGTGTAACTGTTGAGTATGCATCTCTCTGGCCAGAGTATGAGTTCTGTGAAGGTAAGAGCTGTTATGTCTTAGTCACCATTACATTCCTACCTCCCGTCAGACCCAGTGTCTGGCTCAAAACAGGCATTAAATAAATGACAAATTAATTTTACGAGAGGGGCCACAGAGAGCTACCCACACGGCATCCTGCCATGTCATGTTTCCGTCCACCCACCCCCTCCTTACAGGGCTGTGGAGTCACACACCCCGTTAGTCATCCTCTCCCTGCCTACTCATCTCCTCGCTTCCCAGAGAAGTGCCCCAAATGGTGTTCTGCCAGCATCCACTGAATTCATACTCTTTGTCTGCATTACGGAGGAGACTACGAAAATTCTATCCATGTTTTTTGGGGACAATCCCCTGAGTAGGGTTGCCAGATTTAGCAAATAACAGTGAGACTATAGGATGTCCCGTTAAATCTGAATTTCAGATCAACAAAGAATAATTTTTTTGCATAAGGATGCCCCAAATATTGCCTGGGACATAACTTAGATTTATACTCAAAAATTATTTGCTGTGTATCTGAAATTTGAATTTAACTGGGTACTATTTATCTGGCCACCCTACCCATGAAATTCTAATGTATTAGATCTGGAGACTGCGTATCAGATGACCTTACCTTCTTCCACAAGAAGTTTTCATCATTTTCACATTTGAGTGTGGGAGAGGGCATGTGTTAGTAAGATGGAAACATTGTACCAAGAACCAAAAAACAATGAATGTGCGGCATAAGCTTATGAACCCTATGAGGTAGCTGCTAATATTTTAGCTGCCTTAACGGAGAGGGTGGGCATTGAGCAAACCTGAGTGGGGAGGGGAACGTTTCTGGGCGTGGCAAAGACATTCTAAAACAATGTCCTGCCTTGTGTGTCTGTGTCATGTCCAACGTTTGAAGGTCGCGTGAAAAGGTTTTATTCTGAGGAACTGCATGTGATTAAGCCAAGAAAAAAAACAATTCTGATTCAGCAAAGAGACGCTGACACCCTTATTATTTATAAAAATAAACTTATTTCATTGATTAACGTCAGCCTTTCCTCCTCTTTGAAACTAAGCAAATTCTTTTTATAGGAAGGAAAATTGACGTACGAAGAAATGAACCGAGGAGTTAACCACAATTGGTAACCACTGTGTTTTTTTTTTAAGAGCAAAACTAGAAGATAACGTTTTATCCTTGAATTTGCTTGGATGTCTTCTTTTCTGTCCTTGGTCACACTGAAATCAAGGCGGATGAGTATCACACCTCCCATAATCATGCAACAAGGTTCACTGATGGACTCTGGCTGGGCAATTTTAATGGCCCTGTTTTCCTATCTTTTTGGAAGACAGAACAACCAATTGAGGAAAAGAAAAACACTGTCCTAGGCATGAAGGTAAAAGCCAATGAGATCTACCACACTGCTGTATAAATGAGAATTAAGAGCATCTGAGAATTGTCCCCTTACTTTACTTCGACGTAAAAAAATAGACCAAATGTAACTCAAGGCAAAACCTTAGGTCTGCGTTACAGAATCCCAGAAAGTGTCGTTTCTTCCCCGTCATCCCAGTGGTTTTAGAATCCTCTCCTACCCCAAAAGTCAACTCAGTTGGCAGGATGTGAAGCCAACAATTTGGGGAAGCCCCAGGAATACTGAACTTGGGTGGTCCACTTGTGGGAGGGGAGAGATTCTGGAGGCATGAAATGAATGTCGTGATGAGATGCAGATCTGCGGGGGTCGGGGGAGGAGGAGTCATAGCGTCTTAAACTTTCAAGGCCCCCTGCTCACCAAAGCACCCTGTGGGAATTCAGCTAGATTCCTTTGTACCAGATCCATGACACATTTCACTAGCAGTTACCAAACTGTCGCCCACATACAGTGGTACCACTTTTTAATGTTCCCTCCCCCATTGCAGTATCTCTCATCCACCTCCTTGTCTCGTTACAGGACAAAATAAGCCTGTATAGAAATCGAAGGGTGGCTTCATAACATAATTTGTTTATGCAAATATAGATTCTGCTGGGAGAGCTTTCTATGGAGCTTTTATTTGCATACACAATCCTGGGACTACAACATCCAGCTGGGGAAGTTTTTCAAATAAGTTCATTCAATTTAGTGGAGAATGGTGGATATTTTAAACAAATTTAGAAGCATGCTGGCCCAAGTCAGGGATCCTTTTAATTGATGGCTTCAGACAAATACTGGCATTTTCTTAGACATTAGAAGAGTGAAATCTCCAAAACTCAGTTTTCTGTTGTCTTTACTTCCCAAGAACGTGGAGACAGAACTTGCTCTGCCTTCATTCATTGTTTTGTTCTGCCTGGGCTTCCATTTGGGTTCAGTATAAGTTTAGTTAATACAGGGAAGAGATGGAACAGACCACAGGAAGATAGAATTGTTATCTTGAAGTTAGAAGAGCATTTCCCAAAGTATAGCAAGCATACCATTGGTGGGATCAGAGATGGCCCTAGATTGTGCTATGATATTAAATAATATTAAAATCGTGAAAATACTTTTCCTTTTTCAATTCTCATCTTTCTAAGACCATTCAGGGGAAAATCTCAGTCTGGGGCTGGTAGAGAAATCTTTAACATTTCCCTACCGCTGGCTAATTGCCTTTTCATAAAGCTAGAAAGGGCAATAGATTCGGAGCTTAACACAAGCGAGACAGCTAGAATGTAATCTCTTTTTTTATTGCCCATATAATGGTACATTCCTCTTATGAAAAATGATCTGCTTTTCCAAGCGTGATGTAATACAAAGTTTCTTTTACAGATATCTTTAAATAGGAAGTGAGTCAATTTCAATATAAAAATATCAAGTAAATAGTGGTATATCTGCCAAAAACGATGAAGGTGGTATGCAAACATTCAACATTTGGGAAACACTAGGTTAGAAGAATAATCTCAGAACCCTGGTCCACACTAGGAAAGTAGTCTGAGATGTTTACAATTATGGGGACTTAAAATCTCTGAAATTTGATTCACATAGTACTTAATTCCCCTCTAATGATTCCTACCACCCAAGGCTCTGTCTTCACTGAAGTGGAGCTGGCTGGATACAGGATGGGCACATGTGTCATGTGGTGAAGACCAGGGTTCTTAATTTTCCTCCTAGTTTAACAAGATACAGACCTTATGCCTAAAGAATTTTCTAAAGGCGAGTCCTAGCCTGGGGCTATGCAGATGCTTTTTCTTGGTGCCTTTAGCCTGGATCTCGGATGTCTTCTGCCCAGCTTGTCCATCACAGGCACTTTCTGCTTTAGATGCCTTTTGGGCAACAGCAGTCACAGCTTAGAACTTTGTTTTTAAACAGAATGCATTTTTTTTTTCTGTTGTTTTTAAGTGCAGTAATCCACTTTGTCAATTAGCTGCTGGTGTATCACCCCCATCTCCCAATCACAAGACATCATGTGAATGCTTATCTTTTTCAAACTCTCAAAGACGATTTGTTAAAGTGCAAATTCACAGTCTATCTCAGGTACATGTTGATTTTCAACACGGCAACCTATTTAAATGACCCAGATTAATGCAGCTCCATTTGCTAAAGACAATGACAAGATGATATTTAAGCTTTGTCTACGGGACATGTAATATCCAGGTGAAAAAATTTAAAAAATAAACAAGATAATGCAGTCCCTACCCGATGATTTTTAAAAACCTAAATGCTATTGCCACGTGAAACAGAAGAAAAAAATACCTGAAGACAAGCAATTTATTTTTGCATCCTGGAGTCAAGTACTGCCACTAAATGGCTTTCATTCTCAAACTGATCTCCTCTTTTTCCGTATTAGAAACTTCAGGGAAGCAGTATCACCCACAAAGATTTCAGCTGACTTCTAGATGGGCAGATCTCCTGGGCAAAAGATGTTTCTAGAGTGAGTCAGTCCACTGAGCCAAAGTGAGGGGAAATTGGAACTAACATAGCCCAGCTACAACCATTCAGAATTGTTGACTCAAGTCACAAATGGCAGGGGATTTTGTGTGGGCAGCAGTGGAGTGTGCTAAAAATTGGCCAGGGCCAAATGAGAAGACGGACAAAAGTGTTGACATTTCAAAAGCATGAATCCAAGAACTTCAGTAGAAAAGATGTCAAGAAGGCAGGTATGAGAACCAGGTTGGCAGAAAGAGGTCTGTTTGTGGGCATCACGGACGACCTACATTCACAAAACCCGCTTTTGAGATCCAGTTCCATCAGCAATGAGCGCATAGCTCTCTGGGCAGGGCCATGAGATTTTACCACTAGGTACTTTCAGCTCGGACCACATTCTGGGTGGGGGAAGAGTCTTGATGCGTGAGCAGCTAAAGGGAGTGAGGGCATCAGGTCACTCGGGAAGCCACACAACACACCCACATACCCCACTGTTTATAGCCTATTGTGCTGACTATGTGATTTCCAACAATGCAAGACACAGAACCCAAAGAGAAACATTTGGACCCAACCATTCATTGAACTTGACCCTAGCTGCCTTGTAGCAAATAAATAACCTTATAGGAAAATGCACGTAGATACCTCAGATATATCTTTTTTTTCAGTGGAAGAAGAAAATTCTAGAGGAACCAATCAGTACAGTACAGATGTAATCCTGGTGTTCAGTCTGTCCTGCTGTGACTATGGAAATAGGGATCACCTACATTTGCATAGAGCTCCATGGTTTACCAGGCACTATCACACCTTCATTCAGTCCTGGGGTTGGGGAGGTAGAATTTTTATTGCCCCAGTTTTACAGGGAAATTGGAAATTTGGGTTCAGACAGGTTAGGATCACACAGCTATCAAGTAGCAGGACTGCGGCTCGAACACAGGTCTTCTGAGACAAATTCTAGGATCCTTTGCACAACTTAGCCCCTTCAAATATGGGGAGCAGATATACTGGGTTGGCCAAGCCATTTGTTTGGTGCCAGTGCCTTTCAAAGCACTTTCAGTTATCAAAAGGAGGATACAAGACATTTATCTGTCACCAAGTTAAATTTCCCTCACGATTCCTGTGAAATTTAAACCACGTGTTCTACGAAAGGAAATCGGTTCTCTCAAGTGCAAAGGGAAAACATCTCTAGAAAGTAGTCATTCCAAACAAAATGTACTTTGAGGGGAACTGGCTGAATTTCTAGGATGACAGTGAAAAAGCACACACTCTCCAGGGCGTCCTAACCCCTCTACATGTTCCTTCATTTGGCAAGTGTCGACTGGTGACTACTTCATGCCACCAAGCAATTGCTGTTGCAGTGGAGACTAACTTTTTTCAAATTACATGAAAAACAAAGCAAGACATATTTTTTAAAAACCAAAATCTAGCAGCTCACATCTGCTTTAAATTGAGTCTCACCACTTTTGCATTTCCAGTGGCTAACTTTTACCATATTCCCTGGGTCTCTCTACACACAACTAAAAAGACTAAGATGATATATAATTATTAGTATTCTGTTCTTATTCTCTGTAAGAAATTGGTTTTTATGACATTATTTAGCCAGAATTGGCACATATTTCAAGCTTCCCACCAAAATTTTCATTAAAATACCATTAATGTAAGTGGAACATTTTAAAGACAATCTAACAGCACTATTAAATTGCTAAATATGTATATATCTGTGTATGTATATCACACGCACACAAAATTCAAAAAACAAAGAAGCACACATAAATTCAAATCCAATTCTACACACAAACCCAAACCCAAACACACTTCAAATGACCTACCGTGTCTTCCAGATCTTTTTTTGTTTCAGCTTTGTTAGGCGAAACCTTAAAAGTTTGAGAAAAACCAAATGTTAAAAACCATAGCTCTGTAGGGTGTTTCTCCTTCTTTCTTTTTTCTTTTTTTTTTTGGCTGTGCTGTGCGTCTTGCGGGATTTTAGTTCCCCGACCAGGGACTGAACCTGGGCCCCGGCAGTGAAAGTGCCGAGTCCTAACCACTGCACCACCAGGGAATTCCCTATTTCGTATTTTTATTTAGGGTGGTCCACTTCACTCTACAAGTAAGGAATGTAATGAGAAGTCCTTTTAATTTAGTAGAAACCCATGGACTTCTGGGTAATACCTAAGTATACATAAGTTAACAAAGTTAATATTTTATAACGAAACGCATCAGATCTTATACATTCACTAAGAGCTTGACCACATTCAAAACTGTCTCCTGGATGGCTACACACTTTCCAACAAGTCCACCACTAATCCAAACAAATGTACAACCCTCCGGTGTTTGTGGCACATTCGGTTGACTTTTTCTGTTTTATCTTTTGAAGTTGGTCTTGGTCTTTGGGAATAGCCCAAACACTTGGAGCTGTCTAATTATGCATTCACTCATTCAGCCCTTTTTTGAGTGTCTGGCAGGTGCCAAGCTGCGGGGTCTGAAGAGTCAGACAGGAGCAAGCAATGCAAGATGTGGGTCCCTGCCTCCACCCAGTCAAATGGGAGCTTTAGACGTAACAAGATAGAAAGTGATTTCTACAGTTTTATTTGCCATTTGAGTGGCAAAAATGCTTTGATAGGTCAGCAACTCAGGGAAGTATTTTCCAATTATTTTTATGATCAATGAGCATAAGATAGCCAATTGCGGTAGCGTTCTACTACCACGTAGCTCATGTCGTATAGTTAATCTCACAGTTCCCAGCAACTAAAGACGCCTTCACTGAAAGCCAATTCCCTTACGAAGCACATCTTGTCCCTGTTCTCCAATGTCCCAGCTGCATCAAGCCGTTTAGAGCGATAACATTCAAGTATGCATCATTCTTAGATCTAACAAAACTTTCGAGCAATAGAATTGAGGAACAGAATAGAAAAGGAGATGAAACTGCTTACCAGAGTTTTAAAGAAGCTCATGATGGAATTATTATTCTCTGTCTGGGGGTCCTCCTTTGCAATCTCCAGTTCTTCAGGGACCCCGGGGACAGAGCAACTCACAGTTGGGATTTCCTGTCCTTCTTTTCCTGTGCCGTCAGCTATGTCCTAGGAACAAGACAGAGTTTTCATGGTTGCAACTTGTTGAATGTGGGCTCTCAAAGTAATATTTTTGCTTCGCACCCCTGTCTCCTTTACCCTCTAATTCCAGCCATACTTCTTCTGCCCACGGGAGTGTAGAACAATCAGGAGCTTATGAGAGTCACTCTTCCTTCCCCGCCCCCTCTTTCTAACATAATCAGCATTTGCAGTTAGTTGGAGGGACATTGTTTGGAGCCAGAGGCTAACAAACACAGCAGTGCACGTTGCATCCCAAACAAAAACCCTTTTCTCCCAATTCTGCACAGAGGTTATGTATGATGCCAATATTTTGTGGTCTTCCAGTTTAATCATGGAAGATGCCTCTATTTGATTTTCCACAATCCCCGCAGTGGTGAATTTTATCAACTGAAAAAAAAAGTACTGATATTTCAAAATAATAATTACGCTTTCAGGATCTGGGAGTTAATTGTGCGAAGGATGTGCTATTGGGACGGATTTTCCTCTCTAACTCACCCAGGAGGGTGGGATGCATGCTGAATATCCTCCTTTTTTTCACGTTCACTCCCATGACCTTGGGCCAAGCCAGGTTACCTCAAACCCATTCATTCTTCAGGCTCGGGCTCAAGTTTACTGTCTCCATTGAAGTCTTTCTGGGTCACAGCACCCATGGAACCTACTCCCTTCTCTGAGTTTCTAGACCACCTCCTCCTGCACACTCACTTGGCACGTGGGTTACCCTAATGCCAAGGACTGGGCCAGAATAGCCTGCATTAAAAACGGGGTTATTGTGGAACGGTGATAAAAATGCATAAACACACTTTGGTGAATATTTTAAAAAGTAATAATAATGCTTGTATCCCACAGGGTTTCCCTCAGCCCCAGCACTCCCTCTAAACGGAGCAGTGCTTCTTGTGAAATGCCTCTTAAAGAGCTGGAACTTCATAAAGCCCAACGCAGATAGAAGCCATGGCCTTAACAAGCTTCTCGGCTTTTCTAGTTAATTCCAGGCAAAATGTGTTTTACTTGGGAAGAGATGAACTTTTAAACAGGTTCTAATATAACTTACTGTTCATATTAGAATAGAACTCTAATGAGTGGAACTTTTTATAATGCCTAGGTATAATTCGGATCCAGGTTGTTAAGTAGGTTGATAAGGAGGATGGCTGAAAAGTTTGTTTATAGCAGATGAGTGTGGTATACCTACAGGGGTGGTGATTTTACTTTAGGTGGTGCATACACTTGCACACATACACGTGCACATACATGCACGAGGTTATTCTTTAAAAGTGCTTTTTGGAAAGATAATTTCTTTGGTACAGTGGATATTTTTGCTTGGATGAAGTTGAGTAGAAAATTTTTAGATAAAATGTTAAATTAAAACTATTACATAAATTAGGACTCCCCTGGTGCCGCAGTGGTTAAGAATCCACCTGCCAATGCAGGGGACATGGGTTTGAGCCCTAGTCCGGGAAGATCCCACATGCCGTGGAACAACTAAGCCCATGCGCCACAACTACTGAGCCTGCGCTCTAGAGTCCGCGAGCCACAACTACTGACCCTGTGTGCCACAACTACTGAAGCCCGCACGCCTAGAGCCCATGCTCCACAGCAAGAGAAGCCACCGCAATGAGAAGCCCATGCACAACAACGAAGAGCAGCCCCCGCTTGCCACAACTAGAGAAAGCCTGCGCGCAGCAACGAAGACCCAACGCAGCCAAAAATAAATAAATAAATTAATTAATTTAAAAAATATTACATAAATCATCAAGCAGGTGTTTGGAACATGAGCCATTATGAAAGTGGTACCAGGACTAAATCTAATGGAGAGGTGCCCCACTAGGCCTGACGGAGCTATTGCCTAGGAAAAAGTTATTTATTTCCAACCACTCATTTACTCACCTTCACTCAATAACTTGATGGGGGAATTCAGACCATGTACAAACTGTATAGAGGCAACATGACATTAGCACCGGCTCTGGAGCCAGCCCGCCCAGACTCCACTGTCTGCTCCATCCTTCACACCAGTGCGATCCTGGGCATGTTCCCTGACATCTGTGCCTGGGTTTGCTCATTTGTAAAAGGGTAATCAGTAGCACCTGCCTCTCAGAGTTGTCGGGGTGTAAATGGGATAATCCATCGACAGGATTTAGCATGGTGTGTAGCACATAGTAAACATGCAATGAATGCTAGCTATTATTATCATTATTGTTACTATCATAGTTTAAGTTACTGAGCCTTGTTCTGAGCCCAGTGAGATTAACAAAAATGAATCAGACACGTTCCTCTCTCGAGATGCTTACAGTCTCACAGTGGATAAAGGCCAGCAGAGACGGATAAGTACTCGGATAAAAAGATAAAAGAATTCCACTAGCCCATTTAGCCCTGCACAGCGTTTTCAACCAGCATTAATGCCCAGACGCCACCCGGACCAATTCGATCAGAACGTCTGGAGGTGAGGCTCAGGCATCACTATCTTTAGAGCCCCTGGGTGATTCCAGCGTGCACCAGGGTTGAGAACAGCTGAACTAGAGGGACAACGAAGATCTGAAGATGAGGCAGCGTCTGCCCTCGGCCCTGGAGCCTGAGCTACAGGTCGACATACGGAGGTGGGGGAAGGATGGGGTGGTGAGGAATTTCAGACAGAGGAAAGGGCGTGAAAAACATGTAGAAAAGGATGAGGTGGGGATGGGGGTGGGAAGGGTTTCAGGGGTAGATTGTTCAGTACAACTGAGATGCAGATAAAGGCAAGGCGGTTAGAGAAGACCACCGTGAGTCACACTGAGCTTCCTCTCAATCTGCTGAGCGGCAGCTTATAAAGTAGGCACTTTCTAGGTGGAAGGTTTCTGGGCTGGGGGTGCAGTATGGGGCAAAGAGCCCCAGTAGCAGAAGCAGTCGAGAGCTCCATTGGGGAACTTCGAGGTGGAGAAGGCCCCACCTATGACCCGGAGCCAGACCTCATTTGGGTGCCCATGACAGAAAAGATACAGATGGTCAAGAAAGGATAGTGACAGCAGGGGTCCAAAAGAATAGAGCTCTTTTCCCTGAATCCCTCCACCCTGAACTCGCACACCTGAGGGAGGAGGAGAAGAAATAAAAGAGCAAATCCTACTCCTTCCAGACCTCAAGGACCTCAGCCCATGGTCACGTCAGAGTTTGATTTCAGAAAGAATTGGGATGAATGTTAAAATGGATACAAGACTGAAGTTTTTAAGTTGGACTGAGCCGGACTTTTGAATCACTGCCAGGTTTGGGATCTGCCTATGACATCATGAAGCATTAGGATAAAAGCTATTGATCAAATATCTAACAAGTGCCTCATACCGATCAAGGCACTGGGAATACAGTGGTGAATGAGAGGAGAAGGCAGACCAGCTAGGCACCTCAACAACAACACGGTGGTGAATTCCCTGGGTTTTCCTTTTGCGGCAGATATCCTGGACTTGGAGTTGGAGAAGTCAATGACCTGGAAACACCGATGGGCACTGGCCAAAAAAACCCCTCTCGAAACGCCTGCTCGAACCAAAGGGCCAGGAAAGGGCCAGTCTAGCATGACAGACAGCTTTTAGACAATAACTGCTCTCCACCAGCCAAACACCGTAGAAATGCAAATAAAAACCACAATGTAATTTCACCTCACACCTGTCAAAATGGCTATCATCACACGACAAGAGATAACAATGTTGGCGAGGATGTGGAGAAAAGGGACCCTTGTGCATTGCTTGTGGGAACCTAAACTGCTGCAGCCACTATGGAAAACAGTATGGAGGTTCCTCAAAAAATTAAAAATAGGCCTACTGTATGATCCCACAATCCCACTCGTGGGAAAGAAAATGAAAGCAGAATCTTGAAGAGATGTCTCTACTCCCATGTTCATTGCAGCATTATTCACAATAGCCAAGATATGGAAACAACAAATGTGTCTGTCTATAGATAAATGGATAAAGAAGACTGTATATAATATATATTATTCAGCCATGAAAAAGAAGATAATCCTGCTATTTGTGACAACATGAATGGACCTTGAGGGCATTATGCTAAGAGATAAACGTCAGAGAAAGACAAATACTGTATGATATCACTTATATGTGAAATTTTAAAAAGCTGAACTCATAGAAATAGAGAATGGAAAAGTGATTGCCAGTGGTCGGGGGGTGGGAGAAATGGGGAGATGTCGGTCAAAGGGTACCAACTTCCAGTTATTAGATGAATAAGTTCTGGGGAATCTAATATACAGCATGGTGACTATAATTTACAATACTGTATTGTATACTTGAAAGTTTCTAAGAGAGTAGATCTTAAATGTTCTCATCACAAGAAAGAGATGGAAATCACATGAGGTGATGGAGCTGTTAACTAACCCTACTGTGGCAATCATTTTGCAGTATATACGTGTATCAAATCATCAAGTTGCACACTTTAAACTTACACAAAAATTATATTTCAGTTACATGTCAATAAAGTTAGGAAATAATACCATTTATACTTGTACCAAAAATGAAATACTTAATATGTACAGGACTTACATGCAGAAAACTATACAATACTGATGAAAGGAATTAAAGAACATGTAAACAAACAGAGAGACATACAATGTTCATGAACTGGAAGACTCAACACAATAAAGACGTCACTCCTCCCAAGTTGATAGACAGGTTTAATGCAATTCCTATCAAAATCCCAGCAAGACGTTTTGTAGAGATAGATGAGATTATTCTAATATTTATAAGTCAAAGGAATTACAATATCTAAGGCAATTTTGAAAAAAAAGAATTAAGTGGGAAGAAGCAGCCTACCTGATTTCAAGCCTTGTTATTTAGCTATAGTAAGCAAGGCTGTGTGGTACTGGTGGGTAGAAGCATAGACACATAGTTGAGTGGGCCAGGAGAGAGAACCCAGAAATAGACCCACACAAATGTGCCCAACTGAGTTTTGACAAAGGTGCAAAAGCAATTCAATAGAGGAAAGATCAGCTTTTCAATAAATGGTGCTGGAACAATTTGACATCCATGGGAGGAAAAAAAAAAAAAAAAGAACTTCAATCTAAGCCTTATACCTTATACAAAAATTAACTCAAAATGGACCAAGGACTTAAATACAAATTGTAAAGTATAAAACTTTCAGGGGAATTCCCTGGCAGTCCAGTGGTTAGGACCCTGTGCTTGCACTGCAGGGTGCACGGGTTCGATCCCTGGTCAGGGAACTAAGATCCCACATGCTGTGCAGCAAGGTCAAAAAACAAACAAACAAACAAAAAACAAAACAAAAAAAACTTTTAGAAAAAAATAAGAGAAAATTTCTGGGATCTATGGCAAAGAGTTCTTAGACTTGACATCAAAAGCATAATCCATAAAAGGAAAAAATGATGAACTGGTCATCATCCAAATTAAAAGATTTTGCTTTGTGAAAGATCCTATTTAAAAAATGGAGAAAATGGGACTTCCCTGGTGACGTAGTGGTTAAGACTCCACGCTCCCAGTGCAGGGGGCCCAGGTTCAATCCCTGGTCAGGGAACTAGATCCCACACGCCGCAACTAAGAGTTTGCATACCACAATTAAGGAGCCCGCGTGCCGCAACTAAGATCCAGTGCAACCAAATAAATAAATAAAATTTTTTTTTAAATGGGAAAAAAAGCTAGAATGGGGGAGAAAGTATTTGCAAACCACTTTTCTGACAAAGGACTAGAATCTAGAATAAATAAAGAATTCTCGAAGCTCAACAGTAAAACAAACAAACAAACAAACAAAAAACTCAAGCAATCCAATTAGAGAATGGCAAAGACATGAAGAGACATTTCACTGGACAAAAGATATAGATGGCAAATAAGCACATGAAAGATGTTCAATTTCATTAGCCATTAGGGACATGCAAAGTAAAACCACAGTAAGATGTCACCACACACCTATCAGAATGGGTAAAGTGAAAAATAGTGACAGTTTCAAATTCTGGCAAGGATGCAGAACAACTAGATCACTCATACTCTGCTGATGGGAATGCAAAATGGTACAGCCAATCGGGAAAAGTTTAGCAGTTTCTTAAAAAACTGAATATGCAACTCCAATATAACCTAGCAATTACACTCCTGCCTTTTTTTTCCCCCAGAGAAACGAAGACTGACATTCACACAAAACCCCATACATTAACGTTTATAAAACCGTTATTGTAATGGCTAAAAACTGGAAATGACCAAATGTTTTTCAATGGCCCTCATATTTTACTGATTGAAGTATAAACTATTTCAGTCCTGATGGAGGGCTGAAATTTTGGCATTGTCAACTAAAATTTAAAAAAGAATACATTCTTTTACCAAGTGATTCCACTCCTAAGAGCTGATTTTAAACCTCAATTCACATAAGTGTGAAATAACAAATACACGAGCTTATTCACTACAATGAGGTCATGGCAAATGTTTGGAAACCTGCCAAATGTCATTAATAAGGTCCTGGGTAAATAAATCATGGTACGTCCATTCATTGGAAAACTATGCAAGTATTACAAACGAGGAAGCTGTACAGATATAGAAAGTAGTGTAAACTGGAAAAAAAAGCATGGAATAGAACAGAGTGTATATTTATATTACCATTTGCTTAAAAAAGAAGGAATGTGAATTTATACTTGTCTTTTGCTTATATATGCTCAAGAAAGACTCATTTAAAAATACAAACAGTGATTATCTATTGTGGGTGGCATTGGTAGAAAAGTATACCATTTTATAATTTCTTATTTTGAGCCATGTGAATGTATTATCTATTAAAAATTAAAATTAAAACAAAATGTGGGCGACTAATTCCAAATTTTAAAAAGCATCCAGAGGGCCACGCTCAACCCGGTTTGGAAGACGATCCAGCCCAAGGCCACCGGTTTGTGACCTATGCCTTAAATATTGGGTTATTTGTAGGATCTTTGTCCTTAACTACAAATATGTCTTTGCTAGTCTCATGAGGCCTGCAGATCATTCTCAGCAAACAGAAATTTCAGATAGAAACACAGGCGTTCTCCAGGAACTATCTGGAAACTTCTTTTTAAGCAAACAGGTGTCCATGGTGTCAGCTTGTTTTTCATCCATATGGAAGAGGCCTGTATTTTTTTCCTTTCTGTTGGCTTCAAAGGGCAAACAGATAGGAATACTAGTTAAGTGATCACAATTTGTCATGTTGAAAAATTATGCTGCCTTATCCTAATTTGATTGTCTATAATAAAACGCACATAGGGCTTCCCTGGTGGCGCAGTGGTTGAGAATCTGCCTGCCAATGCAGGGGACGTGGGTTCGAGCCCTGGTCTGGGAAGATCCCACATGCTGCAGAGCGACTAGGCCCGTGAGCCACAATTGCTGAGCCTGAGGCTGCGCATCTGGAGCCTGTGCTCCGCAACAAGAGAGGCCGCGACAGTGAGAGGCCCGCGCACCGCGATGAAGAGTGGCCCCCGCTTGCCGCAACTAGAGAAAGCCCTCGCACAGAAATGAAGACCCAACACAGCCAAAAAAAAAAAAAAAAAAAAAAAAACGCATATAGAACTTCTGGCACCTTCCTTCCACTGTAAATTGTCAACTGGCTTTCGTCTTTCTCTACGCAAGGTCTGCATTGTCCAAGTGAAAATACAAGTGAAGGCAGGATGATCAAGGCTAAAAAAAGCCTTGTCTGGAACTATTTGTGATGAATGTCTACCTCATCTAGATGTCCCCACCGATTGTGCACACTGGTTTCATTTTGAATCTTTGTACCAAGAAATCAGTGTCTAACAGGCAGTTTAACACAGGAAAATTTGTCTAAAAAATGTTGACTGGTACAGAAACCCATTACTCTTTTCCATCTGTTGGAAATTCAAGCCACATGCTGTCTGGGATTAAAGGGAGGAGCTGTGTTTCCTCTCCCACTTGGTTGCCCCAGTGGCACAAAGGGCATCATTCGCTCAGCAACAATGCTCTCCAGACAAACATCATGTCTTTACTTTTTTTCTTCTGGGAGCACATCACCTGCATACACCCATTGTCAGATTGGGGATGAAAAATGGGATTTGGTTAATTCTTAAAGATAAAAATTTATCCTCCAATTTTCATAGAAGGGGAAGCAAATGACTTAAACAAGCAGGAAGGAACTCTAAGAACAAAGTCTACCAATAATATTTAACAGAACGTCAACATTTCCGAAGCAGTTGGGATTTTTCTTTTTTAAACTTTGTTTTACTACAAAGCCCAAAACCACCGAAGGAGGGTCTACCCCTGTAGCTAATTTTGTATTTTAATTTTTTCCCACTATACCTTCCCAATTCACATCAACGGATAAAAATGCACTGACACCTTTTACGCCCATGGCAAAAATAAGGAAAGAACTCAAGCAGCACAACCTTAAGGAATGCCAATTACGAAAGGACTTTGAAAACTGCCATCCACAACAAAATTTCTCTTTCCAAAATACACATTAGTTATACGTGTTAAAAATCAGTGTTATTTCTGAGCAAGAAATTGCCACACAAGCTCTGGATTGCACAGTTCCGGAATTACTGTGAGTGAAAATAACCTCCTGCTAAACCGCTTGTTACTACTGCAGTTTCTAATACAATTCAGGATGCTGCAAGCTTCATAGCGCTATCTAGTGGAGGAATCAGGAAATTACCTAGATTGTAGTATTCTCCTTATACTTAGGCTGTACTCAGTACTTGCTCTATTTCTAAAAAAGAGAAAATCTAGATGAGCAAAGAGTAAAAATATAACATGCACCCATTATCCCATTACAGAAAATAACTACTACTAACAATCTGCAATTTTTCTTTCCACACCCCTCTTTGGGTGGAAGGATGAATATGTGTGGGCAGGCAAGGCAAAATGATTTTTACCCAAAAGTGACCTTTCTGTATATACTATTTTGAAAGCTGCTTTTTTCTTTCTTTCTTCTTTTTTTTCTTCGGCCACACCACGTGGCATGTGGAACTTCCCCAACCAGGGATGGAACCCGCACCCTCTGCAGTGGAAGCACAGAGTCTTAACCAGTGGACCACCAGGGAAGTCCAGAACCTGCTTTTCTTATTTAACATTATGTTATAACCGTCTTCACATGTCAATACTTCTATTTCTATGTCATCTTTGTTATGATGTCCAATGTAAGGGTGTACCAGAATCAGTACAAAAACCCTGCAATCAGATCTTTTAGATCTTCCCAACTTTTCTCTTACAGAAAATGCCAGACTTAAAAAAAAAAAGCTTGTGGATAAAATGTTGCCCATTTTCTCAATAAATTCCTAGATGTCAAATTGCCTTTTCAAACTTCTTAAGACTTTAAAATTGTGTACTGCCAAAGTGCCACGGTTGAAATAAACTTCCTAGTGATCCAGGTAGTTAAGAAATTATCAGACACTTCAGAGGGCAATAAAAAGAACATAAAAGTATTGAAACGTGAAATCTAGATTTTCATTGTCTTCTGGCATGTTTTCTAATTGGGGAATCTGCATGACACAGATCTAAAAATGCTCCACTTACCTATTTTTCCCTTCTCTTTTTGGGAGGAGAGAGTGGCAACTGTTCATTTTAGCTGCTT
The DNA here is from genome assembly GCF_028021215.1 of Eschrichtius robustus. NCBI lineage: Eukaryota > Metazoa > Chordata > Mammalia > Artiodactyla > Eschrichtiidae > Eschrichtius > Eschrichtius robustus. The sequence goes on along the minus strand of NC_090839.1, from coordinate 8,446,370 downwards.
ATACTAATTGAATCAAGCAAGGTTGGACCAATTATCCAGTATGATGCTCTTTATTATAAATCATAAGATCACCACCTGTTTTAATACTCTGTAGACATAACCTCAGGATGTTAAAAACTCATATTCTATCTTGGTGGCAGAAGTGTAACATAGCACCTTGACATGGTAGAGCCTCATTAGCCCATGATATTGACGGATGCAGAGATGTTCTAGTTAAAAGATTAAATAAACCAGTTGTTCATTGTAGTGATAGGTGGAGAGTGGAAAGAAATCCATCAGAGAAAGCAATTCACACTTTCTTCCTATAAATAAGGGTTTTCCATTTTCTGTCTCAGTAACTCCTCTGCTTGAGGGGTAAGTGAATTTGTCAACTTGATTTCCAATGGCAAGTGAAATGTGGGTCGAGGATTAAGCAATACAGTGTTCTTTCCTTGCTTCTGTTTTTGGCAACAGTAATTACTTTGGGGATATTCCTAAGAACACATGAGTTGGCACACTCTTTTTTAATTTATTTATTTTTGGTTGCACTGGGTCTTTGTTGCTGCGTGGTGTGCGGGCTTCTCACTGCTGTGGCTTCTAGTTGTGGCACGCGGGCTCAGTAGTTGTGGCGCACAGGCCTAGTTGCTCCACGGCATGTGGGATCCTCCCGGACCAGGGCTCGAACCTGTGTCCCCTGCATTGGCAGGCGGATTCTTAACCACTGCGCCACCAGGGAAGCCCTGGCACACTCTTAAATACAGTCCATTACGTATGATATAAAATTGAAAAATACATTTACTGTGGGCAAAGGGTGGGTGGAGAGTGATTCCCAGTTCACATCAGGCAAAAAAAGAATCTGTGGTAGATTCTTCTGTTCTATGATCAGCTCCAACATGTGCAACCTCCAGACTGATAATGACAATTTACATTTATTAGAGAAAAAAATATCCAACATCAAAAAAACCACTTCAAAATACAAAAGCAAATAACCCATAGCCTAGAACGAGTTTGTCATCTGTTTAACAAACACTTCCCAGTAGTGAGAAAACTGTTTTGAATGCTGCCAAAATTAGGTTGCAGATTTTCTAAGAATGGTTTGGCCTTATACAGAAAAAAGAAAAGTCACATCCTTTTTCCTGAATTTTTACATTAGACCAAATCCTTCCTGACCCTACCCCCTACCCAATCCTAATTATCAGCCCCCTCTCTTCTCTGCTTTCTCAAAACTCTGTTTATTTCATTTGTAACCCTTTTAATACACTGGAACTCTTTGTGTATTTATTTTCGTGTTTATTGTTGGTCTTTCCACTAGAATGAAAGCTCCCATGAGGTACATCATTCTATCCATCCTAAAATCATTCCTGGCCCAAAGAAAGCACTCAGATGTTTGTTGAATGAATCAATGTTTGTTGAAAGTATCAATGCCTCCCATTCACTGTTCAACACCTGCCGACAAACTGACTCTTGGGCTGGATTTATAGTTTATTAGCCAGATGATCACCTAAATTGCTTCAAATTGCCTTATGCCTTGTGCTATGAAGGATGCAAAGTGGTCTCTGATTGAATTACTCTCAACTCTACCACAAGAAAATAACAGTGCAAGTGTTATAGTGAAGGACAACTCACACGCTGTACTATCGGGAACCAATAGGGAGGGGTGGGGACTTGGGTGAACTGGGGAGTGAATGCCCCATCTCGAGGGGCAGTCACAACTGACATCCCACCTGGGAATATAGGATGAAACTTCCCATTTTTCAGAAATTTCTGAAATACGGAATTCTATTGAAATCTCATAATTTAAAACTATTGTCAACTTTGTCAATTTCAGAATGTTATCAATTAATTAAAATATTATTTAAGACACTGTGTAGGTCAAATAAAACCCATCTGTGGCATGATGCATCCTACAAGAGGCCATTTTCCAACTTTGGTCTACATGCTTAGCTCAGCATTTCCTAGAAGAACTATTCCTTGGAAGATACAACTGTTCTATGGATAATTAAGTCTGAGAAGCAGTTAAAGTGAAGCAGGTGTGCTTGCTGCAGGACTTTTCAGAGGCTTAGTAGGCTGACATCCACTGTGAATCTTCAGGAGAGTATAAAGCAAGTACTATTTTCCGAAACTACTTGACGGTGGCACCCTATTTCTAGGCTGATCTCACTGGACTGATGAGTCCACAGAATGTCAGTTTGGGAAATACTAGCTTCAGGAGTTTTAAAAAGATATGTTTCCAAAGGTTCTAAACGTTCCCTCTTTTTAAACTCATAGGCACAGTGACTAAGCCTGTAGGTGACAAATTCCAGCTCTGCCGCTTTCTAGCCACTTTATCTTATGCAAGTTACTTCACTTCTCTGTGAGTTAGTAAATGCTCAATAAATCAGAACTGTTATTATAACCTTGGAAGGAGAGAATCAGACTGGATAATGCCAAAGGGAAAGTAAACTCAAAATATATTTTGCAAATTCATTGCAAAACACAATTCACTTGATATTCAACCGTGATGATTAACACCATAACATGTTAAAGGCTGAATGAAAAATACCAAATAAATAGTAGAGATTCATGATTCTACAAAGTTTATCTATGTGAAAACATCTATAGTGTACATATATTTTGAAATCATTTTTATTTAAAGTTGTGTTAGGCAGAGGTGATAATGAGATTGCAATAATATATTCTAACATTCTTTGAAAAATTGTAACATGATGTGTACGTACCACCTTCATCCTTGTCAAGTTCATCTAACAAACATTACTGCCTGCCAGGGTGTGCCAGGCAGGGTGCACTGGGGACACCCAGTTGCATAAGAAACAGTGACATCCCTCAAGATCACTGTCTCCCTATGTGAAAAGGGTGATGGTGGTAGAAAAGAGTTTTTCAAACTTCAGATTGTGACTACGGGTGGATTGGAACGTAATTTAATGGATCAAAACCAGCATTAAAACCATCAAATGAAATAGACTGGAAAGAATAGAAAATACCAGCCTGTGTTACGTGCTGTAAGAATACTACTATTTGGTGAATTCTTTGTTTCATGTACATGCATATGTATCAGGTCAAGATGTAAAATCTATTTCTTACCGTGGATCATAGTCAAGTTAAAGAGCTATTTATTTAAATAAATTACCATAGGGGGATACTGTAGTAGCCTTTAGCAGCTCCATCCACTTAATGTTTTTCTCACATAAAGTTGGATAGAAAATAATATATCTGGTTTCTACCTGTGACATATCTTTGCTGGCAGAGCCTGCTTTCTACTGAAGAAACTTTCCAACCCCCCCATTGTACCTCCACCCAGACATGTGACTTGGTTTCACCAATGAGTAAATTTTAGGAAACTCCTATTTCATTTGATAGGACATTATGACTCTATACACTGCTTGGAACTATGGCAACCTTCTTAAAACCACAAAGCCAATATTTTACAATAACTATAAATGGAGTATAACCTTTAAAAATTGTGAATCACTATCTTGTACACCCGAAACTTATATAATATTGTACATCAACTATACCACAAAAAAAAAAAGAAAGAAAGAAAAAGAAAAACCACAAGGGATCAAGCCTGTGAACCAAGCCAATACACAGAGGGCACTGAGACTGATGCATCCTGGGGCTGTGAAGATGCTGAACCAGATTAAACACCCCACTTCTCGAATTCTTATTATGTACAAGAAATAGTACATTTCCCTCACTAACGAAGCCACTATTGATTGAGTTTTTTTTTTTCTTTACTTGCAACCAAAGGTACCCTAGATGATGTACTATCCAAACTCCATCATACTGGAAGACCATTTGCTCTATTTCATTATTCTTTATTTCTAAGTTTCTGACAATTTAGAAAATATACTATTTCATTTAGCATCATTACTACTGACTGCCCATGTCATCTTTTGTCCTTGCAATAGCGTCTAGGGCAGGCAGTACCTTCCTCTTGTGAATGAAAACACAAGGTTTTGAAATGAGTGAGTGTAACAGGCTTTGGTCACTGCCGGATCTTGATTCCAGTTCTGCCACTAATTTAACTGTGTGGCCTTGAGCCACTAACTTAACTTCTCTGAGCCCCGGCTTCCTCATCTGTTAAATGGCAATAAAAATATCTACCTTGTTGTGTTGCTATAAGAATCAAAGCCATTAAGGTGTGACAAAGGCTTATTTACTACACGGCCGAGGAATAACCAATTATTAAAAACTGGGGCAATTGTTATTATTTGACTCTACCACACGGCTAGTAAGTGGTAGAATCTGAACTCATTCCTGTGTCAATCAGGCTCCTAACACTTGCACCTCTGCTACAGTAAACGTTTCACATCAAATGTTTCTTAGTGCTAATTTATAAAGTTCATAAAAATTATAGTGTTATAGCTGAAGACCTTGCCTACTCCATAACTTGTATAATTTAAGATAGGTTTTCCCCCTTTACTGACAAACACTTTTGGGTGGATAGTTCTCTTTACCTGTTGAAATGTCATGGCCTTCTGGCCAGAGGTAAACAGGATGAAATAAAAAACACACCTTGTAATTCACTTGGCCTTCAAATGCTGGAATGAGGGGATTTTTTTCTTTTTGATTTGAGATTAACTTGATATTTCCAATATTGCATGTACTAAGATTTTTGAAAAGCACTTCCTCACATCACTATTCAATTTTTCATAGTTGCAACGTTATTGCAGTTTCAAATAATTGGTAAAAACATAATATTGAGCATGAGAAGTATGGGCTTTGGAGATGGACAATTCTTTTTTAGCTGTGTAACTTGGAGTGAGTGACTTGGTTTCTCTAAAGCTTTGATTTCTTCATCCGTAAAATGGTAAAGATACAAAAATTCCCTTGAAGTTTTGATCTTTCAGTGAGATGATTCCTTCAAAGTGATTTTATCACAGAATTTCACTTAACATATAGAATACCAAAAAAAAAAAAAAAAACCCAAAAAACTAGAGGGATTCATGTTATCAGAAACCAGCCAGGAGTGGGGACATCTGGTCAGCTTCATGGAGAACTTGGCACTTGAAGGTGAAGTAGATTTCTGATAAACAGAGAGAGAAGGAGATACAGGCAGAGAAAATCCTGGGGAGTAGATGGTATCTGCACAGGTCATATGTTGGCCATTCTGACCAGATAAATTTAGGGGAATAGGGGAAAATACAGTTAGAAAAACAGACAAAGGAAAGCTGGTAGAGACCCTTGAATGTCAGACAAAGAAACTGGGGCTTGCGGGTATGGGCATTAATTTTACAACTCCTGCATCTTTTTTTTAACCCAAATTAGGACTTATGCCTTTGGTTACGTAGCTTTCAAATTCGATTCAACTGTGCTATCTCTGCAGGTTTTGGTTGAAGACTATGGAAGGGAAGGGTAAAAAGACTAAAATGTGAAGTAAGGGGGAGAAAAACCGTGATACTGATAATATTTCTCAAAATGCAATAGCTCTGTGTTAAGTACTTTACATGACTTATTTAATTTTCACAAGGGTGAATAATGTGAAAATGTGCTTGATATTATTATTATCCCCATTTTACAGATGAAGAAACTGAGGCTCAGAGTGGTTAAGTAACTTGCCCAAGGTCACACAGCCAGTAGGTGACAGACACAGAGTTGAAACCTAGGCTACTTGACTGCAATGTTTATGTTCTAATTCACTCCTTTATACCATGTAGAAAAGGACTGTAGAGACCTTGGTTCTTTCATTCCAGTTCTACCACTAAAGAGCAGTGGTAGGATGGAGTTGCCAGTAACTGAGATGAGAAGCCTGTGGGCTAAACAAGTCGGTATGTTGTCGGTGGTGGTGGTGTTGAGTGTGAATGAAGAGTTCAGTTTTGGACCTATCGCGGTCCAGATGTCCAGCGAACATTCAAATAGCAGTGTAGAAATCCAAATAGACAGGTAGCAGAGGCAGCTAGATACTCAAGTCTGGACTTCAGGGGTAGATCTAGGCTAGAGACATCAATCTGGGACTTGTCAGCAGATGGCTACATTTAACCCTTGGGACTGGAGGAGATCTGCAAGGAAGGAAGTGTAGTTAAAGACGAAGACATCCAAGAACTGAATGCTGGGGACTCCGACGTTCAGAGGGTAAGACTCAGCACGAGAGATTAAGGAAGAGCAGCCAGGGAGGTGGGGAACCTGCAAACCAAGTGAGGATGCTGCTTCAAGAAGGAAGGGATGGTGGGCTGTGTCAGATGTGACCCACAAATAGGGCAGGATAAGGACGGAGACGTACTCAGTTTGGCAGCTGAGCTGAGGGGTGGGAGGAGGTGTGACATCGTGGCAGCTTTGACAGGAGCAGGTTTTATGGACGACAAAGCCTGAATGGAGTGTGTTCAAGAGAGAAAAGAAGAGGAGGAAGCAGAACGCTGGGTACCTCTCTAAAAATCTGTAGCCTGAAAGAATTTGAGGATCAATGCACTTATCACAACCTCCCTTAAAAATGTGTGTCTCGGGACTTCCCTAGTGGCACAGTGGTTAAGAACCCGCCTGCCAATGCAGGGCACACGGGTCTGAGCCCTGGTCCGGGAAGATCCCACATGCCGCGGAGCAGCTAAGCCCATGGCGCCACAACTACTGAGCCTGCACTCTAGAGCCTGCGAGCCACAACTACTGAGCCCGTGAGCCACAACTACTGAAGCCCGCGCACCTAGAGCCCGTGCTCCGCAACAAGAGAAGCCACTGCAATGAGAAGCCCGCGCAGCGCAACTAAGAGTAGCCCCAGCTCGCTGCAACTAGAGAAAGCCCGCGCACAGCAACGAAGACCCAATGCAGCCAAAAATAAAATAAACAAATTAATTTTAAAAAAGAGTGAATTGGAAACAGGCAAATACCATCCGATTTAAAAAAAAATAGTGTGTCTCTTACTAGATTATATGATCTTTGAAGGTCTAGGACCATAATTTATCTTTTAAGTGCCTTGCACAAGGTTGGTGTTTAAAGAACACAGAATTTAATTAAACTTTTAAAAGAAAAGGGATATTCTTGTTTAAATCTCCTCAATCTGTGCTTGGCAACACTTAAAGCACCCCTACCCCCAACACAAAGACACTTCTGGAATTACCAGTGACAACAGAAATTTAGTGTTGTTGTTGTTGTTTTTTTAACCACTAAAGATCAAGTTTTCATGATGTGATCAATTTTGAGAGGGCTGAATCTCTTAAGTGCGTATCTTATAGTTCTGGTTCAATTGTTGGGGTGAGAGAAAAATTACAAAAAAACCCACCTCATCCCTGCCAACACATTGGTTTGTGTGAATCACAGCTCAGTGAAACCTTTCAGGCATATAATTTATCTTTTCTTTGGCCTATGTAGTAAATGCTTCATTTGTTCATGAATTCTGGCCTTGTTTTAATTATGCTATGCTCTGAATGTAGTTTTATAAGGCACAAAAATAAGATTGTCGTTCTGAAAACACAGATTTGTGTGTTTCCCCCAGAATGAAATGGTGGCATCTTTCTCCCAATTCACGGCTCTGTGGGTTTGTGGTTGGAATTCCAATCCAGTAAGACACACAGTGAAACCGGGTGGGGTGGGGGGGGAGGACTGAGTGGGTGGGAGAGGAGAGACAGCTGACACCGCTGAGCCCAAGGCATAATTTACCCTGAGAATTCTGAATCGATACATTGACGGCCACTTATGCATAGTATGCTACTCCCACCAAGAAAGCCATTGATTGAGAAGTTTTATTCCTGTTACTTTCTGAGGGCTGGACTCTTTCATTACACTTCCAGGACAATTGATTTTTCCCCCAAATACAGACTGTGCAGCCAGGGATCAGAACAGAAATCTTAACAATCAGAAGGCCGTTTTGCCGTTGTTGCTGTTAAAAACCTTTGCAGATATATGTATTTGAATATCCACAAGTTTACAGACTGGAGGAGAAATGAGTGGCTATTTCATAACTTTTCCATGTTTTATAAGCACGTAGGGCAGAGTGAACACTCCATATTTCAAATTCCAATGATACAACCAACCAAAAATGGAAATCTGTAGTGGAACAAACACATGCAAATTTCATGGGTGAATCTAGGGAAACAAATTCACTTACTCCAAAAGGAAGATAAGTGACAATTTTTAGATTTTCTGAGAGGTTACTAACCATAACGTCAAAATATTGCCCACAGGCTTGACTATATTAAATACCTGCCATGTTCCCAACACAGACCCCATCTTGTGAATCAAATCTCATTTTGGAGCTCATACCACTCTGGTTGAGGTGCTGTCCCAAAGAGCATTCAATTAAAAAAAAAAACTGAGTTGATAAAGCACAATTCTAAAACGTTCTGCCCTCTTCGTAGGATAGGAATGGACTGATCACATTAAGTTTTTAAGGTTAAATACTTTCAAGGGTCGGTTATCAGAGGCTGAACCGGTTTACTTAATTCGGATGGGGACTTGGATGCATCACAGACACATATCCCAAGACGGGTAAAGCTCAGTCCTTCCTTCTCTTTCCATAAATAACTCAGTCTTTTCCTAACTCAAGCCATGGGCTGGCTTTGGATGCCCACGGAAATGAAACATGTGACTATTCAAAAACTCAGAATGGCCTTAGTAGCCCATGACCAATAACAAGAAGGCAACAAGAGTTTCCCCACTCAAAGTAAAGTAGTAAAGAGCTTCTCAAATATTCATGAATATTGATGACCAGTTTATAGCCCCGAGACAAGGACGTTTCGGGCTCCAGGTTTATACATTTGATGGAAGGTTCCCTGGGCCAGGTAGGCTAATTCTCCTTGTGTCTGGACATCCTCTCCAACACTTGGCCTTCCCCACCAGAGCACTGGGCACCTTGCATTGCAACTGTGAGTTTTTTGTACCTCTTCTCTCGCTAGACCAAAAACTCCCTGAGGACCGGGACCCTGTCCTGTCCACCACTGTGGCCGTGCCTCACCTGTGCCTGGCAGTGTCACCCTCAGTAAAGATTTGATGCCAGCATACATTTGAAGGCTCACTTTGAATTAAACAGAAAGCTATTCAAATGCCTCCTGAACTGCTGCATTTGGGGAAGGGGGCATTTAAAGGGCAATTTTTCTAACTTTTGAAAGAAAATATAAGAATCAGTTCTTAGAGTAAAAATTTACAGAAATGACAAGAATGCTGATAGCATGAGCCTAAACATATGAGCCTTATCTGTTCCTCAATTCTAACAGTCCAGAATTTTCAGTTGGTGTCTAATATTTACAGTATAATTTTTGACACCATCCTGGATACATTAAAACCTCAGATTAATGTGATACTCATTTTCCTGAAGAAAAATAATATCTGGACAGTGCTTAGAACAGAGCCTGGCACATTATAAAAGCTAAATAAATGATAGCCAGTGTTATCATTAGCAACTTGGCAGGGAAGCTGGTTGTCATTAAGACAAATATATTGACAGCCACCATACATAACCATATAATAAAAAACAGCCCATTTAATTTTTTCCTGGGTCTAATCTCTAGTAGAGGCACTTTACTCCCAAATTTTGAAAAATACTGTTGTTTAAAAATCCATTAACTAAGGGAATAAGTGCCTTAAGATACAATGTTATCTACTTTTATTTCCTTCTTCATTCCAGGAGTTCTTTTCTCGGTCCCCAATACCAACGAACTCTCAAGGTTAAAATCAAATGCTCTTTTTAAGATCAAAAGGATTTGCCTTTCTTTGCGCAGGAAAGAAAGCAACCGGTTCAGATGCCTCCTTAAAAAAAAAAAAAAAAAAAAAATCTCGTTTTTTACAAAGGTATTACTCCAGCTTGTTGAAAAATAATTTGTACATAAAAGAGTCTTCCCAGAGCTGTAAAAGCTCTTTCTTTAAATGCACACTTTAGTGCAAAAGATAGTTAAAGATCAGTCCAAGCTATTAAACGTAAGAAGTGAAATGCATTCCAACAAAAGCCCATAAACATTCTGTATATGAAACCAGCTACTGAGACGGGGCAGGTATTTAAGTCTTTTAGGAACCGTTTTTATTCTGCTAATGCTTTTCCCTCCAGACGCCATTTGATCATAAATGCAACCTGTCCACCGCTGCCTTTGATAAATGGAGGGACAGATTCATCTGTATGTGACTCACCTCCTCTTTTCTTTTACATGAAACAGATGCCACAGCTGTTGTTGTTCTTCCAACAGATGTTTCTGCCCGCAGAAACACTGGCGAGCACCGCGCTGCAATGTGCTGTTGGTTCTAGAGGGATCCACGGCTTGATACCTTGTCAGGACCCCTCGGTGGTGGCACAGCAACACACGTGCAATCGTCTTGCCCCACAAGTGCCCCCCGAGCCTGCATTAAGAACAAAATGGACTGTCTTACCCTCTCTGCAGGGACATCGTCCGACTGCGTGGAAAATCCAGGAGTTTTGGCGGCGGGGTGGTGACGCTCTGCACGCCCGGCTTGCTGTTGGCGGTCCACGAGGGCCTCGTCCCGTCCCTTGTCCAGTTTGAAGAGTCTGTCAAAGAAGCTGGGGTCCTTGGGCTTGGAGGGGGCTGCCCCCCCGGACTCAGATAGACGAGACTCTGGTCCCCAAGTGGCAGAGAGGCCCTCGGCTTGGGCCGGGGTCTGCACGGGGGTTTTATCTGGGTCGCACCCCAGTGCAGCTGCCACCGGAAGTGCCATGGGCTCACTCGGGTCTTTGTTCCCTAGAGCTTTAACGGAGCTGACATCAAGCTTCACTGGTCCAGTGGATGAATCCGTGGCTTGGTCTCCGGTACGTCCTGGTACAGGCCGAGAGAGTGTCAAGAAAAAACGAGATTTAGCAGCTGGTGTCTGGGCTTTGGCCTCCTTCCCAAGATTCTCCCCGTTGGCATCCGCAACAGCGCTTATCTCCATTGTCTTGGGGGAAGAAGTGGCCACATTATCCTCCTGGACACTTGTTTCCAAATCGACTGTAAACACAAACAGAAACAGCGGTCATTCAGCCCAGCGAGGAAATTCAAGGATTGCTAATGGACTCCCACCGTCTCCTACACAGAGGCTGCGATGCGGTCTGGGACTCCGCTGTGCCTGGGTCCCTCTGCGGAGCAGAAGTCAGCCATCGAGGTGTCTTCTGACCCTGCTTTTCTCTGGAGAGAGGAACGGATGATTAGGGAAGAGGAAAGCCAAGTTACTGGAAAGCACGCACCAGGTACTGTGTTAGTGACACATTAATTATCTTCTTTATCTCCGCGGGAATCCTGTGAGAGGCAAATTATCATGCTTTCACCTGGGAGGCAGGACAGCAGTTATGGCGTTAGGAGAACAAGTTTCCCAGCCTCGGGACTTATTGCCGTTTGGGGCCGTATCATTCTTTGTTCCGGGGTCCACCTTGTGCCTTGCAGGGTGTACGGCAGCATCCCCGGCCTCTACCCACCGGGCGCCCATAGCACCCCCTAGTGGTGACAACCAGAAATGTCTCCGGAAGTTGCCAAATGTCCCCTGGGGGCAAAACTCACATTCGAGAACCACGGAGCCAGACTGTCAATTTGAATCTGAGTTACTTAACTTTTCTGTGCCTCAATTTTCTGGTAAAATGAGGCAAATAGTAGAACTTACACCCATAATTTTGTCATGAAGATTCCATGAGTTAATATTTTTAAAGCACATCGAACAGTGCCTGGAATATAGTAAATGCTCAATAAATGTTATGAACGTTAGTTATTGTCATTATTCATGAGTGAGAAAATGGGACAGCCAGAGAGGTTGATCCACCTTCCCACAGCTGGCCAGCAAGCAGAATCTGGTTATGGGTAGAAATCTGACTCCAAAGTTCATGCTCTATCTTATATTCTAGAAAGTTTCCATTGTGAAGTCTGGAAGTTCAGATGTCTACACAGGAAAGTGGATTAGACCTTGGGTCACATGGAGGCAGAGTGTAGCGTTACCTGTGCAAGACTGTGGGTGCAGGTTCTGCCCCCTCCAGGGAGGGGCGCTGTTTCCAGAATCCACCTGTTTCCGTTTTGAACTCTGCATCGACCTAACGGAACTGCATCCTTTCCGAGGGCCCTTTTCTAAAGCAGTGCAATATTAAGGAAAAAAGATACACTACAAAATTGGAAATCACAGTTAAAGATCAAGATTCGCCACCGTTAAGCTGTGCGACCTTGGGCAAGTCACTAAAACTCTTTGAATTTTCTCATTTGTAAAATGGGGAAAATAGAAGCTCCCTTGCAGGGTTGTTCTGATGTTTAAAGGAGAAAACTCACGCAAAGGATCAAGAATCCTGCCTTTCCCAGAGTAGCTGCCTAGTAACTGACAGACACTGTGACTGTGTAGTCTGTAGTCAACCACTTCTTAATATCTGTTTGCAGGAAGATAGAAAGAGAAAGAAGAGAACCGAGGCTTCTTTAGCTCTTCTCACATTGCTCGCAGGTAGTTAAGAAATACACACATCCGTTAGCAATTATTTTTGCCAAACTCTAGTATCTCACAGTGTCTAAAGTCAAGAACAAACAGTAAAGGAGAGAGAGAGGGAGGGAGAGGGAGGGAGAGAGGGCTCTGGATCTTTGTGCAGAGTGGCGGTCTCCTCTTTAAGCTTTGAGGAGCGGAGAAGAAATGGTACGGAAGACCAGTGACATGCACTAGGGGTTCCTCATAAGCTCAGACCCTTTGTGAACACTGGATATATCCTTTGGCTCTTCTTAACCATTTTTCTCGTGGTCCTGGAATTCGTAATCGTGGTAACTGTTATACTCAGAAGGGAAGAGGGAGGGAGAGAGTGGGAATAAAGAAGTGATGGATGGATGTGTCAAGATGCCAAATAAGCAGCTCAGGCAGTTGAACTGTCAGAGTGAATATAAATGAATTGTGGGGATGCTCCAAACAAGGAGAAGAGGAGGCAGCTGACAAAAAAGGGAGAGACTACGATTCAAAACCAGGAAGGGCTTTTCAAAATGCCAAGAACATCCACTGACCTCCTCTAGTCTTCCGTACTCTCTGGCGGGAAAACAAGGAGCTAGTGGTAAGTAAGAGCGTTGCAGTCAGAGAAAAAGTCTTTGGAAAAGACCTTCCCATGGACAGACTTCTAAAAAAGTGCCAATATATTGCTTCCATAAAGGATCCGTTCCTTACATCCAGGTATCTAAACCAGACTTCAATGCCTGAAGAGTTACAGCAGATACAAACCATAACTCTTGATATCAGAGAATGGGTAAAGTGTTTTTGATGACTTGTAAGAACTAGGACCTCTTAGATGGGACAACCCATTTCCATGAAGCTCTGCCCCCCAAACCTGGGTGAGTGTATATCCAAGTCCATCATCTGGAGCTTCTATTTCCCTTGCTAAAATGCTCACCTCCTAGGTGGGCACATGACCTAAGCTAGACTAACAAAAATCAATCTTGCGATTTTTGCTGAACCTACTAGAACAGAGTTACAAATCTTTGTGCTTGGCTTGGCAAACCAGTAGGAGGTACGTCTGGAGCTGGTGGCCTTGGCTGTCACCTTTCAGAGTGCTTGCCTGAGAACTAACATAGATGAAAGCGGAGCCAAGAGATCCATGGTAGCATTTGGACACCTGAATCCAGCTGTCCCTGAAGCTGGTTTACAATTACATAGCCATAGCCAGCAAGTCTTTTTTTTTTTTTTTTTTTTTCCATTTATGCCAGTTCAAATTAAGTACATACTCAGTGACTTGGAGAGAATTTCAGGGAATTGGTCAGTACCTATTTCACCTGTTAATTAATAGCAATCAATCCTCTCCTTTGAGAAGTGGTCTCCAGGCTCTTCAAATATGTCTAGGAGGCATTTAATATGGGATGAAGGAGGGGAAAGAAAATGAAATGGGAGAAAGTGAGTTCTAAGAAGCTGGATAGAAACAAAAAAATACCCACCAACACTTTGTTTTCTCAGTAAAAGTGAAGGAAAAAACTCCACGTGGGCAAAGAGATTACAGTCATTTGAGACCTTAGGTAAGCATTAAAAAACAAATAAATTATGTTCTGAAACATTAACTTACACACACACACACACACACACACACACACACACACACACACCCCAATCTGTGTGAATGAGTAGGAAGAAAACCCACTGGAGTTCCAGGTTTTATATTCTTGCAAAGATGGGGATAATTTACAAGCCTTCCTCACATTATTATGGAAAGAATAAAAAGTTCCTTCTAGATGACTGGAACTAAGCTTTCCGTTCCTATGAAAAATCTTGGGAGAAGCCCATCTGGAATCTGGTTTCAATAAAAAGTTTTCTCATAAAGCAGACAAACAGATGACATACCAAAGAGATTTTACTTTCCATGAAAAAAATGTGTAAGAGTTTAAGGAAGATAAAAAGAAATCAAGTAAGAATGCAAATGGTAGCTCCCAAATATTTAGGAGAGTTGAAAATTTTGATCTCCTTAATGCAGAAAAGATATTTTGTAGTGTGTGTGTATGTGTGTGTTTTAAGAAAGTCTTTTTTTTTAAATTTATTTATTTTTTGGCTGCGTTGGGTCTTTGCTGCTGTGTGCGGGCTTTCTCTAGTTGTGGCGAGCAGGGGCCATTCCTCGCTGTGGTGCACGGGGTTCTCACTGTGGTGGCCTCTCTCGTTGCAGAGCACAGGCTCTAAGTGTGTGGGCTTCAGTAGTTGAAGCACGCGGGCTCCGTAGTTGTGGCTCGTGGGCTCTAGAGCGCAGGCTCAGTAGTTGCAGCGCACGGGCTTAGTTGCTCCACGGCATGTGGGATCTTCCCGGACCAGGGCTCGAACCCACGTCCCCTGCACTGGCAGGCGGATTCTTAACCACTGCACCACCAGGGTAGCCCTAAGAAAGTCATTTTATCTAGACATGTGATGGAGATGAATGGCATCTTAGCGTAATTGTTAAGTACTTAGATTGTGGATCAGAGGGACCTGGGTTTAACCTCTAAAATATTAAATATTTGACCTGGACAAGTTACTTTATATCTCTGTGCCTCAATTTTCCTATAAAATGGACAAGAAAATAAGTGTCTTCTTCAAAGGGAGACTGTGAGGATTAAATGAAATACTTCCTACACAGTACTTAACACAGGCAGGTATGTGTGGATATTTAACAAATATTAGTTGTTTTGTTATATCTATATATTATTACTACAATTACTATTTAATTTTCTAAATAGAAGCATAAGGGAAGGAATTATTCCAATGGTTTAACCTCTAAATTTGGGTGCTCTGGAAAGACTTTTAAAATAGTAATGATATGAATTCATTTATCTTCAGAAAGCTAAGAACCTGGGCCAGAGAAGTTTCAAGAATGCTTTTTCCAAGCACCAAGTATTCTTAGTTAAAACAAACTGCTTCATCAGATTTCTATCACATATTTAAGACAAACACATACACACACACACAAGGTTTGTGTTACACTATTCAGAACTTCTGAGTAAGGGCTATCTTTTGTTTTGTTTTTTTCATGTGCCAAAGCTACAATTTTCACTTGGTACAACTGTAAACACAATAGCTAATATTCATGGAATGTTTCCCAGGTGCCAGGCATTACAGTAAATGCTGTATGTAACAAGATACATTTTATTTATGTATTATAGCAAATCTATGCTAGATACCATCATCACTCCCATTTCACAGGTGTGGAAACTGCGGCTCTGAGAATAAAGTCACTTTTCTAACATTATCCTGCTCACAAGTGGTGGAGTCAGGATTTGAACACATGTTTGCCTGATTTCAAAGCTCAAATTCCTAACAATGTATTGTAGTAGAAGCAAGAACAGAAGAGCAAGGGAGGAAAGATGAGTGGAACAAAGTTTGGGTAACAGAATTAGTGGATTTTCAAGAAAAAAAAAAAAACAACTCTGCACAAGGGGGAATAAAAGCCTGTGCTTTCTCATATCTGGGCAACATTGGTGTATGATTTTTGTTTATTTGTTTTAAATAAAAATCAGATCATATCATTAATCTGCATAAAACTATCCAAAGAGGGCCTCATCACAATTAAAATCAAGTCCAAATACAACAGAGAAGAACAAACCTGACTCCATATTGGATCTATCCCTTTAGCTCTAACCCTTGTGCTCTGTTGCCTGTGCTTAGTCATGCTGGCTCTGCAACTTTGTATAAAAAATGTTGCCTAAAGCCTGAAATATACAGGAGAGCCCATTGTCAGATGGGCTCTGACTTTAAAGGTATAAAAAATGTTGCCTAGAGCCTGAAATATACAGGAGAGCCCATTCTCAGATGGGCTCTGACCTTTAAAGGTATAATACTTTTCCTTTCATATAGAGATAGAAAGTTGCAGAACAGAAAATAACATTTGTCTTGGTGGAAGCTTATAGGAACATTATAACCAGACCTACATGGACAGCTGCAAGAACGAAGGATTCTGTCACCAAGAAGTCTGCAGCAACCAGCCACACCCCCTTTTAGTATAAAAGAAGCCTGAATTCTAACTCGGGGAACATGGTTCTTTGGGACACTAATCCACCATCTTCTTGGTCTACTGGCTTTCCGAATAAAGTCGCTATTCCTTGCCCCAATGCCTCATCTCTCAAGTTATTGGTCTGTCATGCAGCACAAACTTGGACTCGGTAATACAAACTCTACGGTAGACCACACCCACCAGAACCTCAGATCATACTGTGTGCTTCCTCTCACCTCTCAGCTCACCAATTGTAGTCTCACCCGAGGCCCTTCGCACTACTTGTCCTTTCCACCTGGGAATGCTTCCCCTAAGATCTTCCATGGCTACCTCGTTATCATTCAGGCCCCAGGTCAGGCCTTCCTAGACCACCCTCTCTAAAGTAACCCCTCCCGCTCACCCCCATTCACTCCACGGATTTTGCAGAGCGTTCATTGGTCTCTGAAATGATCTCATTGATTCATCGTTTACTTGTTTCTTCCCCAGTAGAACATAAGCCCTGAATGGACAGACTTGGTCTGTTTTGATTACAGCTGCATCCCCAGTGCCCCCAGCAGTGCTTGGCATATAGTAGGATTAAGTCAGGGAACACGGTAAGGCAGGGAGAAGGGCCAGGGGCATAGCAGGTGCTCAGCAGCCATGATTTTAACAGCGGCAAAAATAGCAACCCAAGTAATAATGGTGGTGGCAGAGATGGAGTTCTTTCGTTTTTTAACTTTTATGTACATTTTTTATTGAAGTATAGTTGATTTACATTATATTGGCCTCAGGTGTACAACATAATGATTCAATATTTTTATAGCTTATACTCCATTTAAAGTTATTACAAACCAATGGCTATATCTCCTTGTGCTGTACAATACATGCTTTTGTTTATATATTTTATACAATGTAGTTTGTATCTCTTAATCCCTTACCCCTATGTTTCCCCTCCCTGCCACTTTCATTTTAAAATGGCTAAACTTATTTTGGACTTCTTTTAAGAATTCATTATCTAAACATTCCTAGTTCTTAAGGTTAAAGAGGCAAACAGAAACTGTCATCAAAATTTTATCCACAAATGAAGTGTCCACTTACGATTCCCCACTCAGACATCCCCTCCTATGCGACACTGTCACAAGTGTCAATATGGTGGTCAGTCAGGATAAAAGCTAAATAAAGAGGAAATACAATGCACACTAATTGTAAAGGGAAATTGCAAATCTTGCAAAAGATGGAAGAGTTCATAGTCATATAAAGATCACACACATGGTTATTGTTGGATGAGGATCTGGCAGAGTTAAAGTAGTTCGCCAAAGAAGAAGGAAAAATAGAAGGGAAAGTAGATGATGACACACTAAACTCTTCAAAAGAGAACTGTAGCTGAATATCAAAGGATTACAATAGGCCCTAGGGAAGACTGATGAAGACCTCAAAAAGTTTTACAAAAATGACCCTTTTGCGGTCAGCCTGCAGGAGTCAAATGACACTTCAAACAACTGTGGCTTTCTGTGTTGTGTAAATGCATTTGTTGTTTTAAAGGTCTTGAAATAAGGATTCACATGGCAGCTGCCTATGGCTTGGAGGGAGATGTTAGATTTGAAAACTTCACTGAATGATCAGATTTCACGCTCTCCATCTCAATATTAAAAAGCCAGGTTATCTTCTCCAAGAGATTCTAGCATAAATAAAAGAAAGGAATGGGTTTGCGGGGCAGGAGGGAAGAATTCTCAACTGTCAGCTGGATACAATGTGTCTAAACATTTGGTGATGAAAATGCTGGGTTCAAACATTACGTGGGCAGAAGGTAACTCACGCCACGCTCTCGCGAAAGCATCCTCTAAAGTCAGCAGTGACTCTTAGTCACTGTGGGGCAAGACTACACCAGTGACTTATGATTTTTCCTCTCCTCTTTACTCACACATTTCCTATCATTCATATGCCTGTAAAAGTCTGGAACATACAAAGATAATTTAACTGTAGAACCAGGCTTTGCTCCAACATGAGCAAATATTTCACTCAAAGACACATCAGATGTTTGATTTTTTCTCAGTTTGATAATAATACACGTTTAACATGTGTTTACCGCCCATATGATTAATCTTTCAACCCTTTCCTTTCCCTGTCTCTACCCTCTACCCTCATTGCAGTATAATGAACATCTGCAACCCGGGGTGGCTTATCAAACTTTGTTCATGCTCAGACAAATACATACAAGCCTCCCAGATACACATACACATATCCTGGTTGGTTTTTATAAAAATAGGATTATGTTAGATTTTTTTGTTTGTTTGTTTTTTTAACATCTTTATGGGAGTATAATTGCTTTATAATGGTGTGTTAGTTTCTGCTTTATAACAAAGTGAATCAGCTATACATATACATATATCCCCATATCCCCTCCCTCTTGTGTCTCCCTCCCACCCTCCCTATCCCACCCCTCTAGGTGGTCACAAAGCACTGAGCTGATCTCCCTGTACTATGCGGCTGCTTCCCACTAGCTATCTATTTTACATCTGGTAGTGTATATATGTCCATGCCACCCTCTCACTTCGTCCCAGCTTCCCCTTCCCCCTTCCCGTGTCCTCAAGTCCATTCTCTACGTCTGCGTCTTTAATCCTGTCCTGCCCCGAGGTTCATCAGAACCTTTTTTTTTTTTTAGATTCCATATATATGTGTTAGCATACGGTATTTGGATATTGTTTTTGATTGCTTTTATATATCACTGTTATGGATTAAATGTTTGTGTCTGACGCCCCCCCGAAGTTCATAAGCTGAATCTTAACCTCCACTGTGATGGTATTAGGAGGTGGGGGCTTTGGGAGGTAATTAGGTCATGAGGGTGGAGCCCTCATGAATGGGATTAGTGCCCTTAGAAAGGAGGCACTAAAGAGCTCTTGCTTCCTCCACCATGTGAGGACACAGTGAAAAGATGGCTGACTGTGAACCAGGAACCTGTCCCTCACCAGACAAAGAATCTGCTGGCACCCTGATTTTGGACTTCTCAGCCTCTAGCACAGTGAGAAATAAATGGTTATTGTTTAAGCCACCCAGTCTATGGTATTTTTGTTAGAGCAGTCCAAATGGACTAAGACATCAATAGTTCTCCCTCTCAATCAATATATCCAAATCTATCTTATCTTTTTTTTAATAGCTGCAAAATATTCCTTAGTATGGATATACCAAAAGACATGTATGCCATTGCCTAATTAATGAACATTCTGATAGTTTCCAAACCTTTATTTTTCCATTTCCATTATAAACAACATTGGGGAAAACTTCCATGTTCAAAAATCCTAAACTAGTGCTTTATTTCTATGGAATAGAGGTACAGATGTAGAATTGCTGCACACAAATTAATGTGCATTTAACTTCTAAAATAGACACTGCCAGATTACTTCCCCAAAAGAGGCTCTAGAGATTCACATTTCCAGCAGCAATGTGATGAGTGGCTCCCACCCCCAAGGGTAGCAGTGATGCAAAGCAGCAGGAACACTGATCACATATATTTACAATATTAAACACCTTTTAAATGGTAAAAAACAAAAAAACAAAAAAACAAACAACTTACCAGGAAAATCATATAACATTCTATTAGTGCCCTCAGCTCTTAGGATACAAAGGGTAAGCTTTGGAGATGGTAGGTGGGGGTAGGTTGAATTCAGGCCACATAGAACACTGCTAAAAAGTGACAGTTATTAGCTTGGGGCCCCAGGGCACTGAGAGTAGCTAGCCAGAAAGTCATATGAAACAAGGGGCTAGAGGAGAAGGATGCGGAAAACAGCCAAATCAAGAAGACATTATAGGACTTCCCTGGTGGCACAGTGGTTAAGAACCCGCCTGCCAATGCAGGAGACATGGGTTCGAGCCCTGATCCGGAAGATCCCACATGCTGTGGAGCAACTAAGCCTGTGCACCACAACTACTGAGCCTGCGCTCTAGAGCACGTGAGCCACAACTACTGAGCCTGTGTGCTGCAACTACTGAAGCCCACGTGCCTAGAGCCCGTGCTCCCAACAAGAGAAGCCACCACAATGAGAAGCCCACGCACCGCAACGAAGAGTAGCCCCTGCTCGCCGAACCAGAGAAAAACCCGCGTGCAACAACGAAGACCCAACGCAGCCAAAAATAAAATAAAATAAAATAAAATAAACTTATAAAAAAAAAAGAAGACATTATATTCTGCAGAGTAGAGATACAAATGATCAATGAGCGCATAAAAAGATGCTCAACATCATCAGCCATTAGGGAAAGGCAATCAAAACCACAATATGTTACCCCTTCACACCCACTAGGATGGCCACAATCAAAAAGACAGGCAATAACCAGTGTTGAGGAGGATGTGGAGAAATCGGAACCCCCATACATTCCTGCTGGGATGTAAAATGGTGCAACTGCTTTGCAGTTCTTTAAAAAGTTAGACATCAAGTTGCTACATGACCCAGTAATTCCCTTCCTAGGTACATAACCAAGAGAATGAAAACATATGTTCACACAAAAACTTGCACACAACTCAAATGTCCATCAGCTGATGACTGGATAAACAAAATGTGGCATATCCATACAGTGGAGTATTATTTAGCCATACAAAACAATGAAGTACTGCTACCTGCTACAACATGGGTGAACATTGAAAACATTATGCTAAGTGAAAGAATCCAAATACAAAATGCCACATATTGTATGATTCTCTTTATATGAAATGTCCGGAATAGGCAAATCCACAGAGACAGAAAGTAGATTAGTGGTTGCCAGGGGCTGGGGGAGGAGAACTAGAGATTAACTGCTCAAGGAACACTTCTTTGTGAGGTGATGAAAATGATCAGGAATCAGATCGTGGTGATGGTCGCACTACCTTGTGAATATACGAAAAATCACTACGCTGTACACTTGAAAAGCGTGAATTTTATGGAATATGAATTATATCTCAATTTTGAAAATGAAGACATTATATAAACACCAACACAGCAGGGGATGGCTCTTGGGCAGGGGATAAACACCAAACATGAGCAGAGACTCCACAGAAAAGACAGATGGTTGGCTTTTAAGCCAATGAAAAGATGTGCAACCTTATGAATAGTAAAATATAAGCAAAATAAAATTATGAGACTTAGCTCTCCTCCTATCAACTTGGTAAAAAGGGAAACATTCAGTAACCGGTAGTGGAGAAAGTATGAGAAAGAATGGCCGCATCTCTTCTGGGTAGGGGCGTAATTTGGCTGTCTCTTTGGAGGATAATTCAGTAATATATATCAATATTTAAAAATTCACACACTCTGGGAGCTCTGATTTCTACTTCTGGAATGTTACCCTATAAATACAATCGCACAGAGCCACAAAGATACATATAACAGATACACATCGTCTGCTGGACGATTGCTGTGGTGGCAAAATAGTAGAAACACCCTAATGGCTTATCAATAGGGAGCTGGTTAAATAAATGATCATTTGTCCACACAGTGAATTGCTCCACAGGCATTAACGTTCCCCAAGACATACAGTAAGTGAAAAAAAGCCATGTCCAACGGTCTGTAATAGTATGTTCCCATTTGTTTTCTTAATGGTGTCAAGAGGTAGAGGGGAGGATTTAAAAATATACACACGTGGAATACCTCTGGCCACAAGAAACTGTAAAGAGTTCTGGCCTCTCAGAAAGGAAATTTGGGGATGGAGGTTGGGGAGCGATCAGAGTTGGGGGTGGGAAAGTGTTCCCTGTCCTATCTTATTATGTAGACTGTTGAGAATGTTTGCTAGGTATACCCCCCAGGTCACTTAAAAATGTAAAGTAATGAAAAGAAAAAATAAAGGGAAAGGAGAGGTCTAGAAAAGAGAGGTGGGATTTAAAGCCAACTGGAGGAATGTTTGACCTGCTTCCGGTTTACCTGGGGCTGCCCAGCGGTGATGGCAGGCTCTGTAAGTAACAAGGTGCAGCTCTGCTTGGAGGAGTTGCCAGGCCAAGTGGGTCCTGCATCCTGGAGTGAGGGGCATGACCTCTGGGGCACCTCCATATTCCAGAGTCTGACCCTTTGCTCAGCAAACTCAGAAACTCAAACTTTTTAAGTCACTTGGAATCCCTGTACCTCCCAGAGGTCATTCTAAAAAGGACTCATGAATTAACCACAGGCAGCTTATTGGTTAAAGGCAATAGAGCTGCCAAGGGGACGGGTCACAGGCGACCTCCCGCCCACTTGGTCCCTCCCTGTGGGAGACTCACATGGGATCCCATCACCATGGGCAGGATGCCCGGTGAGCCCAGAGGTCAAGCCAGCACACTCGGAGTTGGCTGTAGGATTTAAATGTTTAATTGTTTCAGGCTGGGATAACCTGATGGCAATGATGATGATTAAAAAAGGCTTTGTTGAGAGATGCCCTTTAGGGAGAAAAACTTTACAGAATCAGAGGTTGGCAAACATGAGATCCACTGACAGCTTGGTGTTGGGCCAGCAGAATGTTCAGATGTTTCTGAATTGGGGAATTTCATTTGCAAATCCTAAAATGGGGCTTTCACTGAAATATCCTCTTATCTGCTGAGGGATTCTCATAGGGCAGCCAGGCCAAGGGCTGAGACAGGGAGAGTTTCCAGTTTCCTGCAGCCTCCACATCTCGTGCCAGTTCTCAGATGCAGTGGTCCTCGCTTCTGGGGGAGTGTCAGAATCTCCAGGAAGGCTTGTGAGAACAGAGGGCCAGCCCCACCCACAGCATTGGATTCTGGAGGTCTGAGCTGGGCTGCAGGTCCAACTAGTTCGAGGTGACGGGATGATGCTGGTCCAGGGACCACTCTGAGAATCACTGATACACATCCCAGCTTTTGTACTGACACATGGAGCCAGACTCCGCTTATGTTTCCCTGTTCTCATTCCCAGAAGTATTTGGTCTTTGAGGTATGTTTGCATATATCAGATCTCACCCACTAATATGTTGTTTCAATTGTTAAACTTCTAGCAATTTGGAGGGCACCTTGCCATTTATTTGGTCTCACTGATTTATTATTTTTATTTTTGTTAACTGAAAAGTTGTTGGCAAGTGGGTGTGCTTATTCCATTTCCAGATCTGGTGAAAATGCACCCTGGGGAAATGAGATGATGTGCAGTTGTCACAGGACGATACTGTTTCTCTTCTTGCTGTTTTTTTATGTTTTCCCTTGGTCTCTCCCTGACTCTCTCGGTCTTCCCTTCAAGAGAGGGACAGGTTCACATCGCTCAAGCTGCAGGAACCGTGTGGATGCTTCTATCTTTAGAGAGCAGTGTGCTGGCTGTCTTCTTGGTCCAGAGAGGCACAGAGCAGGTTGTGTGTTACTTGACAGCTGCGTGGAAGTTCAGGCACCCAGACGGTCTGCGCCCTGGAACGGAAAGCTATGCCCCGAGTGTCAGCCACGGCAGGGACAAAAATGTTCCCAAATTAAAACAGAAATGCCAATGTTTTACTTTTGAAAAATGTGAATAAGGAATTTTCTACTGGAGTGTATTTCAAAGGGTTTTCAACGCTGGCGGAACACGAGGAGCTTTAAAAATACTTAGCCCAGGGAAACTTGGAAAAAGACATGCCCGGGCCCTACACTCCAGGGCTTCTGATTGTATTATTCCAGGTGAGGCCTCGGTACGAGGGTTTAAAAATTCCCCAGCAGATTCTAATGTGCATTCAAGTTTGGGAACCACTATTTTCAGGAGTCTACATAAGTATAATGACCATCATTTATTGTTTCAGGCACCAAGTAAAGGGGTTTGCAAGCACTATCTGATTTTCTCTACCATCAGGTCACGAAGTCTCTTGTTTATCCTCACACAGCTGCTGAGAGGTGGGGTGAGGCCTCAGACACAAGTGCTTTGTCCAAAAGCACCTGTCTAACCATTGTACAGGCAGACCTTGGAGATTTGGTTTGGCACCAGATCACAGCAATAAAATAAATATTGCAATAAAGTGAGTCACACAAAGTTTTTGGTTTCTCAGTGCATATCAAAGTTATGTTTACACTATACTGTAGTCTATTAAGTGTGCAGTAGCATTAGGTCTACAAAAAGTGCATGCCTTAATTTAAAAATACTCGATTGCTAAAAAATGCTAAGCATCATTTTGAGCCTTCCGAAAGTCATATGCTTTTTGCTGGTGGAGGGTCTTTCCTCGATGTGGATACTGCTGACTGATCAGGGTGATGGTTGCTGAAGGTTGGGAGGCCGTGGCAATGTCTTAAAATAAGACAACCATGAAGTTTGCCCCTTTCACGAATGATTTCTCTGCGATGCTGTTTGACAGCGTTTTACCCACAGTAGACCTTCTTTCAAAATTGGAGTCAATCCTCTCAAACCCTGCCGCTGTTTTATCAACTAAGTTCATGTAATATTCTAAATTCTTTGTTGTCATTTCAACAATCTTCGCAGGTTCATCACCAGGAGTAGATTCCATCTCAAGAAACCATTTCTTTGCTCATCCGTTGGAAGCAACTCCTCATTCATGAAGGTTTTATCATGAGATTGCAGCAATTCAGTCACATCCTCACGCTCCACTTCGAATTCTAGTTCTCTTGCTATTTCCACTGCACCTGCAGTGGCTTCCTCCACTGAATCTTCAACCCCACAAGGTCATCCATGAGGGTTGGAATCAACTTCTTCCAAACTCCTGTCAATGCTGATATTTTGACCTCTTTCCATGAAGCACGGATGCTCTTAATGGCATCTAGAATGGTGAATCTTCCCTAGAAGGTTTTCAATTGACTTTGCCCAGATCCATCAGAGGAATCACTGTCTATGGCAGCTATAGACTTACGAGATGTATTTCTTAAATAATAAGACTTGAAAGGCAACATTACTTCTTGATCCGTGGGCTGCAGAACGGACGTTGCGTTGGCAGGTATGAAAACGACAGTAATCTCGTACTTCTCCATCAGAGCTCTTGGGTGACAGAGCGCATCATCGACGAGCAGCAATGTTTTGAAAGGAATCTTCTTTCTGAGCAGTAGATCTCAAGAGTGGGTTTACAATATTCAGTAAATCATGTTGTAAGTAGATGTGCTGTCATCCAGGCTTTGCTCTTCCATGTACGGAGCACAGGCAGAGCAGAGTTAGCCCTTAAGGGCCCTGGGATTTTCAGAACTGTAACTGAGCATTGGCGTCAACTTAATGTCACCAGCTGCATTAACCCCTAACAAGAGTCAGCCTGCCCTTCGAAGCTTTGAAGCCGGGCATTGACTTCTCCTCTCTAGCTATGAAAGTCCTAAATGGCATCTTCTTCCAATAGAAAGCTGTTTCATCTACACTGAAAATCTGTTGTTTAGTGTCACCACCTTCACTAATTATCTCAGCTAGATCTTCTGGATAACTTGCTGCAGCTTCTACATCAGCACTTGCTGCTTCACCGTGTACGTTTCTGTCATGGAAATGGCTTCTTTCCCTAAACCTCATGAACCAACCTCTGCTGGCTTCATTCAAACTTTTCTTCTGCAGTTTCCTCACTTCTCTCATGCTTCATAGAATTGAAGAGAGTGAGGGCTTTCTCTGGATTAGGCTCTTTTTTTTTTTTTGCTCAAGCTAACATTGTGGCTGATTTGACCTTCTATCCAGACCACTAAAACTTTCTCCATGTCAGCAATAAGGCTGTTTTACTTTCTTACCATTCATGCGCTCACTGCAATAGCACTTTTCATTTCCTTCAAGAACTTTTCCTTTGCGTTCACAACTTGGCTAACAATTTGGCACAAGCTTTCGGTTTGTCTTGTCTTTCAACATGCCTTCCTCACTACGCTTAATCATTTCTAGCGTTTGATTTAAAGTGAGAGATGTGTGACTCTTCCTTTCACTTGAACACTTAGAGGCTGCCATAGTGTTATTAACTGTCCTAATTTCAACAATTGTTGTGTCTCAGGGAATAGGGAGGCCTGAGGACGGGGAGAGAGGTGGGGAAACAGCTGGTCGGTGGAGCAGACAGAACACACGACATTTATTGATTAAGCTCACTGTCTTACATGGGCAAGGTCTGCAGCACCCCAAATGATACAGAGACATGCAGTGAGCAAATGCTGTTGGAATAATGGCCTCCATAGACTGGCTCAACACGGAGTTGCCACAAACCTTCAATTTGTAAAAAATGCAATATCTGCAAAGCACAATCAAGTGAAGCGCAATAAAACAACATGTGCCTGTATTATACGGCTTCCCTCCTGAAGAAGCTATCTAAAATACAAAGAATAAAAAACATGTACAAGAATGTTTATTGCAACATTGCTCAGAGTAGAGAAAAATAGAAAAAAAAAAAAAAACGCCCAACATCAGGGTAATGGCTGAATGAATTACAGTACATCCACACCTTAAAATATCTTGTAGCTGTTACAAAACAATGAATTAAAGATGTACCAGTTGAATGGGAGGGATTTGCACACGTTTGTGGAGCTCAAGGATTTGTCCTGGCCTGGGATGGCCGGAACATTTGGGGACTAGCTGAGCATTTCTTTCTTATCACGTGGCTTCTTCATGTGACTAGCTTGGGCTCCCTTCCACCATGGCAGTCTGAGTCGTTCTGACATGGTGGTTAGCTTTCCCCAGAGCTAGTGCTATGAAAGACAAAGGCAGAGGCTGGAAGGCTTCTTAAGACTTAGGCTTGCAAGTCATGCATCTTCCCTTCCACTACATATTATTGGTTCTACAGGGTCATCCCAGATATCAAGGGAGAGGACTACAGGGGTGTGAATACTGGGAAGGCTTGATTATTGGGGGGAGGGGAGGGATGTGCAATTTTGGAGACTGTCTATCACAGCAGAGTAACAGGGAGGCTACATGTACCAGACAGAAATTCTCCACTAGAATTTCTGATGAGAAAAAGCACTAAGAGGTTGAGAAGTATTAGATTTCACAGGGACTGCTGCATACTTCCAAGGACAGAGGAGCAAGGAGCTGTCAGGCCATCTGGCAGAGCCAGTTTTCAGGATTCTCTGTAACCACTTTAAGTAGAGAGCTGATGCAGTGCAACCCAGAGGAAGTGCCTGTGTGGGTGGCACATCTAGCAGGGTTGCAGGGTGGAGAACTGAAGATAGGGAGCTTATTTATTGAGTGAGATATATACAGCAAGATGGTGGAAGGAGAGAGAAAACGGGCGTTCAGGAAATGAGATAGATCCCTTTAATGACTTTTGAAAGGCCTGAGTAAACATTATGTGCTACTTTTGGTTGCTCAATAATTCTTTGAAATCAAAACACTGGCAGACACTGGGGACCGCCTGTCCAGTGGCCAATCCACTCCAACCCGGTTTCTTTGCTTGCTGCCCAGAGAAGTACCTGACTTCCCAGCAGCCCCTGCAGCTAGTGGTGGTCATGTGACCTCATTCTGGCCAATGAGATATAAGTGGATGCCTACCTGAGGCGGGGGCTTCTAGGAAGGACCTTCCTTTCCTTTCTAATAAAAGGAGAAAAAAGAGTAGCAAATCGTGACTTTTCCCTTCTGGCTTTTGGGTCCTGTCATGTAAGGACGTGACGTGTGGGTCTGTGGCATCTTGTGAGCCACAGTACATAATTGGCACACTTATTTGGTGTCTTGATAATGCCGTCAAGATGCTGCACCGAGCTTGGAACTGCCAACCCCCAGACTTCTTGTTATAATTAAAAGTGCTATTTACTTAGGGCTGTATTATTGCAGCAGATACATCAGGATCTACAACTCTCCCTTCAGCCGCATTTTCTTGCTCTGCTGCCACTGGTCTGATGTGCCACTGTTCATTTGTTCATCAGTCATTTCCAAGCCCTTTGTGTATCTCAGAGCCTGTGTTAACTTTGGGATTATTGTAAGAACAAAGGAAACACTCTGCCCTCAGGAATTTTTACTCGAGTGGGCGAAACATTACAAAAGCCGGCCAATTGTGGGGAGATAGAGGGTGCTCAGAGGACACGTGTGTTTGCTCCCTTCCCAACCAGTGAGGCTGGTCCCAAGTCTTTCTCTCTATCAGGTAGCTATGAGTTTTGGCACTGGGTCTCCCATCACACTTTGCCCAGGCATCACGATTGGCATATTCTTTTCCTCTCATTCACCATGTTACAGCATCGGCAGGAGCACTCTTTACTCAAGTTAAGGATTTTCAATCCAGTGAAATGATTCCACTTCTTTTTTTAAAAAAAGCAAAACCAGGCAATCCTTTTTAGAAAAAATCAACTAGGAACAAAAAAAGGAAAGATTAATTTTTTAGAAACTTCTTACCCAGGTGAAACAGAGACAGTCTTGTGTTTTCTGAAAAATGGCGTTTTCTGGCAGATAAATCACGCCTTAGACTCTACCATGCATCAGCAGTGAGAACTGAACAATTTTTTTAAAAGGGGGAACTAATGTGATAAATTTGATAGAAAGGAATCGAAGAAGGAGAAAAATGAGGCATTTTTATTTCCCTAAAAACTGGTGAGGTTTTAGGCATAAATACACAGGTGGGAAAGTCTGGTCAGGTGATACAACAGGGGAAAGGCCAGTGATAAGGGACACTCATGACAGTGGACTCTGCTTGTAGATTTCCCTGTCTTTTTATTTTGTCACATTTACCCTGTGCCAGCCACTGTTCTTGGAGCCACCCTACAGAGTTAATATTATTATTATTCCCATTTTCTAGATGAGTCTCTGAGAGTACACATTTCTTGCCAAGGTTACATAGCTAGTGAGCGGCAGAGCCAGGACCTGGTCTGTGAGCCTCCGAAGCTTCAGTGTGCTCATATTAGTTTCCTTTTGCTGCTGTAACAAATTACCATAATTTTTGTGCCTTAAAACAACACAAAATATCTTACAGTTCTAAAGGTCAGACATCAAAAATGGGTCAACTCCTGGAAGCTTGAGGGGAGAATCTGCTTCCTTGCTCTGAAATCGAGCAGGACCCTACAGGACCTTCTAGGGGACAGACCTCTGTGTCTCCCGCCTCTTGTTTATAGAAAACCTTTAGCCTCCTAGGCCTTCCCCAAGTTCCCAAGAGCAAATTTAATCACAGAAATGAGAAAATGCAGAAACAAAGGAAGACAGTCAAGCAAGACAAAAGAATAATAGTTTAGCCACAAAGCAAAGTCAAGACCTTTAGTTCCTCTTCAAGGGCTACAGATAATATCCTGAGCCATATCCTTGAGTTGCTTTGCAGATACTAAAAACCCCACAGGTGGAGGAAGTTAACTACATGATGACCACCAGCAATGGAGACCCCAGACCAGTTAGAACCAGAAGGTTGATGACTGAAATTTCTGAAATACCTCCCAGTTACCTCACCACCAACCAATCAGAAGAACGTCCACGAGCTGATCAGGCAGCCTGCAACCCTCTCCCTCAGCTTGCTTTTAAAAACCCTTCCCCAAAAGCCAGGGGAGAGTTCAAGTCTTTTGAGCCTAAGCTGCCCATTCTCCACGCTGGGCACCTTGCAATAAACACTGTACTTTCCTTCACCACAATCCAGTGTCAGTACACTGGCTTTGCTGTGCACGGGGCGAGTGGACCCAAGTTTGGTTTGGTAATCCACATTCCTTGCCTCATGGCCCATTCCTCCATATTCAAGGCCAGCAATGGAGCACCTTGAAGTCTCCCTCTCTGTGACATCACTCCATCATTATATCTCTTTCTCTGACTCTGACCCTCCTGCCTCCTGTTACCATGGCTGTCAGTCTTGAGCTCTAACCCTCTGCCTTGCTTAAGGGGATGTGAGCTACAGAGAAGTGTTATCCTTATCCGACAGGAGACCACCAGAAGAGAAAAACAAGAGCCCACCGGAACTGGTTCAAATCAGCAAGGGCCAAAATGGCGGAAGCCCTGACCTCCAGCAGACCGTGAACTTCATTATATGCTCAATGTAATACGTTAGCAGCTAAGTAACACCCAGCAGCGCCGTGACCGTTGACAGTTGCCATGGCAACAGCCGGAGGAGGGCACACAGGGACTGAAAAGGGGTGTTGTTTCAGTACTGAGCATACCACACCCCTATTCTCGGAGAAGTCATGAACATTTCTCCCTCTCTTTACTCAGTTCCCTCCCTTTTGCCTCGACCCTCCTATATATACAGTGTCTCAGACCAAGGCAGGTTGAGAAGTTGATTTTCGAACTAAGTCCCCACTTCTCCATTCTCTGGCCATTGAATAAAGCTTGTGCTGTTTCAGCCTCAGCGTCAGTTTCGTCATTGGCTGTGTGAATCCGAACAGAAAAGCACCTTCCCCACCAAGGCAGGGGGCTTCGGCCCGGCTAGGGCCTGAGTGGTGATCCATACGACCAATCCGGTAACACCCCCTCTTATAAGGACCCTGTGGTTATAGTAGCCCGTCTGGATAATCCAGGATCAGCTCCCCATCTCGAGATCCTTAATTTAATCACCTCTGCAAAACCTGCTTTTGACATGCAAGGTAACATATTCACAGGTTCCGGAGATTCAGATGTGGACATCTGGCCTCCTTTTCTTAGCAGGATAGTTTTGAGATCCCTCACGGTGCTGTATTTGGCGGTAGCTCCTTCCTATTTTTGCTGAGGACTGTGTGTGTCTGCCCTAACTGATGCAACCACTCTACTGACGGACATTTTGCTCTTTTGGAAGTACTTCCCCAGCTACTTTGGAATTCAAATCAACATGTACTGGAAAAAGAAAGGGAGAAACTAAATATATGAATTTAAACAATCACGTTTTGGTAGAGCAAACACATTAGCCTCTAACCCGAAGTTGCAAGACAATGTGTTGCTCTCCGTGGCACTGCAGGTAAATGACATTGTGCATGGCTTTGGCATCATTATCAGTTTTCTCTGACACAAGACTTTCAAATGGCATCTGAAATTGGCAAATTGAGCTAGAAATATAATGTGGCAATAAAAATGAGACATTTTGATTTTCTAAGATATTGTTATTGAAGATGAATTATAATGCTAAGCTTTGGAGAGAAAGCCCTCATCCACATGAGCTGTACTACTTGATGCTTGTTTGATATCAAAATCTCCTGGTCTCTTGCCCTTCCCAAGAAAAAATACTGTGCGAAATAAATTTATTTCTATGAGGAAACAGAATGTAATTTCATGAATCAGTTTAAAAGAAGTGTTTTGCCTGACTGCTCTCTCCCACAGTGTCTCCGGAAGACAAATAAGTAAAACATTGAAAAAGACTAAGGGATGTAGGAAAAAAAAATTTTAAGGTCAGATTTTAAATTTGTAAGTGCTATGCTAGACAGAGCTAATACAGTTAACTTCAAACTGTAATGACAGCCTTTATTAACATTAAATCCAACACAGAAAAATAAACTTTCCTCACATGTTGACCACGTGCCAGGCACTCTTCCAAATATTGTAGGTGTATCAACTCCTTTAACTTCCCAGTGATCTTCGAAGCTTTGGCTTACTGTTATTATGATTCCCATTTTACAGATGTGAGAACAGAGAGGCTGAGCAACTTGCCTACGGTCACACAGCAGAGCCACAACTTGAATTTAGCATCCTGGCTCCCTGGGCTGTGTGCTCAGCCACTGTGCCATCACTGCTTCTCAATAAGTTTTCACAGGAAACATTCCCGCATGGCAATGAACAGTTTTAATTGTAATAGGAAAAAGTAGAGATGGAAGTAAGGAAAACAGTCACCAGCATCCCACTTAGCTATTTTTCTGGTGACTTTTCTCTATGTGCATACATACATGCAAACACCAAGAGAGATGAACACAAACGTACATCAAAAGACCCAGTCAGAAAATTCTGTCCAAAGGACAAAAAAAGTCACCCAGAATCCCACTTTTATACCCCTTTAAAAACTGCATCGAAAATTATAATAACCTAGGGGAAGGAGCACGAGGAGATAAGCTGCCTTCCTCATTAAATGAGATAATCATTCCAAAGCGAGTTGCAGAGGCCTGGGTTGGCAATGAATGTAGGCAGAGTTTTTGACTTCAGAGGATTAACTTAAACCCTTTACAGATAATCAAGCTGGTGCTGATGCAAGGCTGCAGGGTATGAGAGCTATGTGCCACCAACCTACGACTCACTCAAACCAGATTCTCTTTTCCCTTGTGTGTAGGTATCCACACAGCAATACACTGTCCCAGACTGTTACCCTGTATTTCTGTTACTTATTTTCCTCTTTCCAGGAAGACTGCCTCTCATATATAAATAAATGTTGGGAGCAGGGAGGAAAGGAGGGAAGGAGGGAGAAAAAAAGGGAGGGAGGGGCAGAGAAGGAGAGAGACAGAAAGAGAGAGAAAGGCTTTCTCAATTTTCAAGTTTGTTCCTATGTCCTTCCTACACACTCCTTGCCCTTGTACCCCATATTAAATAGGGGCATAAAAACAACAACAGTAATAATACAAACAAAATGATGATAAAGAAAACCATTTCTGCAGGGCATATTATATTCTCAGTGCCTCTCAATTTTTTGAGAACACCTACAGTTTGCAAATTATAAAAACAATATGACTCTCATTTCAAAGTCTGTGCATCTCAATAGCCAGCTTTACACTGTTCTCATCAAAGGCCGCTGCTGTCAATACAATCCATTTTGTGCACATCAAAGTAGAAGCTTGACTCACAGGGTTGAAAGGCAGGAAGAGACTTGTGACATGATCTCATCCTGTGGTTGCCAATCCTGGCTATGTGTCAGAATCTTCTAGAAAGCTTTCAAAAGTTCAGATCCCCCGGCCTCAACCTTAGGGTATTCTAGACAGAGGCTAGGGGTTGGGACCTGGGCATCGAAATTTTTAACAAGCAACCTAGGGGTATAATGTATTAAGAAATAAAGGACTTCCCTGGATGTCCAGTGGTTAAGACTCTATGCTTCCACTGCAGGGGGCACGGGTTTGATCCCTAGTCAGGAAACTAAGATCCCGCAAGCAGTGCGGCGTGGCCAAAAAATAAAAATAAATTTAAAAATAAATCTATATTTGGCCTTCGTCTCTGTTCCTGGCACAGAGCTCCTAAAGCTTAACTTTAAGAGCCACGAAGAAGACTTTTATCATTCATAACAAGCCAGCCCCTTTTAACCACATCTGAGTTTATGCTATTGAGGTGACTTTGGAAGAGCCCCTAAGGATGGGGGCCCCGGTTGCCAGGGGAACAAGTCATGTGATTAGAGGGCTGGGACTTTCAGCCTCACCGCTCCCCATCTCCAGGGAGGGGAGAGTAGCTGGATATTGAGTTCCACCGTCAATGGCCAATGATTTAATCAAGCATGCCTACATAATAAAGCCTCCATAAACGTCCCTAAAGAACAGGGTTCAGAGAGCTTATGGGTTGGTGACCACGTGGAGGTGCTGGGAGGGTGGCTTGTCCAGAGAGGGCATGGAAGATCCACTGCCCGATCCACTGTCCCCAGGATCCCCTCCCCCATACCTTCCCCTATGCATCTCTTCCATCTGGCCCGTTGCTGAGTTGTATCCTCTTATAATGAACTGGTAATCTAATAAGTACATTGTTTTCCTGTGTTCTGTGAGCCATTCTAGCAAATGACTGAATCTGAGGAGGAGGTCGTGAGAACCTCTGATTTGTAGCCAAGTAGGACAGAAGTTGTGGGTAACCTGGGGACTCCCCACTTGCCATTGGCAACTGAAGTGGGAGGTAGTCTTGTGGGAGTGAGCCCTTAACCTGTGGGAACTTGTTGCTAACTCTGGGTTGATGGTGTCAGAACCGAACTGAACTGTGGGACACCCAGCTGGTGTCACAGAATCACTTGTATGGAAAACCCACACATCTGGTGTCAGATGTGGTGTGGGTAGCAGAGCATAGCGAGGGGAAACAGAGAGCAGTTGTTTTTCTTACACTAGGAAATTCTAAAGCTTCTGGAACCAATGCTATGATTCATCTCATTGTTCAGGAAATGAAGCTGAAGCCCAGAAACTTACATGTAAAGGACAGCAACCATAGCCATCATGTAATCATGAAAGCTAATACATACATGGCACTTACTATGCGCCAGGCACTGAAAGAGGTACTTCTATTATATCTGATATCTATGCTGTAGGTACTGTTATTATCCCGCTTCACAGACAAGGAGGCTGAGGTTCAGAGAGGTTAATTAACTGGCTCAAGGTCACAAAGCTGGTAGGTGGCAAAACCAGCAGTCTGATTCCAGAGTTCTTACCCTCAACCACTGGGCTATACTGCCTCATATAATTTATAGATATTCCTCACATAGTAGAACTCAGTCATTTTTGATGCTTTGAATTTATAGCCTTATACTCCAGAATGAAATCAAATAGGTAAGTACATTGTCCAGTTTTAATACTGCCCTCTGTTGTCTTCTATATTTTACTTGTTTCTTTGGAATTCCTAAGTGCTGTGTAATATGTAAAATGCTTGGTGAATGATCTCCTTGAGTCCTCTCAGCAATTCTGTGAGCTAGGTGTTCTTATCCCCACTTTACAGATGAGAAAACCGAGGCTTAGAAAGCCAAACGACTTGCTCCAGGTCACACAGCTAGTAAGCTGCAGGGCAGGGATTTTCACTTTGGTCTGTCGGACTCTGAAGAGGCCAGCCTCTCAGTGTCTCTACTCTATTGCTTTTAACTCATTGCTGTAAAGCCTCAGCCTCTTCCAGGTGTCATACATACTCAAGACAGATGAGTACTGTTAAGAGTTGAATTGCCGAGGGGCTTCCCTGGTGGTGCAGTGGTTGAGAATCCGCCTGCCTATGCAAGAGACACGGGTTCGAGCCCTGGTCCGGGAGGATCCCACATGCCATAGAGCAGCTGGGCCCATGCGCCACAACTGCTGAGCCTGTGCTCTGGAGCCCACGGGCCACAGCTGCTGAGGCCCGTGAGCCTAGAGCCCGTGCTCCGCGACGGGAGAGGCCGCCGCGGTGAGAGGGCTGCACACCACTGCGAAGAGTGGCCCCCGCTCGCCTCAACTAGAGAAAAGCCCATGTGCAGCAACGCAGACCCAATGCAGCCAAAAATAAATATAAATAAATAAATAAATAATTAATTAATAAAAAAAAAAAAAAGAGTTGAGTTGCCAAGAAGATGAAGTCCTAGCCCCCAGTTCCTATGACCTCATTTGGAAAGAGGGTCTTTACAGAGGACCAAGTTAAGATGAGGCCAGGGGCTTCCCTGGTGGCGCAGTGGTTAAGAATCCGCCTGCCAATGCAGGGGACACGGGTTCGAGCCCTGGTCCGGGAAGATCCCACATGCCGCGGAGCAACTAAGCCTGTGAACCACAACTACTGAGCCTGTGCTCTAGAGCCCACGAGCCACAACTACTGAAGCCCACGAGCCACAACTACTGAAGCCCGGGCACCTAGAGCCCGTGCACCACAACAAGAGAAGCCACTGAAAAGAGAAGCCCGAGCACTGCAACGAAGAGTAGCCCCCGCTCGCTGCAACTAGAGAAAGCCTGCGTGCAGCAACGAAGACCCAATGCAGCCAAAAATTATAAATAAAATAATTAAAAAAAAAAAAAAGATGAGGCCAGTGGGGGTGTGCCCAATCCCACGGGGCTGTGTCCGTATAAAAGGGGGCGGTTTGGACACAGAGACAGACAATCGGAGAAGGAAGATGCTACAAAGACACACGGAGAGCACCACGTAGAAGCCAAGGCGTGCTTGAGGCCACCAGGAGCCAGGGCACAGGCAGGGAAACAGATTCTTCCGCAAACTCTCAGAAGGCGCCAACCCTGCCCACACCTTGATTTCCAGCTTCTGGCCCCAACACGGTGAGACAATACATTTCTGTTGCTTAAGCCACCTGATTCGTGACACTGTGTTTGCAGCCCCAGGAACTAATACAAGTGCCTTCCACGTGAGTCTGTGGCTTCAACTCTTCCACCTTGTTTCACCATCAACAGGGATCAGCAGACCCTTCACCATCCCCCCAACCCCCAGGAGGCGCAGTCCCCACGTGACACTGACCTTCATGGCAGAGCTGAACGGGGTGGGTGGATACCATCACCGGCATCCCATTTTGACCGCACTCGTCGCCAGATGCCACCTGGAACAGAATATGTGGCAGTATTAGCCGAGTCTCTGGGGGAAGTCAGAAAAACTCAAGGAAGAACCTCAAGGCCACAAGGGTGCCTCACAAAATTAAAGTCTGCATGTCTAGGAACTACCCCGTTTTCTATCACACCTCAGAGAAACTATACAACCCGCTGCAAGGACTGGACTCCTGTGTTGATAAGAGCTTTGCATGGTCTCTACCTCCTTTCAGTGAGCCCCACAAGCACGGGCAGGACAGACACCCTCGTACAGATGGGACACACAGGCAAACTGGGGCGCTGGTCTGACCAGGGAGGGGACAAGAACTTGACATGCTGTGAGGCTCACCACACTCCAGGGTCCTGCACACAAGCACCAGCCTCTCTCCTCAAATACAGCAAGTTCGGGCTTCCCTGGTGGCGCAGTGGTTGAGAGTCTGCCTGCCAATGCAGGGGACACGGGTTCGAGCCCTGGTCTGGGAAGATCCCACATGCCGCGGAGCGACTAGGCCTGTGAGCCACAACTACTGAGCCTGCGCGTCTGGAGCCTGTGCTCCGCAACAAGAGAGGCCGCGATAGTGAGAGGCCCGCGCACCGCGATGGAGAGTGGCCCCCGCCCGCCACAACTGGAGAAAGCCCTCGCACAGAAACGAAGACCCAACACAGCCAAAAATAAATAAATAAATAAATTAATTAATTAAAAAAAAAATACAGGAAGTTCGTTGTTGCTATTTTTCTGCTCCACACCCACTCCTTCCACTGCACTGTTACAACCCCGTTCCAATTTTAGACCACTGCCCTGATTTTTTTTCTCTTCTGTTATTTATTGCAGACATTTAAAAAGATTATACATATATATGTATGCATAGATGTACATATATATATACACACATGCACATATACACATACACTCACATGGAAAGAAAAAAAGGTTGCAATAAAGAATGTATGTTATATAATGTCATTTTAGTAATAAAATAAATTACACCTCTAATAGTTGGCATTAACTGAATATTGATTATATGCTAAGTACTTTGCATATCGTGTCTTATTTTGCTAATACTATTAGTAGTATAATATATGTTAATAAGTGCGGAGAGAAAAAAAACCTAAAAGACTAAATACTCACCTCCTGATGATGGGAAACTACTGGGGAGATGTGGAAGACGTTTCCTTTCTTTATATTTTTGTAACAGTTTTGCTTAAAAGAAGCCTGTGTTGGGAGTTCCCTGGCAGTCCAGTGGTTAGGACTCGGGGCTTTCACTGCCGGGGCCCAGGTTCAATCCCTGGTCGGGGAATTAAGATCCCCCAAGCCACACGGTGTGGCCAAAAATAAATAGATAAAAATAAAAGAAGCCTGTGTTCTTGAATTTATCATTAACCCTACCAAGAAATCATAAAATTGAAATATCAAACTCATGTGATCATTTGGCTCTGAGGTCATAACTGGCATCCCTGGGGTAATACTTGGTGTGCAAATTTGATTTACTTGGCTCACAGACGTTTTGTTTGGGTTTTTTTTTAAGTATTTTGGAATCAGTTGCCAATATTGAAAAAATCAGGAGGTTGCATTAACACCATTTTCCAGCTTCAAATGAAAAATAAGTCTCTGGGAACGTGCTGAGGGTAAAGTTGGTCAGAACCAGCTGTCTGCAAATGGGCTTCACCGTCCTGCTTTGCTCATTTTTGTCACTGCCTGGTCCTGGAGGCCAGAGGCTCCCAGACTTGGAATCATCTGGGGATCTTGGGAAACTACTGATGGCAGGGCCCCTACCCGGAGGTTGTGTTTTAGTTGGTCTCAGGTGGTACTGGGCATCGGGCGTTTTCAACATTTCCCAGGGATTCTAATACATGGTCAGATGCGAGAATCTTCTCTGAATCCAGCCTTCTATTCTGAGCAGGAATTCCCTCTATGCTGTGATCAATATCAGTTCGTAGGTATTACCTCCTCCTACAATGATCTCCATGTCTAACTGGGCTCTAAATCTTAAACTGAATTGATTGCAGAAGCACTGGTGGTGGACATTTAGGTTCTCTGCTGCCTGCTTGTAGATCTAAGGTCTAAGGAGAAGCACTTGGGTATCCCTGGCCTCAGCCCTCCAGAGCAATCTTCTAAAGGAGGGATTCACAAACAAGAAGTTCTACACGTTGGCTGAACACGCGACAGTTGAGGAGCCTTGAAAATACAGGTGCCGCCCTGGTTCCCACACACAGATTCTGATTTCATTGGTCTAGGGCACAATTCCAGCCTCACAATTTATTTTTAAGTTTCCCAGATGATTCTGATGTCCAGCCACGGCTGCAAACTGCTGATCAAAAACTGGGTTTCTCATCCTCAGCACTGCTGATACTTTGGGCTGGATCATTCTCCGCTGTGGGGCCGTCCTGTGCATTGCAGGGGGTCTAGTAGCATCCCTGGCTCTACTCACTAGATGCCAGGAGCACTACCCGAGTTGTGACAACCAAGAAACATCTCCAGACATTGCCAAGTGTCCCCTGGTGGGGAGGCAAAATCACCCACAGTTGAGAACCCCTGGTCCAAACCCACCTGGGAACAGAGATCAGATTGGCCCCATGGGAATCAATCACCATGGAGACATAGGTTTCACAGGCTCCCAGCCCTGCAACTTCTGACTCAGCAGGCCTTGAGCGGGGCCTAAGGGCCTGCACTTTCAACAAGCTCCTTGATGGGTTCTGGAGGTTTGAATACAACTGCACAACCCCTGGGAAAAGCAGCATCATCAATCACGCCTCTGTGATGAGCCCTGGGCAGGCCCCCCGACTCTCCCAACTAGTAGCTAATGACCCAGTGACCATAACTACGCTACCTTGTGAGTGTCTGCTTCCGAGTCATTCTCTTGGTCCTCGACTCTTTGGGGAACACTCATTTGGTTACCCATTGTTCCTGCAACGGAGAAAAAGAGAGACACAGAGAAAAATGAAAACCCAAGACCAGTAGAAATCTCACTCCTGCCTATAAAACTAAGGTGCAGAGACTGCCAAGTTACTGTGGGTATATTATCACAAGCCCCAGGTTGACCAATTGCTTATGTTTATTTTGGGGAATGAGGGGAGACTCTGGGCTCATAAATTCAACAGAATTGAAGTCAAATGCAGCCCCAGTTTTCAACTGCATTTCATTGGTGGGAGAATATTATCATCTCAAAAAGGATATTCTGTGTAGATAACATTTTCTTCTTTCTTAGCCAGTCACAACTATTATATCAAGGAGATTTTAGAATGGGGACAGTTAAAATAATACTTATAATTTTTAGTATTCTCTGATCCTCAAACTAAATTTAGTCCCCTGTTAAAACCTCTAATAGGACTGGCACTTGTTTTTCATAGCACTTAGCACTACGTGTAATTATATATTTATTTGGCTATATTTTCATTCATTTATTGATTCAACAAATATATAGTGAGTACCAGCTCTGTACCTTACGCTGTGCCAGACACTAGAGTTACAGCTGTGAATTAAATGGATGAGGCCCCCGACTTCATGGAGTTGAAATCTGTTGGGTGGACAGACAATAAACAAATAGACAATAAATCCACAAATCAGGCCGTTTTCGATAGTTCAAGGCAGCATGGTGCAGTGGTTATGAGCACAGACTGGGAGCAAGACAACCTGGGCTTGAACCCTCTCCCTGCCCCTCACTGCTGTGTGTCCTTGGATGAGTTGATTAGCCTCTCTGTGCCTTACAGGACTGCTACAAGGACACAATGAGTTAATGCTTTAAAGTGGTTAGAATAATGTGTGGCTCTTAAGAAGCAATATATATGTTAATGTGTTATCAAAACACATAGGGTTCAGTGCTATGAATAAAAAGGAAATTGGTAACATAACAAGAAGGGGGCCACAGCAGAGGGCAAGAGGTGGCAGCACTGAATAGGATGGTTCTGGAATGAAGTAACAATTGATCTAGACTTGGAGGGCAAAACAGAGTATTTAACTTCTGTCTCCCTTCCCCAATAAACTGTAAGCACCATGAGGGCAGGGACTGTCTGTCTTTACCCACTGTTATATCTCCTATTCTCAGCACTGCATTTGCATTGATCAGGTGCTGAATTATTACTTATTAGTTGAGTGGAGGGAATAATCATTCATAACAACCCCTCACCCGGCAGGCGCTGAACTAGACACTTACCCACATTATCACTAAACCTCTCAAGAGCCTTGTTAGAACAATGACGATAATAGTTGACAATAATTTAGCATGTTCTCAGTTCCAAGCACTGTTTTCCAAGAGCGTTTCCTGTACCATCTCACGTAGCCCTACACACCCGTGTGAAAGAGGTGTTGCCATCGTGTCCCTCTAGCTGAGAGGAAGCTGAGTCACAAGGAGGTAAATTACTTTCCAAAGGTCAGCCTGTTAAAGATGGCAGAGGCTAGATTCAAACACCGGCTGCCTGTGCTCCCAACCACCGGAATGTTCCACATATTATTACCTCCCCTTGGAAAGGAGGGAATTGAGTCTCCCAAACTCACCCAGGACACATCCAGAAAATGGCCAAGTGAGGATTTGACCCAAAGTATGTCTGGTTCCAGAAGTGGGACTCTTTCAGCCACTCCAAGCTTCCTTACTACCTAAAAGCTTCTCTTCCACGCACATAAACGATTCCAGCGTAGCGTGCATCTCCAAAGACCTGGCTGCTGGCTCATCTGCCCTGATGGCTCTCAGAATAACAGCCAGGGCTTTTGCTTTCTGGCTGAAAGCAGCCAGTGCCTCTCCAAGGATTCCCATGGGCCTCTGGCCCATGGTATGAGTTTTTATGCCCTGGTAATAGACTCAAGTAATCAGAAACTGGGGAGGCCAGAAAAGGGCTTTCTTGGGGGAACGTGGTAGATATCAGAATCTGGGGATTATATATGTTTACTAATTACAACATGTAATCAAGCTGAGCAGTGCTAAAACATACAGGACACTAGTTATGTTGCAATATTTTCTATTTATAAAATCCAAGATATACATACTTATAATAGGCCATCACTTCATCTATAAATGGGACTTTATGAATATAATATTGAATATTCAAGGCCAG
Source organism: Eschrichtius robustus (assembly GCF_028021215.1). NCBI lineage: Eukaryota > Metazoa > Chordata > Mammalia > Artiodactyla > Eschrichtiidae > Eschrichtius > Eschrichtius robustus. The sequence continues at coordinate 8,405,223 of NC_090839.1, read as the reverse complement.
GGTCAGGAAATGACAGCTGGGGGACAAATCCAGCCTGCTGCCTGTTTTAGCATGGCCAGTGAGCTAAGAATGGGTTTTACATTTATAAGTGGTTGGAAAAAAAATCAGAAGAATCATAGATTGTGACACATGAAAATTATATGAAATTCAAATTTTGGTATCCATAAATAAAATTTTATTGGAAGACGTCCATGCCCATTCATTTATGTATAGTCTACGTACGTCTGCTTTCACGTACTGAGGCAGAGTTGAGTAGTTGCAACAGAGACCATATGGCCTGCAAAGCTTAAGATATTTACTGTCTGGCCCTTTCTACAAAGTTTATCACTTCTGCTCAAGATCACCCTGGGTAACATATACCCATTTTGCAAATAAGGAGATTGAAGCAGCTGAAAGGTTAAGTGTTGCCCAAATTGAGACTGACCAGGATTTGAACCCACTGTGTACAAAAATAATGACAACAACACTCTAACAACCATAGTAATGATAAGATAGTAATAATAATAATAACAACAACAAATTTGGTGAGTGCTTACCATGTGCTGAGAAACTGTTCTAAGAGCTTTACTTGCTGTAAATGAATTTACTCCTTATAGCAAATCAACAAGGCAGTGGTATCATCATTCCAATTTTACAGATGAGAAAACTGAGCTTTGTAGGTTAAATTCCTTGACCAAGGCCACTTGCAAAAATGGACACACACTAGATGACATCTCCATCATCCAGGTTGTATAAAATTAAAAATTATTTACCAATAGATTTACAAACTTTCAAAGTTCCTGTTATTCAATTTAAATTTAGTTCAATTTGGGGGCTACCTTCAATAAAAATGTTTGAGGTTATGAAAAAATCTTTGGACTGGGAGAGGTGTCATGTGCGCAAGCAGGAGAGAAATTTTTTCAACCCACAGAGTTCGGGTTCCATTACCCCAATCATTGCACTTTTAAGGAGCCTCTTGGCTGATTCAAGGCAAAATGGACTGAAAAAAGGAAAATCCATTTGCACGTCTTTTGCAGGGACAACTTGGACTCAGATAACATTGCTTTCCACCAGCAGTTACAACATATGTGTTGTGAAATTGCTCCTGCCCTTCCTTCAAATTTTGCGAGGAGCCGGATTTCCACGAGACAAAAACAAACGGTTACTGCCACCTATTGGTCAACGTCAGTATCGGCAGAAATGAACATATTCAGCCTCTAGGGCAAGGTCAGAATGTCTGGGGAAGTCAAAGGAAACGGTTTTACGTTTAGCAGTTAAACCTTCCGATAAAAGTTGGCAAGACAGTGGCAAGTCCTCTAGCCCCAAAGATAGTACAACTAATAAGACAATAATGATGATCACATCTGCCTTATGACGTGCCAGCCCAGTGCTAAGAATTCCAGGTGGAGAGCACTGCAGCAGGATAAAAATGTGGGCTCTGGAGACAAACCACCAAGTTGAGAATACCTGCTCGGCTACATACTGAATGAGTGACCCTGAGCCAGTTACTGAGCCTCACTGGGCCTCAGTTTCCTCTTCTGTAAAATGGGGATAATAAGGGCACACACTTAAGAGTTTCATGGGAGTTAAAGGCGTTAATACGTGGAAGGTGCCCCGAACAGGGTCTGGCACGCAGTGAGTACCCTGAAGGTGTTCTTCATGATTAGAAGTATCACCATGATCATCATTGATATTTTCAGTCATTTTCCCCCAGTTGTCTGATATAATCAACTAAAGAACTTTGCAGCACTTCTGATTCCTATGATCATCTCACCAAAAAGTCAGGTTGGGACCCCGGATCTGTATTTTTAGCAAATGCACACAGGTGATTCTCACGATCAGGCACGTAAGGGGAAACACCGTGATGGGGAACATCATCCAGGTTGTCCCGGGAATGAGGGCATTCTGGGATGCAGGACTTTCCTGTTAAAGCTAGGAAAGTCCTGAGCAAACCAGGATAAGCTGATCACCCTGGAAGCCAGGTCGGGGACTCTGTGAGGCAAGGACCCTTTTTATCCCCATTTAGCAGATGGTAAAACCGAGGCTCCAGGTGGTCCAGACGACAATTCCTGTCTGTGATGAAGTTTTCTCCAGTCTCCAACAAAGGAGAAACATAAATCAGAAGACAAGTTTTTTCATCAAGAAAAACATATTCTTTGAAAGAGCTAGGTTTTATTTTGAAAAAAAAAAAAAAGTTTGAAGGTGATGTCAAAATGCCCCTTCTTTCATGAACTGATGGTGTGAGTTGTTTTGTTCTTATGACCTTATCTGACATTAAACACAAGCCTCCATATGGCAGAGGGGTTTGTTTTTGAAATTGGACTCATGTTTGAGGGCCCAGCATCTGGAGAACATGGGGTAAGTCTTTGGCTGGGGCTCATTCAGATGAGAAAGTCCCTTTACTTCTCCACTTCCTGACTGTGTCCTTGAGGCTAGTCTTCAAACTGGGTTACACATTAGAATCACCGTTGGAGATTTAAATGCCCGTGCCCGGGCCCCAGCCAGACCCATTCCATCAGACTCCCCGGGGTGGGGCCCGGGCATCGGAATATTTTCAAGATCTCTGGGTGACTTCCATGACAGCTGAGGCCAAGAGGTGCTGTTTTGGATATTTTGGGGAAGTGAGCATCCCCCAGGCCAGGGACCCTTCCAAATGCTGACTACCCTGGTACCCAGAACCAGGCTCAGGATTCTCAGACGGAGGAAGGGCACTGGCTTTCAGGTCCCACAAATCACAATCAGCCTGGGCATCTGAAAACATTCACAACCCTTTCAAAGCACTTCTTTTTTTTCTTGGCTGCACCGCCCATGTGGCATGTGGGATCTTAGTTCCCCGACCAGGGATGGAACCTGCACCCCCTGCAATGGAAGTGTGGAGTCTTAACCACTGGACCACCAGGGAAGTCCCGGACTCCTTTTTGAGCCCTCTGTTTTGTCAGCCTGCAAATCAAGAGAAACCTCCTGGGTCTCCGGCTTTCCTTCCCTGAGAAAAGGGGTGCAGGGCACACTTGCTCCTGGACAGCCTAACCTCCTGATTGGTTGTTGAGAAGTGAGGGGCACGTGCCCCGCGGGAGGAGGGTAGAAGGGCAGCCTGAGCAGGGAGCCATCACTCTCCTCCGTTTCTGGGCACCCCCTCTTCCCCCCATGAAAAAGAGCTCTGGAGTGACACATGCCTCTGTAAACCCCACGACTGTGAGGCTTTGGGAAAAGCACTGGGCCCTTTCAATGCATTTTTCTTGTGGAAAATGACAGTATTCGTAATGATGACAACAATGAGCATGTTCTGAGTGTTTCCTGTGTGCCGAGCACTTCTGATTTGTGTGTATTGACTCCCCTTGGCCCTTTTGCAACCACCCTCTGGGTTACATGCTATTTTCTCAATTTTATTTTTTTTAATTGAATGAAAGAGTCTTTAAATTCTATAGTGCTTTACAATTTTCAAAAGTTTCACACACATGGTTTCATATAATCCCATAATAACCCTTTCCCCTTACCACTATATTGCCCCTCCCCCCTTCCCTCTCCCTACTGGTAACAATCCGTTTGTTCTCTCTCTCTGTGAGTCTGCTTGTTTTTTTGTTTTAGTCACTAGCTGGTTGTATTTTTTGGATTCCACTTATAAGTGATATCATACAGTATTTGCCTTTCTCTGTCTGATTTATTTCACTTAGCAAAATGTTCTCCAAGTCCATCCATGTTGCTATAAATGGCAAAATTTCATTCTTTTTTATGACTGAGTAGTATTCCACGGTATATAAATATATATATGTGTGTGTGTGTGTGTGTGTGTGTATCACAACTTCTTTATCTATTCATCTGTTGATGGACACTTAGGTTGCTTCCATGCCTTGGCAATTGTAAATAATGCTGCTATGAACATTGGAGGGCATGTATCTTTTCGAATCAGCATTTTTGTCTTTTTCGATATTTTCTCATTTTTTTATGAGAAACTGAGGCGCAGGAAGGTTGTGACACTTACCCAACAATCTTTATACATGCCAGCAGTGTGTGGGGAAGGTTAAATGAGGTAGGCACATAGCAGGCACAGAGCTAGTATATTAAATTATATAATGTCTGGGGCATTTGGTCCCAATTATCCAGGACTATATATTTACATTTCAGATTTCAGATCTTGTCATATTTCTTGATGAGTTACATTATTATATTAAAATGTTCTCCTTAGAAATATGCTTCTGTTAAAATGATTTAAGAGCAGTGTTTCTCAAACTGGGGCCCCCCCAGGGGACATTTGGAAATGTCTGGAGACATTTTTGATGGTCATGAGTCAAGATGGGAGGCTGCTACTGGCATTCAGTGGGTAGAGACCAGAGACGTTGCTAAACATCCTACAATGCACAGGACGGCACCACAGCAGAGAGTGATCTGGCCCCAATGTCACTATGTGGAGGCTGAGCTGAAAAGAAAGCAGTTCATGCAGGGTTTAGCCCACTGGCTGGTGCACAGCAGTTGAGGAATAAAGATTAGCTATTATTATAAATGGTAAATAAAGTGTGCCATACTTTAAAAACAATAATACCTACTATTTCTACAGTGCCTTCTCTATGCTGGGTATTGCTCTACATGCTTTTCTGTATTAACTCATTACATCCTCCTAAGAACCTCATGAAGCAGAGATTCTTATGGTCCCCATTTTACAGATACAGAACCTAAGCCCAGGGACCCTAAATTCCTTGCCTAAGATCATGCTATGAACTGAATTACATCCCCCTCCAGATTCACCTGTGGAAACCCTAGCCCAATGTGACTGTATTTGGAGATAGATTAGAGGAAGTTATAAGCGTGGGGCCCTAATCCTCTAGGATTAGCGTCCTTATAAGAGGAGACACCCAAGAGCTTGCTCTCTCTCTCCCACGCGAGGACACAGCAAGAGGACAGAGGTGTGAGGACTGCAAGCCAGGAAGAAAACTTTCACCAAAATCAGAATTGGTTAGGATCTTGACCTTGGACTTCCCAGCCTCCAGAATTGTAAGAAAATAAATATGTGTTGTTTAAGCCACCCAGTCTAAGGTATTTTTGTTATGCAGCCTGAGCTGACCAATACAGATGATCAGCTAGTAAGAGGGAGCATCAGGACTTAACCCTTGGCAGCCTCATTCCAGAGTTCAAACTCATAACTTTCTTACCTTTACTGTCTTCTCTGCCATACAAGTTATGCTATATTTTATTTATTAATACAACATAGAATATTAAATATTTATTGCATATGTGTTTTTGCAGTGAGAAATTAAAATCATAACTAGTCAAGGAATGTAGCCAGATCTAAAGTGAGGAATAAAAAATTGAAAAGTCATCAATAATCTTTGGAAAGATTTAGCCCAAGGGCTTGGCAGTAGTCAGATGAGAAAATGTTAGTTTTTACTATTTATTTCTCATATTAATGTTATGATCCCATTAGCTCTGTGGTCTGATCCACAAGTAAACTGGCCATTCTGGAAGTTTCCTTTGAATCCCTCCTCATTTACTCCAGTGATTTGTGGTCATGTGGCTTCATTTAATTTAATCAATTAATTTAAAAGATCTTTAATTGAATAAATTTGATGTGTAACATTGTGTAAGTTTAAGGTGCAACACGTGTTACTTTGATACATTTATATATTGTAATGTAACTGCCGATGTAGTGATATTTAGCACATTACACAATTGTAAAGCAGTATTACTGTCTATACTCATTATACTGTGTACTAGATCTCTATGGCTTATTTACGACTCGTTGCAAGTTTGTCCTTTTAAACACCTTCACTTTTATCCCCTCCTAGCCCTCCCACCACCGCCAGCATCTCCTCATTTTAGTTACAGGTTAACAGTATGCCGTCCTCCTGGGAACAGATCAAACACCAACTATGGTATAACCTGCCCTGGAGAAAGAGCATTTCTGAAGCTGCCTTACCAACCGGCAGCTAAATGACTGTCAAATGGAAGGAGGAGGTCCTCGAATGGTGGAATGGTGACAGAATTAGTCACCAAGTAAACAGAAACACCTTTGATCAAGGCAATGGAATGCAGGCTAACTGTGGCCCTTCTCACCACCCATTGAGGGTGGTGTCAACATGGCCAGGCTGGCACACCCAGCAGAAGCCCTCTGCCCCCCAACTCCAAAGGCAGGGTCAAGATGAGTAAAGAGAACAGACCTGCTCTGCCAGGTCCCATGGTCCTGCATCTCCCCATGGTCCCCAGCACCGTGCTGGGAACATGGGCTACAGTGTGCAGTGGTGCAGACTGCCACCTGCACGAGGGAGCACATGAGGACTGAAATCCATCCGTCTCTGTGCTCCCCAAGTCCTGTGCCCTGTGCCCTGGCACGGGCCCATGTGGGCCCAGGAGAAGGGGCTTCTTTATCGAAATGGCACTGAGTGTTTTAGGAACGCTTGGCAACTGATGTCCTGCTACTGGAACACTCCATTGTGCTTGCATCCATTTACGCATTGTTGTTCCTAGAAGGGTCAGAGCTCAGTATCTTATTCTGAGCGTTGCACCAACCATTTTTAAGCTAATAAAGATAGCAGGTAACATTAACTGCAGGTTTACCGTGAGCCGGGCAGGGCCAGGAGTGGGGTGGGGCAGGAGAGGCGTCTGGGTGCAAAATGCAAGGAGGCTTCCTCCTCAAGGTTGGGCAGGTGCAGATGGGCACCTAAGAGTGAGTGCCTCCCTGCATTTTGCCCCCAAGGTGCCTGGGCCCAGGCACTTTATTTACATTGTCTCCATTTTCTCTTTCAGCAGCCCACATTATTCCCCCATTATACAGATAAAGTAACTGAGGCTTAGTGATGCTAGCCCTTCATCCCTAGAATATACACTCCATGAGGGCAGGTACCTTGCTTGTCCTGCTTGCACAGAGTGAGCCCTCAGTTCACCTTTGCTGATTAAATGGATAAAGGAGAGTAAAGTAATCCTGTTCAGAAGGAAAGCTCTGGAGAGGCAGAGCTAAGGTTGAACCTGGTTCCACATGACTCAGGCACTCAGATCCTTAACCGTTCCAGGCCCAGGTCTGGGCGGCAAAAGAAGCTGCTGACAAGGTGACACTCCACAAATGTTTAACCCGCCAGCAGCTCGGGCAGGCCTGTGGGAGCGGCAGCCGAGAGCAGCCCTCCCAGGTCTTTTCCAACCCTCTCCCCGTGCATCCCCATGACTGGAAATGAGCCAGGATGGGCTTTTCCAGGCCCATTACTCTCCTGAAGCACATGCCTTTTCCCTAAAAAGACAACCCTTCCCAAGTTTCAGAACCCTTTGGAAAAAACATCCACCATGATTTGGGACCCCTTAAATTGAAAACTACATTAGCACAGCCCTCTCTTGGCTTTTATTTAGGGAGAGAGGAAGGATCTATACACCCTAGGCATCTAAGGCAGCGCAATCGGAGCAGAGTGCCATGAGGATGGGGCCAGGTGCCCCCTGGTGTAAAATTTAAGGGGGCACCAGAAAACTCAGCCATCAAGATAAATAATATATTTCATCACAATATTTTAAAAAACCAAAATTAGTGCTGGGACTGATCCTATCTTTACTAAATATGTTGCTACTTTATTCATAGTGGAGTTTTGGCATTGATTTTTAAATTTTAAACCATTGCCTTAAAGTATAATTTATCTCGAAAACTGAGTTTTTTGGTGTCTCTTAAATTTTGCACCCAAGGTGAGTGCCTCACTCATCTCACTGAAGTCCTGGCCCTGATGGGATCCCAGTTTCACAACTTCCTTTCTGTGAGATCTAGAAGGAGCTCCTACCCACCCCCTCCCCCAGACTCATTTTCCTAATCATCAGACGGCGATGACGATAACAACAAAAATAACAGCTAACGTGCGTGTCAAGCGCGGAGGTGTTCCCATGCGTTGGTCCCCTCAGCTCTCATGGCTGTCACTTTGATCTCGGTGCTATGATAATGCCCATCTTATAGTTGAGGAAACTGAAGCCCAGAGAGTGAAGTCACCTGCCCCACGGCAACCAGGCAGCGGCAGGACTGAGACCGGTCCCACCCTCTCGTCACCAGGACTCTTCAGAGCAGGAAAACTTCTGAGGGCAATGCAAATTTCTGCAGTTGTGCTGCTGGGATTTGAATCAGCACCTACCTCAAGGGGCAGTCTTAAATGTTAACTAGGACAATTTATGTAAAGAACAGGATTCACAAAAGGCACTTGGGGAGTCCTTCTCCCTGTCTCCTTTACTTCCTTAGACAATGCCCCGAGACACAGACTCAAAGTTGGCTTCACTATGGGGGATTCCTGTCCTGATGGTGGTCCCCAAATCACACAGAATACCCTTCCATCTGCTGACTTTCCCCCAAGTTTTACACTTGAAATGATGCTCAATTGTTCCATGCAAATAGGAGCTATTTCTGTTGCTTTGAACTTGACACTGCCCACATTGCCATTTAATCTTTGTATCCTTTTAGGTAAGGCTATCTTTGGGTCCATTTCACAGATGGTGAAACTGAGGCTCTCACATACCCAACGCCACACAGTGACTCGGCAGAGCTGGGGTCAAGCGCAACCCTCTCTGACCCCTGGCTTCTACATTTCACTGCCTGCCACAAACAACAAACCCTCCAGCCATGCTTAAAGGATCTGGAAGCAATTACCTGCTGAGCCCCTGGTGGGAGTGTCTTCTGTCCTCTGGTGTCACCTGGAGCTGCTCTTACTTGGAGCGCCGTGTCTCCAGCTGGTGCTGCCCAGTGCCAGGCTGTCAACTGAGCCCAGCGGCTCCCTGCCCTTTGCTTCCTTGTCCGGAGCCTGCTGGCTGAATACACAGAGCAGGGCAAACACAAGTCTGGGTGGAGCCCTCCTCTCCCCGACTGCCCTATACAAGCAGGTTCTCTTCCTGGATTCAGGGGCTGTCCTCACCTCTCCAATAAAACCCGAGCACCTGATTTCTCTTGTGCTAATGCCTCCCTGGCACCACAAGCATCCTGTCTGGTTGCCCTCACCGGCCGCAGCTGCTCGGGTTGACCTGGGTGGCTGATTCCCTTCCCCAGTAACCACAGGTCATGGGAAGAGCAGGGAAAACACGTTCTGTAAGGTTTTACCGTTCTGTCTGCCTTTCACCTTCATTCTTTCTGGAACACCCCCTCCGCCACCACCTAACCACCTAATCGGGAGGAAATAACATCTCATCCACTGCACCGCCCCCAGTCACATAAACATCACTCCCAAAGGGCTTTGGATACTGGAAGGCAGGTAACCTAAGGGTGGCTTATTGCTCTGGAGACAGAGCATGGCATTGGAAAAGGCATTCTTTTTCTCTGCAGGCTAGAAATTCCAGACAGGCTATTTATTTTATTTAGTTCCAGCAAGGATATTTACTAAGGTGTCTTAGAAAGACATATGCAATGCAGTATGAGAGCATAAATAAAAAGATAACAAAAGAAGACAGAAAAATAAGAGTGAGTACAACAAATGGGACCAGGACCACAAATAAATCTGCATGTGGATTTACAAACTTGCTATGAAGGCTTCACAGATGTGGCTTTGAGCCTCCTAATAGCCATTGCAAAAAGGGAAACAGGATAAGTTATATTATTCAGTGTTCTTGAAAACATTCAGGAGAAATACAAACTAGTAATTATTGTGGCTTTATTCATTAATATGCACATCCAAGCACCCACCATGAATACTTGTTGAGCACCGGGCTATATATAGGCCTGCATTTAGAGTGGTGAGGAAAAGAGGCCCTGCCCCCACCCTGCCTGGGCTCATTATAATTAAACACAGAGTCCTACAAATAGAGTCACAGAGTAGGATCCTCATTATGAAACAAAAGCCGAGGCTGCTAAGACAGAGAAACAGGGAGAGCTGGAGAAGGCCCCTTTCAGAAAGCCACATTTAAGGGACAAAAATACTATTGAAATAAAAACTGAATTCACAGCTGGATGCACCATAATTAGGTCTATAACCTCAAGTTCAGCTCAGCGCTGTACCTTTAAATCGGGAAGGTAATAAACCCAATTGCTAAGCAGCTGTCAGGCGCGCACACAGTGCGAACACAAGCACGGAGGCAGGCTGGCCGTGGGGGTCAAGGGCCTGGGCTCCCCGAACCTGGATTCACACGTCGACTCTGACCAGCTGCTGAGTGGAGCCAGCAGCTTGCCCTCCCCCCTCCCTCAGTCTCTGCCGCCCCTCTTGGCTGCCAGTGCCTTTGAGCTGATTTGGTGCTGGCTTCTGTATCCCGACTCTCAGCACCCTGCAGAACGGGGTGACCACCTCCCCGCCATAGAGGAGGTGCTGGGCAAGCACTTCCTGATGGGACCGGCTCCCCCGTCATTATTTGTGACAATAAGTGCCCCGTGGATGGCATTTTACTCTTTGCAAAGCATTTCACATCCACCCATCTCAGTTACGTCCACGCCATGATTAGGAGTTTGGCATCTGTTTTACAGAAGAATTAATTATGAGGTTTAGGGCCGTGAGTGACTCGGGCCACGAAGGAACATCATTCAGGCAGGGCACTTGGCACTGTGGCTGGTGTATCTTAGAATCTCCTCAAGTGTTACTGAGTAGTGGTAATGTGGGCAGGGCTGGTTACGTGATGTGCAGGACCCAGTGCAAGAGGAAAATGTTGAGCCCCTCGCTCTAAAAGCAGGAAATAGTACTGGCAGACATCCTGAAATAGAAAGCGCTTTCTTTTCTTCCACAGCCTCTCGCTACATGTTATGTATTTTATTTGCTATTCTAAGTCATTCTAAGGAAAGAAAAATTAAAAATTTAAGTTATTAGCATGAGTTCTACCATTCATATTCTATTGTGCAATATCGGTTTTAAATGCAGTGAACTCCTGTGCAGAATCTCCCAAATCACACAACTCGTATTTCGTTTTTTTACTAAAGCAGAGTAAATGCCACACAAACTGACTCCACTGTTTTGATATTGCTTCTAGACACTCATGCATTCTACCAACACTGTGTACTTTCAGTTTATGGAGGAGTAAGGAAGGGTGGAAAGGAAAAGAAGCTACCGATTGCTCCATCTTTCCTTTTCTAAGTCATCATTTTTGCACATTGGCAGCGAGGTAACATGAGTAACAACTCATGTAATAGGGTTCTTCTGTTGTTCATATTTCTTAGACTGCATCGCCTTCTTTCCGCATTCGAGACAATTTCTGATTTGAATGGAAACTGTGGCTTCTCAGGGCTGCCAGCGCCCCTACAAACTCGGCTGTAGCTACAACACACTGTACTTTATAGACACCCACCCATCACGGTCCACTGGGATTCTCTTCCTGTGGGGCACCACGAATGCTATCTGTGAACAGGCAGCAACAAGCAGCGGACGTGTGTATTGTACTTCCTCTGCTCACGTACCTGCCGCCTTTTCCATCAGATGTTTTTTAAAGACTATTTTTTTAGGTTCACAGCAAAATTGAGAGGAAGGTATAGGGATTCCCCATATACCACTTGCTTCCACATGTGCAGGGCTCCCCCACTATCAGCATCCCACACCAGAGTGATACATTTGTTACACTCATTGAACCTACACTGACACTTCATAATTACCCCAAATCCACAGTTTTGATTACAGTTCACTCTTGATGTTATACATTCTATGGGTTTGGACAAATGTACAATGACGTGTATCTGCCATTGTAGTATCATACAGACTAATGTCCCTGTCCAAAAGATCTTCTGTGATCTGCCTATTCATCCTTCCTTCCCCCTAACCCTGGAAACCATTAATCTTTTTAATGTCTCCATAGTTTTCCTTTTTCCAGGATGTCATATAGTTGGGATCATACAGTTTATAGCCTTTTCAGATGGGCTTCTTTCACTTAGAAATATGTATTTAAGTTTCTTCCATGTCTTTTCATGGCTTGCTAGCTCATTTCTTTTTAGCGCTGGATAATATTCCATTGTCTGGATATACAAGTTTATTTATCCATTCACCTTCTGAAGGACATCTTGGTGACTTCCAAGTTTTGGCAATTATGGATAAAGCTGCTATAAACATCTATGTGCAGGTATTTGTGTGAACACAAGTTTTCAATTCCTTTGGGTAAATGCCAAGGAGTATGACTGTTGGATCACATGGTATGAGTATGTTTAGTTTCTTAAGAAACTGCCAAACTGTCTTCCGAACTGGTCATAACATTTTGCATTCCCACGAGCGACCTATGAGAGTTCCTGTTGCTCTACATCCTCATCAGCATTTTTATTTATTTTTTTTGGCTGCGTTGGGTCTTCGTTGCTGCGTGCGGGCTTTCTCTAGTTGCGGCGAGCGGGGGCTACTCTTCGTTGCTGAGCGCAGGTTTCTCACTGTGGTGGCTTCTCTTGTTGCAGAGCACGGGATCTAGGTGCATGGGCTTCAGAAGTTGTGGCGCGCGGGCTCAGTATTTGTGGCTCGCAGGCTCCAGAGAGCAGGCTCAGTAGTTGTGGTGCACAGGCTTAGTTTCTCCACGGCATGTGGGATCTTCCCAGACCAGGGCCTGAACCCGTGTCCCCTGCATTGGCAGGCGGATTCTTAACCACTGCGCCTCCAGGGAAGGGAATTCCCCTCACCAGCATCTGATGTTGTCAGTGTTCTGGTCTGACCATTCTAATAGGTTGTCCCATCCAATTTTGCTTCCGCAACACGAGTTCAAAGATAAAATTGTTAATCATTTCAAGATGGTGACCACAGAGTGTTAAACCAAGCTCAGGGCCCTGGCTGGAGGTAGCAGTGAGTCGACAAACTTCTTGGTGGAAGAATTCACTTCTGACCGTCCACATGGCAGGAGTTGCTCCTGGCCATGCATATTTTAGGTGGTGTTCATCATCACATCTCATGACCTGGTTCTCCTCTTAATCTTTCTTTACCATCTCTACCCCTCTTCAAATATTACAAACTCATGAAGTTGTCAGCTCCTGTTATCAAACTGCTTTCCTGGAATCTGGACTGGAGCTGGGCCCTCTGCTGAAGATTCACGGGAAATCTGAAATCTGAAGTCTCCCTGGCAACTGTTCCAGGCCTCCTCCGGCCAGCACTGCAGACACTCCTCCTTTCTACCCGCAGGCCTCTCACTCACTCTGAGCTGATTTCTGCCATGTTTTTGATCACTGACCCAGAGGGGGGAATGACCCAGACTTCACAGTGTGGTCATGCATGCCCATCCTGCTTTGGCTGAGACACTAAATCTAATACATGTGTCCATCTTCACTTGGCATTCTTCAGATCACTTTCTTGTACATTACCTGATGTGCTCCTTAGTAAAATCATATGACATAAGAGGTATCTACTTGGGTAAGGAGGAAACAGAGGTTCTGAGAAGACAAATGTCTTGCTCCAAATTAAACTATAGACTGACACTGGAGTCAGTTAAAGGCTAAATCCAGGGCCCAGCCTTGATTAGAAACTCAGGCTCTGGAGCCATGCAGTCTAAAAAAGAATCCTGGCTTCAGTAGCTGATTAGCTGTGTGACCTTGAGAAGGTAGATTGCCCTTTCTGTGCTTCAGTTTCATCGTCTGTTAAATGGGGATACTGGCAGCATCCAAGTCATTGACTTGTGGGAATCAAATGAGATAATTTGATTATTTCAAATGAGAAAATACTTCACACACTGCCTGGCACAAAGTATGGTTCTGGGTTTGGAAAGAAAGGGATGACATTAGCTTCTGTATGACAGCACTGATGAGAAGGGAGATCTTGACCTCATGGATCCTAGTCTAGATTTGGGGACTAGATGTTGAGCATGGACGGGGTAAGGGAGCTCACACAGTCTAACCCACCTGATTTTGCAGACCAGCCTCCAACACCAGCTTTGCAGTGGTCTCCGCACCCACATGCTTATTCAGAGTCTACAGAGACATAAAGGCTGTAGGAGGACCCGCACAGCTACGGAGAGGCTGCCAAGAAGGTGTACAAATCTACACGGACTGGCACGGAAATCAAACACCATGTTAGATTCCCACAATTGTAGTCATTTGTTTCTTTCTTCTAATCGTTAGAATTAATGGCTTCCCTGCTAACCCCCGTTCTTGAGGATGGCAAGGGGACAGGACTCCCATCTTCCTAGCTTGTTCCAAGACTTCATTACCACGAACATAGGATAAAACTGTCTAAATATCGTACTGTTGTCAATGTACTCTGCTTCAGAGACTTCAGTCAGAAAGCTGTTTTAAATTAGAGGCATCTGTAAATGCTTCTGCAAATAGAGTTGGAAATACGGTATTATGAGGTGCTAATAATTTTCCCTCCCTGTGTGATTTCTCGTGGGGTTTTCCTGCTCACAGCGAATGAAATAAGAGGCAGAAAACATAGATCGGAGGGCAGGCAGGGTTTGTTTTGTTTTCTTTTCCTGCTTTCAGAAAGGTGGACGGGGTTTCCTGGGCAGGAGTGTCAGAAAACCACCTCAGGTCTCCCTCTGCATTAGAGCAAACATGAGCAACGACACAGATGCCAACTAGAGATTTCTTTCTGTGGGGACATAACCTTTTCCAGAATAGAGAAAAGGTTACTGTGTCAGAGAGACACAGGCCGTTACTGTATTCATTACGGCCGTGTGGGTGTAAGAGGCATCTGTAGCCCCTGTAGCTGGGTACCCCCATCTCCAATCTTATAGATGGGCGTGGATATTCCTACGTCGATTATTTCACTTTGTTAATAGTAGCACTTCAGACTCAGGTGACACTTTCAAGGCATAATTTCTACAGTTTCCTTTCCCCTTTCTGGTCAGTTAGCTTATTCCCATCACCATGGGGAAAGTGTGTGAATCTTCGGGAAAAGTCCTCCATTTTCCCAGAATCCATCCCGCAAGAGCCCAGAGCGAATCGCACGTGGACCTGCTTATCATGTTTGCAAACGACAAGTGGATCAGATTCTCACCGCGAGAGGAGCAGAGAGCCCAGGGCCAACTGTACTCGTGCAGGACAGAGTGGTGTGCAGATCCCACCCTTTCTTCTTATGCCATTAACTTAGGATTTTCTGCTTTGGTCGTCATCCGCAATGGATGGATGGATAGAGCCTGCATTACATGAGGAAAGTGTTCAGAGGGTCTCTTTACAGAGGCTCCAGAGTCAAATGGAAGGACAGGGTTTAATCTCAGCTCTGGCACTGAACTAGCCATGTGGCTGCAGGGAATGCTGCAAGGCCTGCCCAGAACCCCCCTCCAGGACTGAGTGCTCGGTCCCAGCTTCTGGAAGGGCTGGCTGTCGATGGCTCTTTCTCTCTCTGGAGCTTGCTCTGCCTCAGATCAGCCCTTCCCTGGGCAGTCAGCATCCGATGACTGGTTGGTATACATATAAAGACCTGGTCACCTTGCTTCAGTGGGGACAGCCCTGAAAGGTGGGCTCAGCTCCAGAGCTCCCTGTCGATTGACAGTGTTTCCCTTCTCCCTCTTTACCCCGCCCCGCCCCCACCCCCAGGAGTGGTTCACAAGGGCACACCCCAATAAACTCCCGACAGGCAAATCTCCATCTCAGAGTCTGCATCCCACGGAACCAATCTATGATAATGACCTTAGGAAAGTTGATTTTTTTAATTGAAATGCATGTGGGAAAAAGTGAAAAAAATAATTCAAAAGGTTATTCAAACAAATGCAAACAAACAAAAAAATGGAGCTATCATTCCAACTCTCCTAGGATGATGCCCTAGAGCTACATACTTTTTTTAAAAATTAATTAATTAATTAATTTTTAACATCTTTATTGGAGTATAATTGCTTTACTATGGTGTGTTAGTTTCTGCTTTATAACAAAGTGTATCAGCTGTACGTATACATATATCCCCACATCTCCTCCCTCCTGCGTCTCCCTCCCACCCTCCCTATCCCACCCTCCTTATCCCACCCCTATAGATGGTCACAAAGCACCGAGCTGATCTCCCTGTGCTATGAGGCTGCTTCCCACTAGCTATCTATTTCACATTTGGTAGGAGCTACACACTTTCTTGTGGATAATTTATGACGGTGATTCTCAAAGTGTGGTCCAGGAATCTGTGGATGTCTCTGAGCCTTTCAGGTGGTCCACAAGGTTACACAGTCTTCATAATATCACTAAGATGCTATTTGCTTTTCTCTCGCTCATCCTCTCACAGGTATACAGACAATAAAAAGTTCATTTATGGTTTCAGATTTCACACTACAACTAACCTTAAGAAACTATCCCTTGTCAGGTTTTGGCATGGCATCATAGCACACTACCCACAATTATTTGAAAAGGCTGTTAAAATACTTCTTCCTTGTCCAACTACGGAACTGTGTGGGGCTGGATTTTCTTCCTATACTTTAACCAAAGCAACATATGGAAACACACTGAATGTAGAGCAGGTATGAGAATCCAGCTGTCTTCTCGGATGGCAGAAATTAAAAAGACTGGCAAAAATGAAAAACTGTACCATTATTTTTGCCTTTTGTTTTCAGTTTTGGAACAAACCAAATAGTTTTGTTGGAAGCTTTTGGAAAAAGAGTTCTTTTTCATAAAATGTTATTTTTGTTAACGTGGAAAGGGTTCATTATTTTTTTAAAAATGAATTTATAAATATTTTTAAAATTCTTAACTTTAATTTCTAATATGGCAAATTTCTGTAGCTCTAATCCACATAAATTAAAGCACTCTGGGGTCCTCAATAGTTTTTAACAGTTTAAAAGGGTTCTAGAGAACAAAACTTCAAAAACTGCTCCTTTTTTTTCTCATTACAGAAGGAATAGATGCTCATTATAAAATATGCAGGGAGCAAACACATAAAAGGAATAATAATCCATAACCCTATCACTGAGAAATACTCTCTTTTGGTATTTCTCTCATTCCATGTCAATATCAGAAACATTACTGATTCTGAAATACTGTTTTGAAGCTAAGATATCTTTTTTTAAAAATCACTGTATACCCTGCCAAATATGTCATTCAAAATAGGGTTTGGAGTTTCTTTGAGTAGCCATGCCCCAGATGAATTAACTACTGGCCATGCTGTACATTTAAGTGTTTGACATATTCCGCTATTATACACATGACAGAGATGGACATCCTTGCAGCAGTATTATTGAAGTCATTTCCTAGATTTTTCTCGTAGAAGCATTTCCCAGATGTTGAAGTGTAGGGTCAAAGGATAGTCATGTTTTAAAGGCATTTGATACACATGGCCAAATTCCTCTCCACTAAATGGCCTTCCGTGAGGCCAGGGACTGAGTCTCCAACACTCATGATTATATTCTGTTTTTCCACAGATGAATGAATGAATGAATCAGTGTGTGAGAGGGACAGATTCTTTGTATCCAGGTGAAAATTGGGCATGCACAGTTAAAAAAATTATTTTGTGTTTGCTTAGTGAAAAAAGATGATCTCTCATCAGTATTCCATCTCGTAATTTTTCCCGCCTTAGTGAACATGAGAGTGAAAATGTTGTCACATGTTTATTGGACATTTGTCTTTATTCTTTGTCAACTGCCAAAACAATTGACTCTTGACACCCAGTTTCGTTTATCTTCCAGGACTCGGCCTCCTTCCTGATCAGCTGTCATTACTCAACCAAGGCAGAGGTGGAAATAAGTGGCATGAGGGCCATGATCTTAGTGATTAATCTTCCCCGATGTTGTCAGAGGGAAGAGTGTTGTTTTTTTGTTTTTAATTTTTATTGGAGTATAGTTGATTTACAATGTTGTGTTAGTTTCAGATGTACAGCAAAGTAAATCAGTTATACATATATCCACTCTTTTTTAGATTCTTTTCCCATGTAGGCCATTACAGAGTATTGAGTAGAGTTCCCTGTGCTATACAGTAGGTCCTTATTAGTTATCTATTTTATATATAGTAGTGTGTATATGTCAATCCCAATCTCCCAATTTATCCCTCCCCCCTTACCCCCTGGCAACCATAGGTTTGTTTTCTACATCTGTAACTCTGTTTCTGTTTTGTAGATAAGTTCATTTGTACCTTTTTTTTTTTTTTAGATTCCACATATACGCGATATCATATATTTGTCTTTCTCTGTCTGACTTACTTCACTCAGTATGACAATCTCTTAGTCCATCTATGTTGCTGCAAATGGCATTATTTCTTTTTTTTTTTATGGCTGAGTAATATTCTATTGTAGATATGCATCACATCTTCTTTATCCGTGTGATCTAGCAATCCCACTCCTGGGCATGTATCTGGAGAAAACCATAATTCGAAAAGATACATGCACCCCAATGTTCATTGCAGCACTATTTACAATAGCCAGGACATAGAAGCAAGCTAAGTGTCCATCAACAGAGGAATGGGTAAAAGGGAAGAGCGTTTTTTAAAAGCAGGAATTAATTTAATAATCAGGGAACTGCATATGAAAATGCACAGTTCTAACTTGGAAAGGGCTAGAAAGTAGTCTCTCATCACTGTTGACAGGGATTGGACATTGGCTGTACCTTTTATTTATTAATTTTAAAATAAATTTATTTATTTATTAATTTTAAAATTTATTTATTTATTTATTTTAAAATAAATTTATTTATTTATTTTTGGCTGCGTTGGGTCTTCATTGCTGCGTGTGGGCTTTCTCTAGTTGCGGCGAGCAGGGGCTTCTCTTCGTTGCGGTGCGCGGGCTTCTCATTGCAGTGGCTTCTCTTGTTGCGGAGCACGGGTTCTAGGCACAAGGGCTTCAGTAGTTGTGGCACGTGGTCTCAGTAGTTGTGGCTCACGGGCTCCAGAGCACAGGCTCAGTAGTTGTGGCATACGGGCTTTGTTGCTCCGCGGCATGTGGGATCTTCCCAGACCAGGCCTCGAACCCGTGTCCCCTGCATTGGCAGGCGGACTCTTAACCACTCTTAATCCCTCTTACAGTACAGGGAAGCCCGGCTGTACCTTTTAAAGAGCCAAGTTCCTTGCTCAAGTTTCAATTCACCCTGGTCCCCTCCTCTCCCCCTACCCCAACCTCCATCTCCCTCTCTCTTTCTCTGGCCCTGAGTCCCAGCATCATTTGCCATTTATCCTCACCCTCATGCTGCCATTTTTTCTTAGGGTAAATTTAAAAGAACCATGAACTGTTTCTTATGCGCAAGTTTCTATCAAGAGTATGAAAAAGAAGAGTAGGAGACCCCATTGTCTCCATGTGTAAGTATCCTTGTGAAAGTGAAATGACATATATTTCATATATGACACATATTTAATGTAATTTGATATACTACATTTTAATGCAATGCATTTAATGTAATGTATGTTATATATTATATGTATATAAATATAGTTGCATATACTTAATATGCAAAGCATGTGTGTTTAAAGCAGCAGGTATGATTTTTTCATCTAAAACATAACTATTATTTTTTTTAAAAAACCTCTGGAAAAATGCCCAGGTATCAAGCTCTTTTTAGATGGAGAGTTTATTCCAACATGTGTATCACATGCCCTGGGTCTCTCTGAACTGTTAGACACCTGAGTTTGTGAATCCCAACAAGGCTGTCAAATGGTGTCCAACCATCTTCCTCTTGCATTTAGGCAGAAGCTTTAAGCTGAGCTTTGTGAGTGTTTTTCCTTCCCTTGAGAGAAGGAGATTTCTCAACTCACCACGTGCAGTGTTCAGGCATCTGGGTTATCTTAGCCTCTCTAAAGAGCTAGAGCTGAGAAAATGAGAAAAGCCATCTCTTAGGAGCTATAACGTACACTGCTCTGACAGATTAAAACAGACGGTTAGGAAAAAAGATGGCAAGTTTTTCATAGGTGGATTTAAACATTATCCATATGGCCATATTTGTATTTTCTTCCTCCTTCTGCAGGGTTTTCCAAACTTTACTCACTATTGGTTTTTGCCATACCTCCTATGCCACCTAAACTATTACTTATATATTTCTTTTAAATTGACTCACAATCTTATTTAATGCATTTTTAAAAAATTGGACATGATTACCATAAAAGGAAAACCAATATTACTTCCCACAATTAGAAAGTAACATTAGGGCTTCCCTGGTGGCGCAGTGGTTGAGAGTCTGCCTGCCAATGCAGGGGACGCGGGTTCGAGCCCTGGTCTGGGAAGATCCCGCATGCCGCGGAGCAACTCGGCCCGTGAGCCACAACTACTGAGCCTGCGTGTCTGGAGCCTGTGCTCCGCAACAAGAGAGGCCGCGATAGTGAGAGGCCCGTGCACCGCGACGAAGAGTGGCCCCCGCACCGCGATGAAGAGTGGCCCCCGCTTGCCACAACTAGAGAAAGCCCTCGCACAGAAATGAAGACCCAACAAAGCCATACATACATACATACATATATAAATTAAAAGAATGTAAGCAGACAAGAATAGCATTAAAAAAAAAAAATTAAAAAAAAAAAAGTAACATTAAAAAATAAACTTGCAACAAATATAAAGAAGGGTCATACATTCTAGCTAGATTCTGTTACCTGCCTAAGATCCACACCTGACTCTTGCTCATTCTGTTAAAAGATGTCAAAGAAATTCCAGCATCAAACTAAGATGTCCTCCTTGACAAATTAAAAGCAGTAATTCATAACTGAAAGAAAGTTTCACAGGGAATAACTTTGCCACTTGCTTACTTGGTGAGTTAATGCTATTTAAATCTCATTTTATTTACAATGTAAATTTTTTTCTCTATCACCACTGGTAAGTATTCCATAATTGGTGAAATCCTAATGTACTATTAATCATTTATTAATTGAATTGAAAATATTTGTATTACCACTTGGGTTACTTGTACCTACCAGCTACTATGTCAACCTAGTATTGACCGAACAATCGCTACACTGTGCTATTTTTTTCAAATCCCGACAAAACTCTTTGAGATATTCTTTTATACTGTTTTTCAATCATTCCTACTGCCCGTTTTACAGATGAGGAAAAGGAGGCTTAGAGAAGTTAAATTTAGCCAGGTTTTCTCACAACTAGAAGTGAGTTGAAATTCAAACCCAGGTCTCATACTACTTGTAATAGTTGGGATTGCTTGCCCTTCAGATCAACCACCAACTTCACTACAGTTTTGCCCCCTCAAACACCATAGCCCTCACAAGTTAAGAAATCAGTAGTGTTCCAGTGGCCTTCCCCTGCCAGAGGGCTGGAATAGAAAAACCCCTAGAAGTGTTCATTTTTTCCTTAGGAACAAGGGCGGCTGTGGTTTCAGCTCTCAGGATCAATCATAGATGCGACCCGTATTGAACTATATCTTTATCCAGGTGAAATCTGCTTACAGTTAGCAAATAAGACTATCTTGAAGGAGAACAAGTGTCCAAAAATAAGACAACTTACATTCTGAGAAAGGAGGAGTGGGGCCTGTGTCTTCTTCCACAGGAATGGAGTTACAGAATTCTATGGGTCAATTACAGTTGGAGAAGACTTGATTTCTTTGAATTCCAGAAGATGGAAGCTTTTGTCATTCTTTCATCATCTGCCTCCTAGAGGTATTGGTCCATCTGTCCACTCATCCATCCATCCAGTCATCCCCTTAACCATCCATCCACTTACCTACTCACCCGTCCATCCAAACACCCAACCATCCATTTTCCCCGTTATCCACCCTTCCATCCAGCCATCATCCATCCATTCAGCCAGCTAGCCGTTCATCCATGCATCCATCCAGGCATCCATCCATTCTTCTTTCCTTTCAACATTTATTAAGCACTTATCACATGCCAGGCTTTGTGGTAAGTGCTAAGATTACAAGAGGATACAAAGACACAAAAAGTATACATTTGGGGCTTCCCTGGTGGCGCAGTGGTTGAGAACCTGCCTGCCAACGCAGGGGACACGGGTTCGAGCCCTGGTCTGCGAAGATCCCACATGCCACGGAGCAGCTGAGCCCGTGAGCCACAATTACTGAGCCTGCGCGTCTGGAGCCTGTGCTCCGCAACAAGAGAGGCCGCGACGGTGAGAGGCCCGCGCACCGCGATGAGGAGTGGCCCCCGCTCGCCGCAACTAGAGAAAGCCCTCCCACAGAAACGAAGACCCAACACAGCCAAAAATAAAAATAAATTAAAAAAAAAAAAAAATTCTTAAAAAAAAAAAAAAAAGTATACATTTGTCTGGGCCACAGACTAATAGGGAGAAATGCATGTGTATAAACTGAAAAAAAAAAAAAAAAAGTGTTCAAACAGCAGTCAACAAAGGGAGAATACGAGACTGAGGAGGAGACACCCTAGCTCTGCCTCGGGTGGGGAGAAAGCCTTCCTGAAGGAAGCATCTTACACACGAGAGTTGAACAGAAACGTGGCACTGGTCAGGTGAAAGTCAGGGGTCTGGAGGGGTGGAGAAAGGTGCTTCTAGCACAGAGAGCTACATGTGCAAAGGCCAAGCACACACAACACTGCTAGTAGTAAAGCGCTGGCATATGGGCCCCCAATTTTAAGCTCTGAGGGGACTGCCCGGCCTTGGTTGCTCTTTCTGGATATTCAGATTCCTGCTTGGACTCTCTCTGCCTAAGGACTTGGGTTTTCATTTGTGTTTACATTCTGATGTTGGCTGAATCATGGTCAATATTGTCTCAGTTCGTCTGGCACCAGGATTAAATGCTACAATATTACTCAGGGCAATTAACCTTTAGTGTTCAGCCTGGCGTATCCACCATATCCCTGTGGAAAAAGGGAATGGGTATTTCTCCAGCTCATTTCTCCTGGCCCAGGGCTGCCTGTTGGGAGCATTTCACGCAGAATTATTTTGTCTGCAGACAAATGGCTTGGAGGTTCTCTCGAATCTCTGAGGTTAAACCAGTACAGGGCTTGCTTTCTGACATCTTTTTGGTATCCCCACTGAGGCCATGATCCACCCCAAGCTGTTTTATGGCGAGGCTGAGGATTGAAAACCACTATCTGTTTCCTTCACCCTTTTGCAAAGAACACAACTTTATGACATGGGAGTACACATCACCAAGTCTATGGGCAACTCAAACTTGTCACTCCCCAAATATTACAGTGCCTGACATTGGTTTCATTTGCAAACTTAAGAAAAAGTGGGTTTGGAATTGGAAAGGCTGTGTGATCTTGGGCAAGTTACTTAACTTCTCTGGGCTTTAGTCTTCTCCACCCATGAAAATGAGATGATAATAGCGCCTACCTCATGAAGTTTTTATGAGGATGAAACAAGTTAATATTTGAAGGGTTCAGAACAGTTCCTGGCACAGAGTAAGCAGAGAAATGTTTGTTAAATGCAATAAAGAAAGGTGTGTGGTATAGGATAGGGGACTAGAGCAGAGGTGCAGGAGCCAGGCAGATCTGAGTGCTAATATGAGTTCTGCTACCTCCTAGCTGTGCGGCCCTGGGCAAGTTACTTCATCTCTCTGGTACTCAGTTTATTCACTGCTCAAATGGGGATAATGATTGTTCCTCCCTCTTAGGATTATGTGGGGTTGAAAGGAGATCTTGCACACAGCACCCTTGGCACAGTCTGGCAAAAAATAAATGTTCAGCATGATTAGTATTCCTCAACTGAAGCCCTGGCTGAGTTGGCCAAATTAAGAATTACAAAAGCAGATTTGCAAAGGGACGGGAACTCCGTGCCCTCGCAATGCCAACCTCCTGCCCTTCTCTTGCATGTTCTGGAAAGTCCACTCTGTAACAGGGGTCTCTGTAGGGGGCAGAGGGGACCTGGGTTCATTTTGACAACAGCCCTGGGACACAGGTAATATTAGCCTCATTGGATAAACATGGATTCTGAGTTTTGGTGACTTGCCCAAGGCAACCCGAGCACTAAGCGGCAAAGGCAGCATTTGAGCCCATGCCCGCCTCCCAACCCACGCTTGACGAGCCCCGGGTGGCACTGAAATCAGGCAGACCTGGGTTTGACTCCTTTTTGCCATTTACCAGCTGTGTGACCAAGTGTGTGTCACTGCCCTTCTGTCGCCCTCAAATTCTTCACCTGTAAAATACGAAGAACAGTAGTAGCTACTGTCAGGGCAGCTGGTGAAGATTAAGCGAACCAGTGCCCGGAAAGCTTGGAGCTCGTGCCTAGCACACCGGAAGCACTGAATCGATGTTTGCAACGATTAATTTACCGTCGTCGGTGCTACTCTTATGAATCAGCACACTCTCAACGCTGCTCCAAGTTTCCAAAAGAAGAGAGAGAAGAGGATTTTTGAAAACGGGACCTATAGTTTTCTCAACCTCTCATGGCATCATTTACTGCTGCTGATTTCCTGGGAATCATGTTTTTTCTAAGTTACAGTGTGTAAACTCTCATAAAAGAACACTGCCTTGTTTAAAAGCCAAGAACAGCTGTTTGGAGAGCATGTGCCATCAGGAGCTTCTCAAACTGTCCCACACCCTTGCCTCCAAGCAGCTTTCAAGCCTTGACAATTTCTCCTCCTAAAAGGAAAGTATGTCTGTAACTGCATCTTTCCCCATCGATTTTCTCCCCCTGTGTCTTTGAAACCGTAAGTCCGTAGCTAGCGTCCAAGAGAGCCCTCCCGTGGTGTATCAGTAAGGGTCAGAAGGGAACAGATGGCACGCTCAAATGAGGACAATTCAAGGGAGCTTTATCTCCTGAGAGATTCATTCCCAAGGTGTGGGTGGAGCTTAGCAGAAGGACAAGGACAGCGTGGAAACCCAAGGGGTAGCAGCCGTGGACTCAGAAAGAAAGAGAGCGGGAGAAAGCTGGTTGCTTTAAGCAGAACGGTGACTTTCTGTAGAAGGACACGGCCAGCCTGAGGTCACCTCACTCTCCTCCTTTTCTCTAACTGCCTGTCTGGTATCCCCAGTGGCCAAACCCAACAGGAAGCCAAGGGCACAGCACTAAGCCAATTGTGTGTTGACGCCATACACACAGGCTGGCCTTGGGAGGCAGAGCGCAGGTGGAGAGGGGTGGAAACAGTAAGGCAAAGAGAAGAAACACCCCAGGAGAGATGAGGCTCCTGAGCTGCCTGGACGGGAAGGTTCGGGTGAAGCTGGTCCTAAAGACCGACTGGATCACTGATTGGCTATTGGGCTAGCGACTCAAGGTACCAATTAAGGACTTCCCTGGTGGCGCAGTGGTTAAGAACCCGCCTGCCAGTGCAGGGGACACGGGTTCGAGCCCTGGTCCGGGAAGATCCCACATGCCGCGGAGCAACTAAGCCCCTGCGCCACAACTACTGAGCCTGCGCTCTAGAGCCCGCGAGCCACAACTACTGAGCCATTGTGCCACATCTACTGAAGCCCGTGCACCTAGAGCCTGTGCACCGCAATGAAGAGTAGCCCCCGCTCGCCGCAACTAGAGAAAGCCTGCGTGCAGCAACGAAGACCCAACACAGCCAAAAAAATAATAATAAATTTATATAAAAAAAAAGGTACCAATTAAAGTTCGGCAAGTCTTTTAAAACAAGAATATCATGCTACATTCCAGTCCAAGAACTACTGTATCTATCTCAGGGAAATACAATATATTTCAAAGCCCAGATAACAGAATGATTGACTAAAGTAAAATAGATCTTATTATTCACCTCTGGATTAATTTTTCCTCCATTCCCTCTATAAATAGACGGTTCTTTTATTTGCACACACACAGCCTGTAAAACACACCGAGGATGCCCATAGCACCTGGGGGCTTGTGGAAGTTGGTTATTCCATGGTCTGCAGGCTCCCTTTGTTCCCACTTGTTGAATTTTACGTTTATAGGACTCAGTTATGTTTGTCCCCATGCCCGCTTACACTAGTAGTACCTGTTAGTGATCATTGAAATAAATAGTAAATAATTCAGTAAACTATCAGGATCAAAATAAAGAGAGTTGTTGCTTCAGTGAAAAGTTAGTTAAATTCTTTGCGGGGGGAAAAGAACCTCAGCAAAGGACAACCTAAAAAAAATGCTGTCAAATTAGTTGCGAACAAGGCAACAGTGAATGACAGAGGGAAAACAAGAATCTGGAAGGATCTATTTGTAATTTATGGTTGTCAATCTCATATTTTCCCCTGGTCCTCAATTCAAGCTAACAGCCAGACTTTTAATATTCTGGCCTTAAGGGATTTTTTTTTTTTTAAGAAGGGCAGAAGCTTCTGCTGTGAAGTCACTTGCCTAAAAGCCTCAGTAATTCCCTGGAATCTCCAACATCCCTTTCCTTTCATCCAAAGACTTTTCTCGTCCCCCTTTCCCTCTTGAACCCCGAAGTCACCTGGAGAAATTTCTTCATTCATCTCTTAACATTATCAAGGATGGGACATGCCCTTCACTTCTGACCATTTCTGCTTTATACCAAAATTCTTGAGGGAACTGAAGTAAGAGCATCATCCCTCCTCTCTGCTCACCTGGAATCTTCTGCATTTGCCATGCTGTATTTGAGACTTTTTCTTTCCAGGCCCATCTCTCCACTAGACAGCGAGCCCCGTGCGGATTGGGACTGTGTCTCAGGCGCCTTGTACTGCACCCTCCCGCTGCCATCCCCCAGCATCCTCGGGAACATAAATGCTTGTGGAATTATCTGAGACGTTTTTGAAGAGTGCTATCAGAGACACAAAGGGACACAAAGACGTTGCATTTCTAGGTAATAACATATTACCCCAACACTTTAAACCTGAAGGAGCTTTCCGGGCTAAGCTTGTTGAAGATCTAGTCTGAATAACTCAGCAAAGGCAGAAAAGATCAAAACACTGTTAAGTCAAGGAAGTTGGTACCCTAAAGTTTGTTCAGATTTTTCTAATGACTTATTTCTCCTCTTTGCCTGAAGGATTCATGCATCCGTAGGGAATAGTCTTCGCCACAAGTAGCACAATGTCCAAAAACAGTGGCTTAAATCGTAAGTACACTTATTTATTACTTAAGAAGTACACAGATTTGCAGCCCCAGGCATGATACTGGTTTAATAATGTCATCAAGGAAAGTAGGACTTTCCACCTTTCCAATGAGCTGTCCTGGAACATTGATTTTTGTCCTTAGGCTATTATCCCATGGTTGTATTGACCTAAATATTGCATCCTGGCATGGTAGCTTCCAAAGCAGGATGGAGTGTCACTTTTGAGTGGCTCTCTCAGATGCAGGGAGAAAAATATCTCCAAGAACCCCTCAACTGCAGACAAATCACTGGCAAATTGTAACACGTTGCCACGCATGGCAGTTGGCTTGAAGCAAGCATGGCTCACTCCCTAGGGCTGGACGCATGGCTGTCTGGAAAAATAAACAGGGTTCTGTTTGCAAATAAGTGGGGAACCAACAGTGTCAGTGAAAGTGATTTGTTACCGTGGCACACCTCAAATATTGAGATACTTATTTTTAATGTAGGCGTTTTGAAATCACGAGAAGTTCCTTAAGAAATTAGCCAAACTGTCTGTGTTTAGTGTTTGTGCTTCCCTGAGACGTGGTTTTTGTGTCTCAAGCTCAAAGACAGAGGTTTCTACACACTCCAAGGACAAGATTTAGGTTTTTCTTAAAGAAAAAGAAAGAGGTGCATAGAGGATCCCAGGAGGGAAGCTGGAGCTGGTGGCTGAAAAAGGGGGAGTGATTCTACCCTGGTAGACAGAGGGTTATGCCCAGTTCCAAGGAAGGGGCAACACTTCTTTCGGGTGGTTACTGTTTTTGTTAGTGCCAGAGACCAGTGCCAGTGTCACCTTTGCTTTCATGTTCCCTGGAGGGCAGCTATGGGATGCCAGTGGAATCTAGCTTCTGAGAGCAGAGGTTCTAAGAGTAACAATGAGGGTTACAGTCTGAGCCTGTGGTCAGGGGAAAGAGGAGAATCTCTGAGTCCACTTGAAGCATCTGGGCTCGCAGACGGAAGAAGAACAGGTCGGTAAGGGAGGTAATTAGCAGAAACAGCAGCTGTAACTTCAAAGTGAATCCCTGGAGATGCTGAATCCCCAGTTTCCAATTTGGAAAATAGAGATTATAATAGTAAGTATCTCATAGGTAGGATTAAACAATACAATGTGCTTAAGTGCTAGCACAGTGCCTGGCACATAATAAGGTTCATAAATCATAGCTGGCTTTTTATTATTATTATTTTCTATTATTGTATGATTGTAAAAAAAAAAAAAACAAAAACAGCAGTGACCCCATAACCAGGACTGAGATTGAATTTCTCAGCAATCAAGTTAGTGAAGGTTTTCAGCTGGATTCAGTTGATAAAGAGGAAAAGAAGAGATGTGACATTTCTTGAATCTGAATGTGATAGAGCAAATTCCCATTCATCACATAGGGAATCGATCGAGGATTTGAGTCCCTTTCAAAATCATGCTCTCTTAGGACACAGACCTTCCAATTCTACCACTAACAGAACCACAGCTGAAGTGGCCCCACTTTCATCCAGCTGGTTCCGTCATCTGTGCACCAAATCAGACGTATTTTGCTGTAGATTGCTTGTCTATCAATCTATTGATCTATCAGTCTACCTAATCTATATAATATGTGACGTGCACTACATATGTGATGTGCACTGCAACATTATCTCATTTTATCCTCCCAAAAACCCTGTAGGTGAGAACACAGGCTTTCAAACTTTTCTGATGGTCACTTACAGTTAAGACACACATTTTTTCATTAGGACCATGTTCACTGAAACACACACACACACACATCTGGAAAAAAAAATGCTCTTACTTATTCTATGTAGTACATTCTATTTCAATTATATTCTACTGCAGTCTCTCCTGGTCCACTTAAAAAATATTTCTTGGGCTTCCCTGGTGGCGCAGTGGTTGAGAATCTGCCTGCCAATGCAGGGGACAAAGGTTCGTGCCCTGGTCCGGGAAGATCCCACATGCCGCAGAGCAACTAGGCCCGTGAGCCACAACTACTGAGCCTGCGCGTCTGGAGCCTGTGCTCCGCAACAAGAGAGGACGCGACAGTGAGAGGCCCGCGCACCGCGATGAAGAGTGGCCCCCACTTGCCGCAACTGGAGAAAGCCCTCACACAGAAACGAAGACCCAACACAGCCATAAATAAAAATAAATAAATAAATAAATAAAATATTTTAAAAAATATATATTTCTTGTGAGCCACGATATTGATTTTATGAATCATCAGTAGAATGAGTTCTTCTCCTCGGTCCACAGAAGTTGAGAGAAGTTCAGGCAGATTACAGAAAAGGTCTGAAAAAACACAGCCAATCAAGAGTCAGACTGGAATTAGACCAATGACTTCTCTGATGTCCGCACATCCACCATGATGCCCGCATCCTCCCACAGTGCACCTCCTTGAGGACAGAGAGCCCGCCTGCTTCATGATGGAGAGCTGTCCGGCCCTGCCCACCTGTCTGCGTGCTCAGTGGTTCTCAGCCCTGGCTGTACATTGGGCTCATCTAAGCCGTCCGCCCAGCAATTAAGCTTCCGTAGGTCCCGGGTGTGCCTGGGCAGAGGTACTTTGTATTATTTTAAGGCTACTCAGGTAATTTCAATGTGCATCCAGAGTAAGAGTCCCTGTAGTGGCGAGCCCTGTCAGGCTCTCGCTTCTTCCTATTTTGGTCAGGGCTGAGATTGCAGCTTTGTTAATTTGCTGGGGCATTTCTAACCAGAGAAGATCAAATAATATGAACAAGCAGAAACACAAAGCATATTATTAAATCAAGCGTGTGTGCAAAACAGTGTTCTTTCAATTGCAGTATTGTTTCCCTCTTCCCCCAGCTGGCTCCCAAGTATGTAATTCCACCGCATAACTGGCTGTGGGGAGAAAGAAATGGAGTGTGCTTTCCTGATTTTGACTGGAACCAGCCACTTTCACTCAACCTTCCCTTGAGGAGAAAAGAACAATGCCCCCATTGAACGGGATTTGTAGCTTGGATCTGAATCTTCTTTAATAATTCCGGCTTTTCTGTTTGTGTAAAATTACTTAAACGCTCTGGGTCATAAGGTCCTCTCTAAATTGAAAAGCTGCTTTATTTTTATATCTATGGCATAAGAAGCCCAAAGAATACAGTCAAACTGAATTTCCTCCTCCTGAATAGATGGAAGAATTTTATGAACTCTAAGTGGTTTCTCCGTACGCACAATTTATTCTTGAAGCAAGAGAACTGTCCTCCACGAATCACGGAGGAGACCACCATGCTCAGTTAGGTAGATTCCATTCCCTTCTTAGGAAGCAGCATTAAGAATTCCTGGTTTGTTTGTTCCCGGATACGGAAAAAGGATGCACCTTTTTTAATAGCATAAACTCCCAAGCCACATATTTAGAAAATAAACAAGAATGAAAACCTCCTACTAATTTCAAGACCTGAAGATGCCTGTATTCCTGTTGAGTCATGCACCGACTTTAGGGAATTCATGGTAATGACTTCTTCCTAAGCCTCAGTGTGTCCAGCTGTTAAATGGGAAACAAGTCCCTCTTCCAAAGAAAGGTCTATATTCTCCAAGAAAACGATGACATGCCACCTTTATGACTAGCCATGAGATTCATGGTTCTTCATTTTATAAAAATACACTATCATACCTCATTAGAGCAATGATTATAGCTCATTATAATAGTTGGCGTTGATTGGATACTTGCTATGAGTGGGGCATCTTGTCAAATTCTGTATTATCTCATAATCCCAATAATTATATTGGATGGGAAATGATATTAATCCCATTTTTCGGATGACAAAACCAGGGTTCAGTGAGGTTAATAACCTGCCCCACATCACATGACCTACAGGTATCACTGAGAAGAGAAGGATGCAGGTCCCAGAGCTACTGAGGACCAAGTCACTTCTGCCCAAAACATGGTGGTGTGTCACTGGTGGAGAGGAAGATGCTATTAGGCTTTACAGAAGTAAATTCTGTGTAGTCCAAATGACTAAATCAAACAACAGATTTATCAAGTAATGTCATACACATGCTTTGACAGATATTACTTTGGACAAGGACAAATGAAAATGGATTACAGGAAAAATATTGAGTAAATAAACATCCAGGTAGTACATGGCAAAAATTTTAATAGCTTAAACAATTTTAATAGCTCATTTGAATGGCTAGAAAATAATTTTTTAAACAGTGGAAGAGAGAATGTGGTACACCCTTGATTATATTTTTTAATGAGTTATTATTTCTACAATCGTAGTCCCCAAAGGTAATCAGAGCCCCTAACTGTCCAAAAATGGGCGTTTAGTCACAATTCTGCTTTTCCCATGGCACACCGCCTTGTGCTAGAGACTTGGCAATTTACCCTCAGTAGATGCTACTGCAAGGATGATATGACTGAAGGAGCCCAAGTGGCCTTGCTGATCTGTCATCAAGTTGCTGTGTGACCTCAGGCGAGTCACCTCACCTCTCTGTGCCCCAGATTGTTGTTGTCTTCTTTTTATAAAATGAAAGGGATGGAAAAGTTTGGATCTGAGGCATATTCCAGTGCTACACTTCTGGGTGGGGTGAGTTAACTAACCTAAAACATATTTATTGGACACTTCCTCCAGCTGTTTTTTGGGAGGTAGCCTAGCATGGAGATTTAGAGCAGGCAACTCTGGAGGCACACTACCTGGTTTGAATTCTGTCTCCACCACTTTTTGCTGTGTAACTTTAAGCAAGTTACTTAAATTCCCCGCACCCGGTTCCTGTAGGAAGCGTGGGAGCAGCAGAGTTCACACACATGCATTGCCGAAGCGTGGCTACCCTGCATGTTACAAATGTTAGCTATCACTTCTTTTATTTCAGTGTGCCAGGCGCCCTTTAGGTGAGAATCAAGGGACTGATTTATTAACTACGCAAATCATGTTTATTCTCTAAATAAAGGCGAGGAGGACGGTGGTGAGTGTCTCGCGCGTCCTATTGTGTCTGCCAAGATTAATTTGCAGCAAGCTGTTTTCGAACAGGACAGGCACCTTTTTGCACTTCCTGAGATCACCAGCAGGTGGTGGAGTTGGATTATATTTTAGATGGTCAGGGCCTGGGGCTCTTTCAGCTGGGGTTTTTGTGGGACGATAAATATTTGTCTTTTTTTTCTTTATCAACACCTGGAATCATTAACATCTGGAATAAATGACAGTTATCTCGGTCACTTAATGCTCAAAAATATCAAAGAAAAAGTTCTGCTAGTTAAGAGCACCAGTTCTCAAAATGTCAGCATCACTTGTACCACCTGGGGGACTGGTAGAAATGCAAACTCTCCAGCAGGGCTGAGTCAGAAACTCGGGTGTGTGCACGGGGACATGGGGCCCAGTGATTGTGATTTGCACGCACTCAGTTAGGAGAACCTCCCCGCTAAGGCAGTGCCTAGGACAGCCAGGTCTCGGTTCTGACTCCGAAGCTGAGTGCGTAAAGAGGGGGCATTTGCTGAGTCCAGGGACCACCAGTTTTGACTGCAACATGGCAGTTGTTAGAAATGCAGTCTCAGGACCCACCCAGACATGCTGGACCAGAATCTGCATTTTAACCAGATCCCGGAGATTCCGCACAATCGCCTTCTTTTCCTTTCTCCTCCCCTCCCCCTCCTCTTCCCTTGGCTAGCCCAGCTTCTCACCTTTTCAGCAACAATTCTGACCACGACCACGTGACACCCGCCCCCCCCCACCCCGCCCCACCCTGTAGTGCAAGCTGCCGAGGAGGGAAAGGACCAAAGAATGGAGAAAAAAAGACCTTTCCGCTTCCTGTCCTGAAAGAACTTGAGATCAATGTCCCTCACCTGAATCGCAAACACTGTCTGAGTTTGCTTGCAAGGAGCGTGGTTGGTAATGGCTTGAGCTGGCAACCGACAGTTTCTGCCACCATCTAAAGCTGGGGGTCTCTAGCCACAGTGGCCATCGGGATCTTCTGGGGAGCCTGTTAAACGCAGTTTCTGACTCGGTAGGTCTGGAGTGGCTCTGAGAATCTTTCACAAGTTCCCAGATGCTGGAGGCTACCGGTCCAGGGACTATACTTTGAGACCCACTGCTATGGTTGGCCTGAAAGTTCGTTCGGGTCTTTCTGTAACATCTTATGGAAAAACCCTAATGAACTTTTTGGCCAGCCCAATACTTTAGATTCTAAATCAGCTTTGTGATGCTGAGCTGTGTGAATAAACTGCTCATGAGTGAAAACCGGTGAAGGAGAAAAAGAGCAACAACTGACAGAGGGAGAGAAGGATGGAGAGAAAAGTGAAGGAAGACCTCTACTTGGGTTTCTAGATGTTGTCAACTGTCACCTTTTCTGTGAAGCTTTCAGACATGGATACATCTGCCCCCAAGGATCCTTCCCTCCTCTTGGCCTGCAGCTCATGGCACACACTGCCTTGTGTTGTATGTTTAGCCCCTCAGAAAGAGTAGACCCTTCTCCTGGCCCCAGGGGAATGAAATAGGATTGGTCTAAACCATGGTTCTTCTTTGGCAATGACAAGTTGTAGCAAATCAGGCCCCCAAGAAGCAACAGATGGCACCAAGTGATTTAGGAGGGGTTATTAAAACAGAATATTTATAGAGGCGTGAACATATGGGACTCCAAAAGGATAGTGAGGTAATTACAGACTAGCAGCGACAGAGCTGTATCTTCCTTAGGCCAAAGGCATCAGTAGAGTCATCACAGAATTGACGAGAGAGTCAAGTAGGGAGGACCCTCTTGAGAGGAGAAAAGTCCCCAGCCAGCCTGAGGTCACATCCAGAGAAGACATCT
Source organism: Eschrichtius robustus (assembly GCF_028021215.1). Classification (NCBI taxonomy): domain Eukaryota; kingdom Metazoa; phylum Chordata; class Mammalia; order Artiodactyla; family Eschrichtiidae; genus Eschrichtius; species Eschrichtius robustus. Next base: position 8,371,916 of record NC_090839.1, on the reverse strand, counting down.
GGGGACTCGTCCCCCTCCCCCATCACTATCTTTTCTTCCTCTGACCTTCTGCAGGGATCCCACCTTGGCTGAAACCAGGCAGGGAATTTGGGAGCCCTGAAGTCCTTACAGGTAGCCCTCACTGGTCTACATAGAATGTTGAAGAAAGGCTGCAGAGCTGGGGGGAACTGGAAGACATCCAGCTCACAGGTCTGGGGGTGGGCAGATGACCCAGGCTGGCCAGTGAGATACATGGGAAAGTCTGATGGGTGCTTCTGGGAAAGATTTTCTTCTCTGTTACAGGAAGAAGGCTCTTCCTCTTCCTTCCTGCTTGGGACGTTGTTGAGAGGATGTGCTTTCTGGACATTTGGGCAGCCAGCTTGTGACTACGAGGGGGACGTAAAGAGAACTGAAAGAATATGGGAGGTGAGGTCAGCAAGGCAGAGAAGGAGTGGGTAAAGGTGGAGTCTTGCTTGAATGTCTGCTGCTTCCAGCACATGGGACTCATCTCTCCACGCTCTCTGCCTGCCGGTCCCTGTCTGCTCCACATTGTAGCATTTATGCTGCTGAATCCAACTACACATCTGTCTTCCCCCCCTTGGCTGTGAACTCCCTTATGACTGTGGAGAAATCTATGTAAAAATCGGAAATTCTTTTCCAACAGCAGATCGAACCCAACCCATAATTGACTCCCCTGTGATGCTGACCAGGCCATGTGATTAAAGAGCTTGGGCTCTGTGTCTTGTGGACCTGGGGCCAAATCCTAGGAGCCTCGATGACTAGCTGTGTCCTTAGGTACCTTAACTGACTTCTCTGAGCAAAATTAGGATAATAATACCCACCACAATGACTGAATATGAGGATTAACTGTGTTTAATACATCCTAGCACAAACCCCATTGACACCCCTCCATATTATTTCCCTTTTTCTCTACTTCCCTTTTCCTTCTCGTTAAAGATACAACAAAGCCCCAAGACGATCTTTGGAAATTACGTAACTAATAAAATGAACAGCCCAAAAGCTGAGTGAAGTCTCACCCGAAGATGCAGAAGTGATGAATGTGATGCTATTTGTACCAAGCTTCAAGCTGAGTGAATTCAGAGCACAGGGGACCAGTCACACACTGTGGCATTAATCACTTGGATAAGCTTAAAACGTGAAAAATTTTCAGATTTTTCAAAAATTCCAGGCAGGCGACTCCCAAAGAAACAGGATCAAGTGCCCAACAAACGCTGAGCTTTCCTTTGACCTTTGGATGCTGGTTGACGGTCTGCTTTCCTTCTGCAGGTGTGGAGGCCCGCGAGGACGGCCCGATGATGGATGTGCTCCAGCTGTGAGCGCGGCACAACCCCAGCCGGGGTCACTGAGGGCTTTTGAGTCATCCTTTTTGCCAGGTCTCTGTGGTCACTGAGGGCACAGGTGGTGAAGCGCCCCAGCCTGTAGCTGGTCTAGATTGATCTGAAGAAGCATTCCCATCATCAGTGCCCGCAGGCTGGAGAGGACATGCCAGCTGGCAGGGGCATAGCAGGTAACACCGGTGGATAATCCAATGGGGCAAGGATCACCAGGTGCGTCAAAAGAGAAACAACTGCTATTTATTGAAGGTCGATTATGTGCCAAGCATCAGGCTAGATGCTCCTTTTGCAAATGAGGAAACGAGTCTCAAAGAGGTCCCATGACTTCCCCAAGGGTGGCACTAGGATGCAAGTCTAGATCTACCACCAAACTCAAGTTGCTTCCACTATGTGAGAGGCTAAAAACTGGCCTAGAAAATGGCAATAATATGGCTTAGATAATCCCTGTCATGCTGGAAAAGCAGAACTTTTGATCAAGCAAGAGGCAGGCTATGCCTTTAACTTCCGTGAAATCTTGAGACTGGCCTACTCTCTCTGAGTCTTTCCATCACCTGTAAATTGAGATGGCATTCTCTTTGCTTGGCAGAATAATTAATAAAACTTATAAAGTTCTTTGCCCCTTCTAGAGGCTTCTATTGTAAGCCTTCCTACCCACCATTAATAAACAGGCTAAGTTAGTATACTGTCATACATAGAAGGAGCAGGGCTTTCAAAGAGACAAGTGCCAGCTCTCCTGGTTTTCTCATTAAACCTCAGTTAGTTCATCTATAAGATGGGGGTAATAACCACAGGCTGTGAAAATTAAATTAATAATTTAAGCCATTTAGTTCAGTGCTTAGTAGGTGCCAAGAGATGGTAGCTATAATAACATTCGTGTATAAGAGCAGGGAAAAGCAATTGACTGTAACCACAGATGCTGAGATCTGTTAAGAAATGTGACTTGTTTTTCCTGGGCAGTGGGATGGGGGCAGAGTTAGGTAAGTAGCTCTTATCTTCCAGAAAGGGAAATGCTTGGGATAACGGGGAAAGCACTACCCTCCACACTGGAGAAATCCGTCCACCAGCTGCCCACTTGCCTCTGCGTCTCAGTCTTCTCATGTGTAAAATAAAGTTTCTTTAGATCAATGACCCCTAAGGTGACTGAGGTCCGTGGGGTACTGGTTCCCAAGGATGGGCATGGGGGGCTTAATAATGAAAGCATGCTGTGATCCAATTAGTTAGGGGACATGAGTGCTAAGCAAATGAAACAGATTTTAAAATTATTATTATGGGACTTCTCAGAGACTTTCATGTACCAATGTATGGGATAGACCTCCAAGATGGGGTGAGGCAGACAGCATTTCCCAAACTTATTTGAAAGACGCTTTGGAACTCTTACTCTTTCATCTGTGAAGCTCTTCTAGACCTGAAATTCTAAGATTCGAATATCTGGGTCATGTAAAACGGCTGGTTCTTTAGAGGTCAGCAACGACATTTTTCTAATTATGACTTAAGGTTGTTGATGAAGCAAAGCCTCTTTACCTTTTCTCTTTGGAGGTCTAGGCAATTATTCAGTCATTTCTCCTTCTTTTGAACTGGGTGTACACATTCAATTGCGTCACTTGTTCCTGTGCATTTTAATGGTAATGGTGTTCAGAATAACTAGCGAGGACGGTTGTAAGCCAGACTCAAAGTGAGCACCGTCTTGTACTGATGAAGACACACTGAGATGAAAAGATGGCAGTGAGAATTATCTGAAGCCCTCAGAACAGGACACGTGTGACAGCAGAGGCCTCCGACGTTAGCTTTTCATTTTAAGTTTATTTGTAAGATTCTTAAATGATAGAACTAATAAACAGAAAAATAATGACAGCTGAGAACTGTTGAAGAGCTTTCCGCATGCTTGTGACTGTTCTGCTTTACTTGTGTTGCATCATCAGGTCCGTTCTTATGAGACACGTCCGATTATTGTCCTCCTTTTTACAGCTGAGGAAATGGGGGCAGAGTAAGTAAATTTTCTGAAGCTATGAAGCTTAGGGAGACTGTCCAAATCCCACGTTCACCGATTCCTAGCCATGTGGCTCTGGCCAAGTTACTTATTGACTTCAACATTTACTAGGTCCTTTGCAAGACTGAGATAATAACAATAGTATCTAAATAAGGGTGGTGGTGAGGGTCCAAGGAGATGTTGCATTTATTGAATGCAGAAAGTTCCTGACACCCAGTCAATACTCAATACATTAGCTGATATTTTTTAATGATTATTATCACGATGTTGACATCTGTGTTAAAGACTGTTATTTTATTTCAGAGGTGAGTGCTTTTTATATAAAATTTAAATATAATTATGTGTATATGGGATATGGGATAAAAGTGATCCTATTTTAAGTTTTATGTTTATACAGTTTTTTTTCCCCAGTGAATTAAAGGTGTTCACTGAGTTGAATGTGGACCAAAAATCTGGAATAAGATAGGACTGAAATACGCAGTGGTGGGAACTCTCATAGAGTACAGGTGGGGGCCAGGACTGCACCCACTTTGCAGAGTCATTTGACAAGATCTAATCAAAATGAGGATGTGCATCCCGGTGTCCTAGCAACTTCGTGATACCCTGGAGGAGCCCTCACACCCGTGCACAAGGAATGTTGACAGCCGGAGGATGTGAGATGGTTAAAAATGGAAACAAACTGAAGGTCCAGAAACAAGATGATGGGTAAACAAATTAGGATAAAGTCATTCAATGGAATCTTACACCAAAGTTAAATAAATGCATTGGCGCTCAAATGAATTACATCAGTGAGGCAAGATCTCAAGAGCACAATGTTGAAAACAAGCAAATTGCAGAAAGATATATGCCGCCTAAAACCTGCAAACAATATCATATACTGATTATGAATATGTTCATTTGTGGTAATCATACAAAACATGTTTGGAAATAATGGATCCCAAATTCAGGAATTCAGGTTGGCTGTTATTTCTGGGAAAGGAGGAACAGGGGATTAGATTTGCTGAAAAGAAATCAGGGCAATTTGACACTATCTGTAATATTTTATTTCTTATAAAAGTGCTGGGGCCTAAATGACCAATGTTAAGATTTGACAAAGCTGGGTGGTAGGTGCTTTTCGGTGTGCTTGAAATGTTTCAGAATTTTAAGAATCGTTATTTCATTACTTGTTTTGTCTGCTCTCTCTCCTCTTCCTTTGTCTGTTTTATAGTTTCAACACGTTTGGCACTTATGCTTAGATGTGCATTTTTCGGAACAGCATTCTATTCCTGCTGTGAACCCTCTGTAAAAGGTTTTGGGTTTATGGATTTCAGTTCTGAGTGTTAGAACTTGTTTTCTGCTGGGTTCTTATGAGAGGTCAAGAAGTGCAAGCTGCAGTCAGGGTTGAGTTAATCATTGAATATGGCTTCCCCTTGGTCTGTGTCAACTCCCTGAGTGCTTCTGGCAGCCAACTCCTTCCCATGCCGGGGACCCGCAGAGGGAGAGGGACCGGGAGGTGACGTGGGTGGCCGAGCGCTAAAGGCTGGGTCTACAGCATCCCTCCCTCCCCGACCCAACAGTGTTTCTGTCGCGCGCCTCAACTGATCAACAGCATGAATGGGACTCATTGAGGGAATCGGGTGCTTGTGGAGTTGCTCCTGACCTACTGGGGAAGAGTTCAGAGAGGCCAAGGAGGTTTGTGACCTTCCTGTTAAAATGTGACTTGACCAAGGGGAGGTGAGTGGACAACGGGGGGGCAAGTGAGGCATCAAGTTCATGGATGAGATCAGTGTCAACGGGGGCAAATCCAATGGGTGACTCCGTGCACGTGTGTGTGTCAATGAGTAAAGCAGTGTGTTAAAATATATGTATTAAATCTAAAGCAGATAACATCGTACACAGTATCTTATAAGTTACTAACTCAGCACACTGTGAAATGTGAAATGTCTAACACTTAAACTATGAAATGACTCAGCAAAGATAGGGAAGGCTATTGTATCCTTTAAAGGGCTTATATTCCAAGGAAGCCAGGTAGAAACTCAGAACAATTCTTCTCTGTGGATGATTTTGTGGTGGGCTGGGTTTAAAAAGCTTTTTAAAAAATTTTATCGTGCTAAGAACACTTCGGATGAGATCCACCCTTCTACCAGATTTTTTAAGTGTGTGATACAGTCTTGTTATCTCTAGACCTGATGTCGTACAGCAGATCTGTAGACCTTACTCATCTTGCATAACTGACATTTTATACCCATCGGTTAGCAACTCTGCATTTGCCCCTCCCCCCAGCGCCTGACCACCATCATTCTATCGTTTGCTTCTCTGAGCTTAATCATTTTAAATCCCTCATATAAGTGGATCACGCAGTATTTGTCCTTCTGTAACTGGCTTCTTTTCACTTAGCACGATGTCCTCAAAGTTCACCCATGTTTTTGCATTTTGCAGCATTTCCTCCTTTTTAAAGGCCAAATAATAGTCCACTGTATCTACAGACTGCATTTTCTTTGTCTGTTCATCCATCCAGATGCTTTAAAAATTTTTTTTTTCAAATTTCTATTTTGAAAATCTCAAACTACAGAAACATTGGAAGAGGGGCACCATGAATACCTTTTTAGTTTTCATCCAGATTCTTCAAGTTGTTAATATTTTGCCACGTTTGCTTTCTCTCTGAGATATACTATATATTATATAGTATGTACTATATATAGTAATATAATATATACATTATTTTTCTGCTAAATCATTTGACAGCAAATTGCTGACATCATGTCCTTTTACTCCTAAAACCCTCAAGTACTGCGTACGAACACCAGCGTTCTCTCATATGAGCACGTGCAATTACCAAATTCCTAAAGTTGACGTCGGTAACAATACTACCATCAGTACAGACCACAATCAAACCTTCCCGACTGCCTCCACCCACAAAGGCTATTTAAAGCGATTAATTTTGTGACCCAGGATCCAGGGCCATATATTGTCTTATCATGTCTAGTTCCCTTTGTTCTCTAGAATAGTTCCTTGGCCCTTCCTTGTCTTTTTGGACACGGACAGATTTGAGTGTGCAGGCCAGCTGTTCTGTAGAACGACCCTCAGTTTGGGTTTGATTTCGATTGCTTCATCCCAATTAGATTTGGGTTAAACATTCTGGCAGGAAAACTCACGAGTGGCGGTATGTTCCCGTCATGTGCATCACATCAGGAAGCCCATGATGTCAATTTGCCCCTCGATCGGCGTTGTAAATTTTGATGGCTTGCTTAGGTGGGGCTTTGAAATTTTTAAGATGAAATTCACTGGAATACGTTTATTGCCAGGATTGCTTCCTTCATAAAGGTTGCTTCTGAGCAGTTCTCTCATTGGGAGAGCGCTTCTCTACTCCTGGAGAAGAGAGCAGGGTGTCTGCCATGCCCTGCTTTAGAGCAGGAAGGCCACCCCCTGCCCAACATCCGCCCCACCCAGGGTCTGCCTCCTTTGCGGGGAGAGACAGGCAGTAAACAAGTAAATGCTATGAACAACAAGTCAGTTCAGATGGTGATGTGTGCTGTGAAGGAAACAGGATGGAGAGGTAGGCATGGACAAAGTCACTCTGGATAAAGCAGAGTCCCTGCCACCCCGGAGTGCCCTTTGCCGCGTGGGAGACCAAGGGGAAGCAAATGAACACATTTACAGTGACTCAGGTAGTGATAAACACCCTGAGGAGACAGGCAGCTGCTACATGGAGAGTGTCCTGAAGGGTTCAGAGCATGGGGACAAAGACGACCGGGGTCAGGAGGTGACATGTGAGAGGAGACTGAGATGAAGTGAGGAGAGCGCTGTGAGGCTCTTGGGGAGAGTGGTCCAGGCAGAGGGGTGGCCAGTGCACTGACCCGAGGGCAGGGCCAGGCTTCGTGTGACTGAGGAACAGCATGGGTGCGAGGAGGGCTAGAGGGCGCCAGCAGGAGTAGGAGGGAATGAGAACCAGGAGGCGGCCAGGGCCAGACCGTGGAGGGTTTCTAGGCCGTGGTAAGGACTTTGGGTTTTATTTTTGTTGGGATGGGAAGCCATTGGGAGGTTGAGAGTAAGGAGTGACATGATCTGTGTTTAAAAGGATCACTTTCGGGCTTCCCTAGTGGCGCAGTGGTTGGGAGTCCACCTGCCAATGCAGGGGACACGGGTTCGAGCCCTGGTCCGGGAGGATCCCGCATGCCGCGGAGCCGCTAGGCCTGTGCGCCACAACTACTGAGCCTGCGCTCTAGAGCCCGTGAGCCACAACTACTGAGCCCACGTGCCTAGAGCCCGTGCTCCACAACAAGAGAAGCCACCACAATAAGAAGCCCGCGCACCGCAATTAAGAGTAGCCCCCGCTCACCACAACTAGAGAGAAAGCCCGCGCACAGCAACAAAGACCCAACGCAGCCAAAAATAAATAAAATATAATAAATAAATTAAGAAAAAAAAAAAAGGATCGCTTTGGCAACTCTGTAGAGAAATCTTTGCAGTGGGATGGGTGTTGCCCAAAGGAAGCAGGGAGACCAGCATCCAGATGAAAGAAGAAGTGGACTCCAGCAGAATTATGACCTCATTTTGTCCACCTGTGTCTCCCTCGTGCCTAATAAGGGATGCTCAGTATTTGTTAAATGAATGAATGGGTGGATGAAATAATACGTTTTCTTCTATTATTATTAATTGTCAAGTATAGAAATTCATCTTATGGGTGGTAGATTTGCACTGTGTCAATGTAGCTAAGGTAGGACATTTCCCCGACTTTGCTTTCCTGTGTATTTCCAGACTGGGGTTGCCTGCCAGAGAAATCGGCACAGAATTTAGAAGAGGGAAGTAAAGGAGCCCCAGCTTGAAAGGCCTTACTCTGCTCCCACAATCAGATAAGGTCCAATCCCATGAGAAATCCCTCTTCTAGATCACTCAGCATGGTTCTGCTTCCCTGAACAAACCCTAAATGATACAGACTGAATTTGACTATTATCCACCTTGGAGCTTCTTGATCTTTTCTATTCTAAGTTTTAAGGAAAAAAAAAACGATTACATTATTTTTAAGTAAGTATATAAAGATAACTGATCAATCTCTTAGCTGGTACCAATCACATTCACATGAAGACTTTTCAAATGGTTGAACCTGGTTCTCTGGATTTTAGATGTGTTTGATGAGAGAGCAGTTTTTCATTGTTGGTTTGACTAAGAGGCTGGAAGAAGATGTCTCCGATTCGGTTTCGTAATGTGTGAACCCAGTGACTGCAGTGAGTCGTGGAGGTGATGAAGTTCAGATGGTAATCACTGGCAGACCTTCCCAACATCTCAGTTTGGGAACTGTGACCTTTAAATGAGTTCCTGAGATTAAAGTTTAGTCCCAGGGTGAGGCCAGATCTAAAGAATCCTAATTTTTTGAATTTATGAGAAAAAGAGACATGGCAGAGGGAGAAAAAAGGCCACTTGGGATCTGGGCCATCGGGACAGGAGGAGGAGGAGGCCACTGGGTATTGTAACAGTTAAGGGTTCTGTGGTCAGCCACAGGCAGACCTGAATCTCAGTAACCCCGTGTCATTGCTGTCTAACTAGAAGCAACTTACAGCATGTCTTCAAGTCTCAGTGTCCTGATTTATAACATGGGGTGATAATCCCTTTCTTACAGTGTTTGCAAAGATTAAATAGAACCGTATATGGAGGACTCTGTATAGTGCCTGGCACCCAGGGCAGTGGATAAGAGACTGCCTGACCTAGGTGACCTGGGACAAGTTACTCAACTGTTCGGTGCCTCAGTTTCCTCATCTGTAAAATGGGGTCATCAATAGTATCCACTTCCAAAGTTTTCATGAACATTAAATGAGTAGATAGCAGTGTGCTTAGGATGGCAAACATTAGCTTCAAATTCTGGCTCCAATATTTAATTGCTGTGTGACCTTGGGAAAGTTACTTAACATCTCTGAGTCCATTATTGCCTTTCATAAAAAAAAGCATGGTGGAATTCCCTGGCGGTCTGGTCCTAGCAGGACTCTGTGCTTTCACTGCTGATGGCGCAGGTTCAAGCCCTGGTTGGGGAATTAAGATCCCGCAAGTCGTGTGGCATGGCCAAAAAAAAAAAAAAAAAAAGCATGGTAACAACAGTACCCATTGCGTGGGGCTGTTGTGAGGGTTAAATGTCATCATGGGTGTAAGGCAGTTAACACAGCCATGTGCTTCTAAGTGCTCAGTAAACATGGTTATGATTATTGCTGCCCTTATCATGATGGTTGGCCATATTCCAAGGTCTGAGCTAAGTGCACTGTATGCCTTGTTGTTTTTAACTCTTACAGCCACCCTGCTGGGTAAGTGTAACATGGTTCCCATCTGATGGAGAAGCCACTGGAAGGTTGAGAGCAGGGGCCAAGGCTATCTACCTGTTTGCTCATTTTTGGTCTGGGGAGCTGAGCCCCTAACTACTTTGCTCTACTGCCACCAGTGATTTTTTTTTAAGGATGTATCTGGAGGAATAAATGAGCTCAGCAGCTCAGTCCCTCCAGGATGGTTGTTTCTCTCACTGAGTGCTTGATAAATGCCAAGCAGCCTGGGGACTGAGTGCCTGCAGTGAACAGACTGGGGGTTGTCTCCTAGGACACATTTGAAAAGCCATAAAAGAGAGAGCGCGGTCTCCCTGTGCCGGGGGCAGGAGGGCATTTTGGGGACTGTGCCTGATCTTCTTGTTGACCGCAGGTTGCTACACTGACAGTGGGAATGCTGAGGGGCCTCTCAAAGGAAAATCACAAAACCCGACCTTTTGTATTCATGAAGCAACGCTTTAAGGAATACCTGCTTTTTAACAATGGAGAAGAACGCTACGAAAGATAGGGCGCTTTTTCATAGAGGTTTCAGTTGAAATATTCATCAGTGAGGATGCTTGTTGTTAATAGCTGGGGAAATGAGACAAAACCTGAAGAACGGAGTCGTTTTTCTTCTTTTGGGACTGCTGGTAAGTGAGAAGCAGATGATAGGGGCACTGAGCTATGTTGACGGCTGAGGCCAGTATTTCAGGACATGAGATACATTGGATGAGGGGTTCTTCTCTTATAGGATTTCACAGCTGAAGAAAACTAGAGAGACTTTTCTTTGCCAACTTTTTGTTTTTTTTCATTTTGGAGGTAAATAAATGGGGACTGGAGTTAAATAAAGGACTTGCGCACGGTCCTTAACGCACGCTAAAAGCCCAAATGCATAGAAGGTGGGGCAAGGTTTCAATGAGTGAGATAGACCAGGTGGGAAGTAGCAGGGAATGGTGGAGAGTAGGGCAAACCAGAGAGGGCCTGACCTCCTCAAAGGGGATTCTGTTACCTGGCTGTATCCATGGTGCCACGAGAAGCAGGCCCACAGGGAGACAGATCTAACTTTGAAGAGAAGTGAAGATCCCAATTTGGAGGATGGAATCTCCCGATTTTTAAAAGTTGTTGACGAATTCAAAAGTTTAAACCACACCATGCCAGCCAAAGAAAGCCTTTCTCAGGTCCACAGGTGGCTCGAAACCTGCCTGTTTGTGACCTGGGTTGCAGAATCTTCCAGCACCCTATGCCTTTCCTGACAGTGTAGTTCCCACCTCACTTCTTGTCAAGTGTTGTTTTTCCTTCCAAGTCAGCACTGTTTACTTAGGTCAGGAACCCTTGGTGTGATCATTTCCTTAACTCTTCATTCTGAATCAGGACCTCAAATAAAGACAATATTTTACTTGTGTTTCCTCCCTACCATTCACCGGCTTGTGCTTGCTCAGCCAGAAATTCAGGAACCACAAGGAAGGCTATTGAGAAGTAAAGAAATTTTTAAACTCTCATCCCACCCCAATTTTTTTAAAGAATCTTCTTTTTATAGTAAACCAGAGAGAGGATGTTGAAAGTCCGGGTTCAGAAGGTGCACGGGTTTTGCTCAGCAAAGTTCAAAAATAGAACAAAAAATACAGCTTGGTAAATCTTTAATGTCCAAATACTACTCCTTCCCCCCATGAAAGCAGCCACTGGAACCATTTCCACCTCTGCGCTTGGAACAAGACACTGACCAGGAGGCTAGTTCCATTTTTCATGCCCTGTTGACTCTGTGCCTCGATTCCATCGGAGCATTTTTAAGGCAACAACAAGAAAAACAGCAGTGCAACCCCAAGCTGGGCTCTAAGTCTTTCTCCTGCATTTCCAAGCAAACCCAGAGAGTGAGTCAGAGATGACTCACTTCGTAAACCCATGAACTTCAGTTTCAGGTTAAGTCCTTCATTTAAGACAAGGCATTTTCCCCAGATTATAATTTTACCTCTTTAGTGAACAAATGTGTTTACTTTAAAATACTCATCAATAAAGTCATTAAACAGACATTGTCTATCAAAGAAATGCTAAAATACTTTCTATTATGCTTCAAACAGCATAGGAGAGCAAGATACATTACAATAAAAGAATGGGGGATAGAAATCTGAGTTTTCACCTATGAAAATTTGGGTGACAGACACACACACACACACACATACACATACACACACTTCCAAGACACAAGGTAGTGAGCAAATATTTAGTGTGACTGGTCATATCAGTTCCTTTCATGGCTCTGAGCTTCATCATCTGTGTGGCTCTAGTCAATTTCTTACTCAACTTTTAGTTGCCTCTGTTCCTTATCTGCAAAACATAGGTAATAATAGTATCTCCCTTGGAAAGTTGTGAAAATAAAATGATGCAAAACATGTAGCACTTCTAGCACAGTATCTGGCCCATAAACAAAGACCATAAGTGGTATAAACAATACTAGGGCTACTAATACTTCCATAGCTAATGGTTTTACAGATATCTTGCTTCCAATCATTAAATAACACAGACAGAACTATCTGATTCCAGAGCCCAGACTCCTTCCACCAAAGCCTATGACCAGGATAAACACGACTAAATTCATATCCTGCATCTACTAATTGCCTTACATTGGGAGAGAGAAACGGTGGACCGTGAACAATGCTTATCTCCTCAAATGTGAATGTTTTTGTGCCTATAAAGACCCATGTCCCTAGTTGTGTGTGTGCCTAGAAAGCATGTATTCTCTGTGGAATGACGGTGGGGAGATAGAGTATCTTTGTTTGGGGACATTGAAGACCCAAGGGAAGAAATACATTTCCTGGGGGTGTTAGAAGAATTTTGCAGGCAGCTGTTGCTCCTAAGATTTTACATAAGCTGTGCCTACAAAGCCCAGGAAATTTTGCTAAATAACCTGGTAGTTTAATCAACAAATAGCCCCGGTAATTTACCATTTCTTCTTTGTTGAGCCTACTTTTTCTTCATAGTTTCCCATTCAGACTAGGTAGAGCTAAAATGGCAATACCTTCATAGCTTTCCCTCTGTTTTCACTGCGGGAGGTGGTGCCGTGCAGGGGTTAGGAGCACATGTGCTAGAACCAGGGTCCCTGGGTCTGATTCCTAGTTGTGCCATTTTTATTGGTTGGTTAATTTGAGGTTGGTAAAATGGGGATAATGAAAATAGTAGTGCCAATTCATAAGTGGGTTGGGAGGGTTAAATGAATACTTAGGACAGTGCCTGGCTCTGAGCACAAATTCAAGAAACGTGAGCTCTACCAGCTCAGTCAGTTTGGAGACCTAGTAGACTGTCAACTTTGAGCCCCCAGCTACGAACCCCATCCTGAAAACTCCTCACGCACACATCCACCCAAATGCAGATGGTCTTTCTAGGGTTCACAGAGCTCCCCTGCAACCACCTCCCAGGTTTAGAACCTCTGTGTAGAAAACAACTTGCAACAGACAAGGAAAGTGTGTTTTCATATGCAAACCGTGTTCCTCCTTGTCAGGAGGCCTTCAGCCTTTAGGGAAACAGGCAGTGTCAGAGGGAACTTTTAATGGGGCTCAAAATGGGGAAGGAAAGAACAGGCTCTTTCAAGCTGGTGACTCATCGTCTGGTTCCTTCAGGTAAAGAAAGGGAGAGAGTGCCGAGGAGTGTTCAGCCTTGACGGGAGCTGGGTTTGCGGAGCAGGGACCTTACAAAGTCAGCCTCCCCGCCGGAGCTTGTCAGCGTTTCTTACAGGAACCTGCTGAATCACTTGTGTGTCTAGACACATCAAAAGGCAAACTGCCTGTTTATCAGGCTCGCCAAACCCAGTTAGGAGAACCAACAGGCAGGCAGGTCTCCATCTGAATCACTCAGACCAGATGGAGGCAGTGGAGGTTACCAGGATCATCGGGCACAATTCCTCACCCTCACCACGAAGGGAAGTCAAGTTGTCTCTTGTCAAAGAGTCGGGCAAGAGGACACTGCTAGTTTTGTCCACCTCTTGGTGTCAGAGCAGACCCCAAGGGGGCTTGGAACATGTGGATTAGGCCTAAGTCTTGAAGAGGACTGCCATTCGGTGCTCAGTAAATTCCCGGGGCATGAATTCATGGGACCCATTGCTGTGAAAAATGGGCCAGCCACTTAATTAAAAGAAACATTTTTAAAACCTGACGAATTGAAAACGGAAAAGAATTGTTTTGGGTTGTCCTTTAGACGCCTAATCCAAAATGCAGTTAAATCTTTGATACTGCCCTCCCTGACCCACTTTTTCACAAATTTCTTTTCTTCAAAGTCAGGGTCTTCCACAGACATAGAAAACAAACTTATGGTTACCAAAGGGGAAAGGGTGGGGCGAGAGATAAATTAGGAGCTTGGGATTAACAGATACACACAATTATATATAAAATAGATGGCCGACAGGGACCTACTGTACAGCACAGAGAACTGTACTCAATATTTTATAATAACCTATCGGGGAAAAGAATCTGAAAAAGAATAGATACATATATATGTATAACTGAACGGCTTTGCTGTATACCTGAAACCAACACAATACTGTATATCAACTATACTTCAATCAAAATTTTAAAGAACAAGTTAGGGTCTTCTTATATCTGGAATATTCTATCACGTACCACAACAGATTTAACTTCAACCACATCCCACACTAAGTCATATTTTTATATATACATACACACTCATATAAGCATATACATGTATACACATATGTACACGTGTAGGTACTAACTTGAGTACCAACTGATTATCAACATAGTTTTACATTTTCTAGATATTTATGAAACATATATTACATGTCATTTTGATATTTCTTTTTCATAGGTTGGAAATAATTTTTTTCCAGGCCTCAACCATCTTTTCAGGTGGTTGTGAAAAAATCAGATCCCAATTTAGTCAGCCCTAAGGTAGCTGAAAACCTTTAGGGGAATATATGTTTTATGGCCTCATCAATAAATGAGCATATTCCTGAGGTTCTCCTAAGGCTAAATAATTCCCAACGTTTTCAGAGTTTCTGTACTTGATGTTATGTACCTGATTTTATAGACTTGATAAAATTTTGGTGGTTCCTTTCTGTAACTGGCTGATTGGATACTGTGCTGGTTTTGACTTGTGAAGGTAAGGAAGTCACCTCCCCTGTTCCAAACACCTCAGGAGGAATAAAGAGGAGATGACATGTGTATCACCCGGAAACGGAAATTCTGAACTGAGTGTGTGCTTTAAATAATATATGGGAGATATGGGAACATATGTATATGTATAACTGATTCACTTTGTTATAAAGCAGAAACTAACACACCATTGTAAAGCAATTATACTTCAATAAAGATGTTTTAAAAAAAAATAATATATGGATTTGGCAAATCAGATGCTCTTAGAAATGTCATCCTCTAAGGAGGACAACACATCAGAGGGTCTCTGTAGGAACAGGTCTTAGTGACCAGAGACTCTCACCCCTAATTTGAACCAAGCCACACTCAAGGCTCACTGCTCGACGTACCGCTCAGTCCTGATCAGGGAGCATTGGGTGAATGTTCTTCTCTCCCACCAGAGCTTCACGGTAAAAGGGACCGTGTCTGCTTTTGCTTCCCGTATCATACACCCTGCACCAAGCATGGTACTGGCACATAGAAATCCTCAACACATCCTCTTATTTACTGCTTTTGGCAGTAAGGCATTAGAGCGTAGTCTTTATGTGTGTGGCTTGGGGGGGGTCCCCCTGCTGGGGTTGGGTTCTAGCTCTGTCACTGATCTTTGAATAGGTTACTTCTGTCTGTACCTTGGTTTCTTCATCTGTAAAATGGGGATCATAAAAGTACCTGCTTCACAGAGAGATTGTGCTCTCTTTCTTTTCATGGTCCAGTTTTCTGATATATAAGACCATCCAGATTCACGCCGGTTTCAAGCTTTTAATTATTTTTAATGTACTAACTTTTTGTATGTTTAGTGTTTAAATGTATCTTGGTGATTTGGGTTATTCTTAAATAAGTAGTTTAGAAATTTGGATCAAGGAAAAGAATATGTGTGTGTGTGTGTGTATGTATGTATGTGTGTGTGTGTGTGTGTGTGTGTGTGTGTGTGTGTGTGTTTTAACTGCTGGTAAGTTGTGTCAAGCCAAGCTTTAACTATTTGTGGTCGGCACATCTTTGAGGAAACAGGGTCACACTTTATTTTAACAATGTGAAAATATATCTTGGTAATGTCTTGAATGGCGTGGGATTTGGGAAAGATTGTGACATTTGAAGAAGGGAGGAGAAAAACGAGAATTCAAACTAGTACCTTCTAATTTCTATGCCCCAGAAAACATTGACGTGTGTGTGTTTTAATCGTTGCCACTCTCTGTCTGAAAGTCACAGAAGAACACTCAGAGGAGACAGGGGAAGAATCAAGTCTTCCGAATGGTCCCTAACATGAAGCAGCTTGGCAGAAGGGGGCGGAGGTGCGTGCTCGGGGGCACGTTTTGAAGGGGCTGCATCACCTGCGGTTATTGATGGAGCTGGTAGCTGCGGAGAACGGGACAACGGAGGGAAGTTCATCTCGCCTACTTCACCTTGTGAACCGATCATCTTAAGTCAAGAATGAACTCCTGCCCCCGCACGAATATTACAGAGTTGGCCCAGGCGTGTAGAAGGAGAGAGAGAAGGAAAGAGCAAAGGAATCTCAATGTTCCAGGGACCAGACACAAAGTACTTATACGGATTTCCACAGAGGAGCCGGTTTATCCGAGGCACGTTCCTTACTTGAGGTGTTTCAGGACATTCCCATAACATTCTGTAATTATCCCAACCTGCGTTCAAGAAATAGCACGAGACACCATCACATTACCCGACAACCTCAGCTTCCTGCGGATGAAAACTGGCTTTGGGAAGGAGGCCTCAGAGATTCCTGTGTGAAGCAGGCTATCATTAGCCTTTTCTTCAAGAGAAATACCATTACTGTCAAATCAGAATCTTTTTAAGCCTTTAGATGCTTATTGGGTCTGATGCATAGAAGTCTTCAACCCCGAGAAGCGTGTTAAGTCTTTACAAAATTGATTCCCATTGTAGTTACCTTATTTCCCTTCAAACTTCTCTTCCATTTTCTCCATCACTTATTGTTGGCTAATTGACCACTTTTTTGTTGTTGTTTGTTTTATTTTTATTTTTTATTGATTTTTGGGGGGGATGTCACACAGATTTTTTAAAATTAATTTTTATTGGAGTAGAGTTGCTTTACAATGTTGTGTTAGTTTCTTGCTGTAGAGCAAAGTGAATCAGTTATACGTATACACATATCCCCTCTTTTTTAGATTTCCTTCTCATTTTGGTCACCACAGAGCACTGAGTAGAGTTCCCTGTGCTATACAGTAGGTTCTCATTAGTTATCCATTTTATACATAGTAGTGTACATATGTCAATCCCAATCTCCCGGTTCATCCCACCCTCCCTTCCCCCCTTGGTATCTGTAAGTTTGTTCTCTACATCTGTGACTCTATTTCTGCTTTGCAAGTAAGTTCACCTCTACCACTTTTCTAGATTTCACATATAAGCAATATTATACGATATTTGTTTTTCTCTTTCTGACTTACTTCGCTCTGTATGACAGTCTCTAGGTCCATCCACGTCTCTGCAAATGGCATTATTTCTTTCTTTTTTATGACTGAGTAATATTCCATTGTATATATGTACCACATCTTCTTTATCCATTCCTCTGTTGATGGACATTTAGGTTGTTTCCATGTCCTGGCTACTGTAAATAGTGCTGCAATGAACACTGGGATGCATGTTTTTGAATTGTGATTTTCTCCAGGTATATGCCCACGAGTGGGATTGCTGGGTCGTATAGTAGTTCTATTTTTAGTGTTTTGAGGAACCTCCATACTGTTCTCCACAGTGGCTGCACCAATTTACATTCCCACCAACAGTGTAGGAGGGTTCCCTTTTCTCCACATCCTCTCCAGCATTTCTTGTTTGTAGATTTTTCGATGATGGCCATGCTGACCGGTGTGAGGTGATACTTCATTGTAGTTTTGATTTGCATCTAATAATTAGTGATGTTGGGCATCTTTTCATGTGTTTGTTGGTCATCTCTATGCAATTGACCACTTTGTTAATTGGTTATTTTTCTTAGTCTTCCATAAAACTATGAGATAATAAACTAGTCCTAAGTCTGTGATGTTGTGACCCCCAGAGTTCAAATCCAATATTCGTTGAAGGTATGGCTGATGGGAAAGAAGGTCATATAGTTCGTGATAAAGTGCTCCTAAGAAGGGATTCTGGCACCATCCACAGTGGATAATTTTCCTCATTCTTTTTTTTTCCGTATACAAAGTTCCTGATGAGTTCACCCAGTAATTTTGTCACAGCACTGTTGGGGATGGTGATTCCTGGGCCATAATTGAACTCAGGGGGTGTGTACCTGGGCTATGGGCCAAAATATGTGGGAGAAAATATCTCACTGGTACGCCTGAAGAAGCTTGGTCTATGTACTTTGGCAATAAAGTGCTCAAGAGTGGAATTCAACAGAGTTTTCTGGTTTCTCTTTCCTGGTTGCTTCTTTTCTTGGCTTGAGCAGTGAGTCAGTATGTTGGTCTGTGTGTGTGGTTCAGAGAAGCATCCAAGGGCTCCACCTCAGCTTCAGGGAAGAGTGAATCTATTTGCCACCTTTAAGTCTGAGGTTCAAGTGCACACTCCTTTGGTTTATTTCTAAGTGTTTTCCTCATCAAAAACCACTTCTTTCTTCTTAGAAGTCATCTCATCAGGGCTTAAAGTTCTTCTGTCTGGTAGAATGCTTTGTTTTCACTTAAAAAAAATAGCTTGCTAGCTTGGTGCTTAGTATGTAATGATGATATCATTTATCTGCCATTGTAGGGAAAGGGAATTATTATTATTTTTTTTTTTTAGGGGGAAATGAGTTCATGTTGGGAGTATCTGATAACCGCTGGTTATCAAACACGTGTTTCTTTCATTTCTTTCACTGACTTGAGAGATCTTTTTAAAACATTACCTGTGCTAAGAACTTAGCCTGAAGGGGCAAGAAGAGGAAATATTTTTTGCAGGTGCCCAGTGAGAGCTGAGGCAGTGGAGGATGGGTCCAGGAAGGAGATGTAGTCTAGTGGGATGAAGTTGGTGGCGGACACGTGGCCTGAGGGGTGACAGAAGCAATACTTTGGCCTTTCTCACTTCCCAGCCTCTGATTTCCTGCTGGTGCTTGCTTCCCAAATGTAAATGCTAAATCCAAATGTAGCCAAGGGCAAAGGATCTGGAGGACCATGGAGGTCAGCCTCTCAGGAATAGAGGTGGGCACATATGGATCCGGTTGGGGAAGCAAAGAGATGAATAAGGATGATGTGACCCCAGAGAAGCCCTCCACACAGGGCATCCTTTCTCAAAGTCTTTTCCCAGCCATCACTACATGGCTTCTCACAGCCAGTGGATCCACCGCCATTCAGCACATGAACTTCTTTGGCTTTGTTTTCCTTCTACTCAGCATCTCTCCTATTCTCCATTTTCTTCTTTTCTATTTTTCTATTCTTCATCTTCTCTCCTCCTCTTCCTCAGCATCTCTCCTGTTCTTGGAGCCTTTCTTTGCCTAACAAAAGTCCTAAACTTCCACTGAAAGCCACGAAGATCTCTTTCATGAACATTTTTCCAGTGAAAAGCAGAAGGATTCGGTAGGACAGTTTCAATTTTGAAACAGGGAAAGTTGCATAAGACCTTCTCTTCAGGATATGAATCTTGGTCTTGATTATCAAAAAGAACCAAGATTTTTGGCAGAGTTCCTTTAGATAAATGAGTACTGCTTACATCATGCAGTAAGAGAAAAAAATAACAAAAAAATTCTAAAAAAGGAAAAAGAAAATCCCATAAATATTGTAAATCTTTTCCCAGAAGATGATCGTTGATATACTTCCTCATTTCCTTTAACTGTCATTTTTGTGTTTGTTGTTTTCAATTTCTAATGCTGGTTACACCACTCAGCTGACTCCTGGGAGCATCCCAAGAGACGTGTTTCAGGTTGGATGAAATGAAGACATTCCCACTGCTACACATGATGCCTGTGGGCTGATAAAAGCTGCCACATAAATCAGACTCTTATTAAGAATTATTGGTTATTAATCACCCCAGTCCCTGAACATGAAGATGGATTCATTATTGCCCTAGTGACAACTTTCAAAACATAAATTTATGCCTTTCATTTGAAAGAGGGAAAACTGTTTCCCTTTCAAAACAGGAATTTATTTTCCTGGTTAGGACATCACCCATGTATTTAGCAGTTCTACAATGTGCTGAGATCCACTTTGAGGGGATAATGATTCATGCAGACATGGAATTGGGTTTCAGACCCTTTGAAGCCTAATTTGCCCAGTTGTAGACATTGAGTAACATGCAGTTGGGCGTAGAATCCAAACTATTCCTGGGTTTGTCTTTAATGATTAAAAATGCCTGCATGTGATGTGTCAACAGCTTGTAAATTCATAATTGAGGCGAGGCTGCTGTGGCTCTAGTTGCCAATAACATGTGAATATCGGGTTCAGAGTGTCCAGTTAGGGTGGAACATTAAACAATGTGTGGTAGCGAATGAACACAAGATCACTCATGTCCTGGTGGAAGTTTCTTTGAAGCTGCACTGTGTTCTATGAAATTGGAGGAATGGCTTCCCAGGTAACACTGACTTTACCATGTGGCCATATTCAGAGGCCAGAGAAGTCGTGATGAACTGAAAGTGGGTCCTTCTGAAGCTTCCCCAGATAGGATCAGACACAGTGCAGGGATGGAGGATTGGTCAAGTATGAGACTCCTTCCTGATACATCTGAACCCTTGTCAATGTGGCTGAAGCACCACTGCCACGCAGAAGTCAGTATCTGGTTTCGTTGTGCTTGGCGTCCTTCCTGGAGGTTTGAAATGAATGGCGGTTTAAGTTCCTCCGAGGCTGAAGGTGTCTTTGCCCAGCCTCTCTGCTTTCTCAGTGTTTGCAGTTACTGTCTAACTGGCATTTCCTTGTTGTCAGTACTTGTACTGTTTGTGTAAGCCAGGGTTCAACCTATTCTCTCTATTTGCTTCTTTTTAACCATCCATTCATTCAGCAGCTTTATATTATGATCCCACTTTGGCCAAGGCACTATTTAAGACACTGGGGAACACAGCAGTCAGCAAGATAGATAAGGTCCCTGTTCTCTTATATTCTTGTTGAGGAGATACGTAAGCAAACAAACAAATAATTTTAGAAAGGGCTAAGGAATATGAAGGAAATAAAATAGGGTGATGTTGGGGGCTTCCCTGGTGGTGCAGTGGTTGAGAATCTGCCTGCTAATGCAGGGGACACGGGTTCGAGCCCTGGTCTGGGAAGATCCCACATGCTGCGGAGCAACTAGGCCCGTGAGTCACAACTACTGAGCCTGCGCGTCTGGAGCCTGTGCTCCGCAACAAGAGAGGCCACGATAGTGAGAGGCCCGCGCACTGCAATGAAGAGTGGCCCCCACTTGCCGCAACTGGAGAAAGCCCTCACACAGAAACGAAGACCCAACACAGTCATAAAATAAATAAATAATAATTAAAGGTGCTAATAATTAAAAAAAAAAATAGGGTGATGTCGTAGGGCAGCTTAGTGGGAGTAGGGGGATGGCAACATTACACGCGACAGTTGTCTCTGAATAAGCTATTTTTATGCTGGGACCTAAAGAATGAGAAGGAGCCAGCAATGCAATGATCTGGAGAAAGAGTGTCCCAGGTAAAGGAATCGCAATTGCAAAAGTCCTCAGGCAGGAATGAGCTTGGTTTACTGAAGGAACAACAATGGCACCAACGGAATCAGTGTGGGGTGTGCTTAGTGAGCAAGATGAGAAGGGTAAGAGATTATGTCAGAACGCATCAGGGCCTGCGGTACGTACACCATGGTGGGGAGTTGTGATTTTAATCAGTTATATCCATCCAACTGCACACCCTACGTTCCTTCACTTCCTTGCTTATCCATCTTAGTTATCCTGATTCATCATTATAATCACTCCCTTGAAAACATCTTCCCCTTTTGTATTAGTTATCTATTGCTGTGTAACAAATTGCACCAAAAAATTTTTGTGGCTTCTTGGGCAGTTCTGTCTGAGGGTCTCAGGAGATTGCAGTCAAGATAACTATAAGTTATCTGAAGGCTTGAATGGGGCTAGGGGACTCACTTCTAAGTTGACTCACTCACATGCCAGGTAGGTTTGTCCTGGTTGTTAGCAGGATGCCTTAGTTCCGTGTCCCGTGGGCCTCTCTGTAGGACTTCTTGAGTGTCCTTATGACATGGTGCTGGCTTCGCCGTAGACAGAGTGATCCAAGAGAGTACGAGGTGAAAGTCACAATGTCTTTTATGATGTAGCCTTTCATAATATCTATTGGTCACACAGGTCATCCCGCTCAGTGTGGGAGAGGAGGGGCCCCACAAGGGCAGCTCATCTTTCTACACCTTTCAAGTATGAACTCAGACTCATGTAGTGTCTACTGTGTTGATGTTTTTTTTACAGATACTCATTTGAAGACATAAATCATAGTGATTGTGAGCCCATGCTCTGGGGTCAAAAAGAATATTGGGTTCAAAGATCAGGTTTACCACTCCTTAGCTCTGTGAACTATGGCATATTTCTTAACTTTCTAAGCTTCTATCTCCTCATCTGAACACTGGAGATAATTCTACCTCACAGCTCATGACTGATGTAAAAATTAAAGTAAGACAATGCTTATAAACAAACTTAGCCATAATGATTGTCACACAAATTCTCAGTAGGTATTATCTACCACTGCCCTTGCTCTTATTCCTTTTTTTTTTTTTTTTATTACTGCAGAATGCAGCTACTCCTTGAAGTGTTTCATAAAGTTTAGTGATGTGCTAACACTTCTAGGAAGCCCAGCCTGCAATCAGTTTAGATTGGAGGGATGGTGGATTTGGTGGTCTGGATGATCCCCGGTAACGCATACTCAGGACGCCAGAAGTTCAGACATGACATAAAAAATTCCCCTTTGGTACGGTAAAATTTGGCAGACTCACCATTTGCCCTCAGATGAGCTGGGAGTCAAGCATTGGCCCAGCTCAATAGGAGCATCTAAGTTCAACCCCAGTGCAAAATCTAATCAACTCTCAGAGTCAAAGGATGAGCTGAAAAATAAATTAAAAAAAAAAAAAAAAAAAAGGATGAGCTGATGATTCAGGTATTTATATCAAAAGGTGTTACAAGATTATTTGGAACATGGTAGAGGATAAGAAACAGGATTTCAAATCCATTCCAGAATTACATTTCTTGACAGTCTTCTAGGAAGTGAAGCTAATGAACTTTTAAAGATCACTCAATGTTTCCAACTAAGGTTTTTGAGCACTTACTATGTACCAGACACTAGACTAGGTTCTGGCAAAGTAGCTAAGAGCAAGTCTGCCTGAACCCCAACTCTCATGGTGTTCAGAATTAAAGTCAGCAGTTAGAGATCATAGCCCTTATTATTCTTTCTGATGGCTTAACTTTCTACAAGTTGCCAGAAATTGCTAGAAACTTGAAGGATTTCCATCCTTATGTCCAAATGAATAATAGCATTAGTGGTAGGGATAACATTTGTACCCAGTTAATCAGCCACTTAATTATTCAATAACAGATAAAAATGCATTAACTTGTTGAGACAAACGTGTTTCCCGAAGCCATTGTTTAGAACTGAATTACCAACAACATGTTTTGAGTAATAATGTCTTGTTCACAAGTCATTTTTCTCAATTGTCTTTCTGAGGGCTGATACAAGATCCCTGGGAACTGTTTGTATCGCAAGATAAATATGTTGGTAATGAACAGATTCCCAAAGCAATTTCAACACTGGCGTGGAAATCTATACATTCCCTAAACTTTCTTTGCTTCAAAGGCAGGTGGAATTCCTTCTGAACTGGGTAAATGGAATGCCTTCAGTAAACTGCAGCTTTTGTTGCAATTAACTCAGTGATTCATGTGGTTCCTAATTCTGTCAGCCTAATCTGACCTGACAAGCCAATTCTTTGATTGCTAATCCATAATACAGATTTTAATTTCCAACACTTAATAGCTCACCCCTACATATCTTGGAAAGTTCACGACTGCCGGTATAGGCGTTTTTACAGTTGTGTGTACAGGTCTCTAGGGAGACAATACATGTTTGTGGAATGAATGCATGCTCCTTTTCATTCTCATTTCAATGGATGGAATTTTCATGCAACGCTTGAAATTTTGCACTATACTGAAGTGACATCTCAACAGAGAAAAATCCTAGTGTGAGCAGTAATTCTCAACTGCGGTGATTTTGCCTCCCAGGGGACATTTGGCAATGTCTGGTGACATCTTTGGTTGTCACAACTGAGAGAGGGTGCTGTTGGCATCTAGCAGAGGAAGACCAGGGGTGCTGCTAAATATTGCAATGCACAGGACAACACCCCGACACAGGGAATTATTTAGCTTTAAACGTCACTAATGTTGATGCTGAGAAACCCTGATTCAACCAGGGTTGGTCTAGATAATTCTGTTAAAAACTTCTGTAGAAAAGGGAAGACAAGTTACTTAATTTATCCAAACCTGTTTATTCATTCGTGTCCCAGGGTTGGTAATAGCAAGGACTTGTTGCTGTTGCTGTGCATTCAAAATGAAATAATGGGGGAATTCCCTGGCAGTCCAGTGGTTAGGACTCTATGCTTTCACTGCAGAGGGCCCGGGTTCAATCCCTGGCTGGGGAACTAAGATCCCGCAAGCTGCGTGGCCAAAAAAATAAAAAATAAAATGAAATAATGTACACAGAGTGCTGACTACATTGTTGGCACACAGTAAGCACTTTAGTAAATGATTATCATCATTATTATTATTACTATTATTAGCTTCTCGACATAGAGTACAGTGGTATCAGTCTCCAAGGGGGCCACCAATAATATTCAAGACCGCGTGTGGTCTCCTATACTGAGCAAGGCAGACCTCTATAACCAATAGGCTATTGCAGAAATGACTTGTGTGACTTCCAAGTTTATCTCCTAAAAGAAAATGTGGCTTCTGCCTTGCTCTCACTGGGAGAGGTCAGCTGGGCTATAAGTACACACAAGAAACTCTATGAAGATATCCACGTAGTGAAGAACTAAGGTTCCGTCCAAATGGCTAGCAACTTGCTGCCCCACAAGGGAGCCATCTCGGGAGGGGGTTCTCCAGCCTCAGTCAAGCTTTGGGGAAAAAATGTAAATTACTTAAACTGACCCAAGAAGAAAAAGAAAATCTGAATAAACCAATAATCAATAAACCAATTGACGTGGTGGTTAAACACCTCCATGCCCATGTCAGGGCTGGGTCCACGGCTATGGGATCTTACGTGGACAGTCACATGGGACCCCAAGCTTAGATGGGCACTTGGTTTAATGCCTTGTGCCACTATCTTGAAATTCTTAAGTTTTTTTTTTAACAAGAAGTTCCTCATTTTTATTTGACACTGGACCCTGCAATTATGTAGCCAGCCCTGAGCATACCTGTGTCGTTTTATAGATGTTTAACTTTTAAGGTACTGATAATCCAAAGCCTTTCTGAAAACAGGAAAAGAAAGCATGTTACCCAGTTCATTTTAGAAGGCTAGTGTAACTTTTCAAGCTTCCAACATCTCTTGATCAAAGTCACTTAGAAATTTAGGGACAAAATGAGATTTCATCAGATCTGCCAGAACATGAATAACTACCAAAGTCATTCATTACCAAGGAAGTTTGATATTGACCTACACAAATGAATTGTCCTTTCCTCAGATGAAGTTGTTTTCTGTTTTTTGGGTTTTTTCTTTCTCGTCCTAACAAGGAACATGTTAGACAAACTTATCCTAAGTTCATTCCGGACTAGTTGATGAGTTAACTATTTTAAGCTCTTCCGGCACTTGTAGACTTTTAAAGCCTTAATATGAATTTTTTCCCAGGTCACTTGCTAGTGAACCTTGGAAAAACTTGGCAAATTGAATGAGTGCTCATCCAAAGTCAGACTCAGCACCTTTATCCAGAATCTCTAAGAAAAATAGATGGAATTAGTCTTGGGAATTTCATTAAGAACACAATGGCAGCATATTCTTCTGTGTCTATGGTCCTGATCTAGCCGACATTGTACTTCTAGAAGGCAATCCTGAGCTAAACTTCGTGGCCTTATAATTTTAGTTCTTCATTTTAATTAACAGTCTGCTTCTGTTATTTAATGAAAACCAGAATCCACTTCACTGATGTCTCGAAAACAGCAGCGCCCTCCCTTCTTACTCACTTTCATGTTTTCTTCCTTATTTTCATCTATTCGTTTTCATTGAGAAGTAAGATAACTCATGTGGGGTTTTCCCACAGTCAAAATGTACCTGAAATTAAAAATCTTAAACACATTTGAAAACAATGATGTTAGATAATTTCCTACAATTTAGGTGTTAAAAAAGAACTAATCAATCCAAGCTTGACAGGTGGGATGAGTTTGTCTCCATAGTGAATTACACCCTGGAAAGCAGAGAATTTCCAGAAGGGAACAAGGAACAACTCTTGTAACGTGAGAATAGATTTCCTTTATCCTTAACAAGTATGCAATGTAATAGATATTTGTTGGATAAATCAGTGCATGATACTGTTCTGATGATTAATCTGGGACTTACTAGGTTCCTTTTTGGACTTTCCTTTTTAATTGGAGGTTGCCCTCAGTTCCTTGCCATGTGGAGCCCCCCATCAGCCGCTTAGTCATCAAAACCTGCAAAGAAGACAGTCTCCTGGGAGGACAGATGTGACAATCTTCTATTACATAATCAGGAGGTGAGGTCCCGTCACCTTTGACATAGGCTATTGGCTAGAAGCAAGTCACAGGTCTTGCCCATACCTTTAGGGGGTTATATAACGACATGACTAACAGGAGGTGGGAAACACGGAGGCCACCTGAGTGTCTGGGCTCCACAGCCAAACTTCCTGGGTTCAAATCCTGGCCCCATCGCATACGAGTTCCAAGAAACATAAGCATTTATTAATCTCCAAGCCCCAGCTTCCTCATCTATAAAATTTAAAATCTACTCACACCTTCATCCTAGGGTTATTAAATTCCAGAAATTCCTCATTTCCAGATACCCCTGTGCCATTTTCATGGTTGTTGCCTAATTTATATGCTTCAAGAAATATCACTCACTCACTACCATCTCCCCTTTATAATGTAAATCAACTTATTTAAAAAGCAAATTTAATACTACTACTAGACATTTTTTAAAAATTAGTATTACAGAAGATGACTGTAAACACACATTATCAGTAATAAAAATTATTTGTCTGCACACCTCCAAAATTCATCCTGCACATCACTTGTGAAAGGTATATATGCCCCCTTGAGAGGTTGGGGCCAACAGGGCAGAGTGCA
This sequence comes from Eschrichtius robustus, assembly GCF_028021215.1. Taxonomy (NCBI): domain Eukaryota; kingdom Metazoa; phylum Chordata; class Mammalia; order Artiodactyla; family Eschrichtiidae; genus Eschrichtius; species Eschrichtius robustus. Next base: position 8,344,999 of record NC_090839.1, on the reverse strand, counting down.
AAGACCCTGAGTTCATCTCCTCTCGTGAGCACACCAGAATCACAACTATCTGCAGAACAACCATCAGTGAAAAAGACCAGAACCTACCAGAAAAGATCTTCCACAACTGAAGGCATAGAGAAGGAACCACAGCGAGACGGGTAGGAGGGGCAGACTCGTGATACAGTCAAGTCCCATACTCCCAGGGTGGGCGACGCACAAACTGGAGAATAATTACACTGCAGAGGTTCTCCCACGAGAGTGTGACCTCTGAGCCTCACGTCAGGCTCCCCAGCCTGGGGGTCCTGCACTGGGAAGACGAGCCCCCAGAGCATTTGGCTTTGAAGGTCGGCAGGGTTTAACTTCGGGAGCCCCCCAGGACTGCGGGGAAATAGAGCCGTCACTCTTAAAGGGCCACACAACCTCTCACGCGCACCAGGGCCCAGCACAAAAGCAGTAATTGGACAGGAGCCTGGGCCAGACCTACCTGCTGGGCTTGGAGAGTCTCCCGGAGAAGCGGGGGCGGCTGCTGCTCACGCTGGGGACACAGACACGGGCAGGTGGCATCCTCGGGAACCGTCCTACCGTGTGCACGCTGCCGCTTGCCGGCGGCTGGCCTGCTGGGAGCCTCCCTCCAGCTCATTAGTGCCAAGGCCTGGCCCTGCCTGACAGCCCATAGGTGCCAGTGCTGGACGCCTCAGGCCAAGCAACTGACTGGGCAGGGACCCAGCGCCACCCATCAGCAGACGGGCTGCCTAGAGACCCCCTGTGCTCACAGCCGCCTCTAGACACGGTCCTGCCCGCAAGAGGGCCTCGGACGCAGCTCCGCCCCCTCGCGTTGAGGCATCGGATCCAGAATCCCCTGCGCCCTGGCCCTGCCCCTGCCCTGCAGAAAGCCTGCTCTGGCCTCTGGACCGGCCTCACCCACCAGGGGGCAGACACCGGACACTAGAAAACCATAATCCCCCAGTCTGCAGACCCAGCCTGCTCGTAGCGGGCCAGGCCCTTCGCTGAGACCAGCTGGGCCTGGCTCGGCCCAGGCCAACACAATCTTTGGGACACCCCAGACCCCATACCCAGCTGTGTTAGGAACTAGCCCCCTCCACCAGTGACCCGACATCAGCCCTGGGATTCCCTGGGCCCTGCAGCCAGACTCAGGCTGCTGGAATCACCTGTGCTACCTTCTGTCGCAGTCACACCTCTGCTCTGAGCATGGATGGTTAAGTCTGCACGGGTTAAATGTGCATATAATGCAACTCCCCTCCATCACCTGCTTATGAGTAGTAGTTGCCCCATAAATAATTTTCTACTATTCAGAGGAGCAGTGCCAATTTGTGTGTAGAATCTTGGCTACAAACATCGAGGAAATCCCTTGATCTCTCGATTCTCTCCTTCCTTCCTTAGTTCTTTTCCCTTCCCTCTTTTCTTGCCTCCCTCTCTCTCTCCAAAAATTATCTGGACATCTCAAAAGCCAAGTGGACAGCATTCCCAATGTATCCTCATGAACTCGTTTCCCATAAGCACCCATTAGACTTTTGTTTGAGCTAAAGAATTGAGGTGGCCTTCAGGGAGACAGAATAGGGACCGGAGGAGACAAAATGATAAGCCACAGACACTGAATGGCATGTACGATTGACGACAATCGTAACAGATCTGCTACGTTCCCCTGGGCCGAACACTGTGCACACCCCCATCCTCCAGACAGGAGGTTGTGTGACTTGGCTGAGTCCTGGCTCAGCCACCTGTCAACAGGATGACTTTGGGGAAATGTGCCTGGATTTATTAGTCACCATAAAGTTCAGAAGCATTATTTATATAATCAGTTAAAAAAAAAAAACAACTTTTCACTGTAGAAAACAGTTAAAGTTTGTTTAAACTCTGAGCTTCAGTTTCCTCCTCCACATCTGTAAAATGGAGGTAATATTAGCACATTTTTAGAGTGAGTGTATCAATCCGGGCTCCCCCCGAACAGAGACCAACAAATAGGATATATATATATATATATATAGAGAGAGAGAGAGAGAGAGAGAGGGTCAGCCTCAGCCTCTGGGGGATTTCGATCATCCAGGAAGACATCCTCCAGGAAGCTTGAGCTGCGCTCTGATTGGTGCATAGCAGAGATGAACAGGTGAAGAAAGAGTGCCCCAGGAGGAAAGACATCAGGTGCAAAAACTCGGGGGCAGAGAATGTTTAAAGAATAGAAGAGACTGGCAGAATCCAGTGTGACCAGAGTGCAGAGGTCTCCGGTGGTTCATGTGCGCTGGGGCCTGTGGGTGAGTGGGTTGTACTTTACAAGACACCGAAGTCCAGCTTAAGGAATTGGATCTTTATGTAAGAGCGATGGGATGCCACAGAAGCAGGGCTGGGACACCGTAGGGCTTGGGTTTTTTTTTTTTTTTTTAAGAAATTTTACTGAAGTATAGTTGTTTTTTTTTAAACATTTTTCTACTGTTTTTTTTTTAATTTTATTTTATTTATTTATTTATGGCTGTGTTGGGTCTTCGTTTCTGTGCGAGGGCTTTCTCTAGTTGCGGCAAGCGGGGGCCACTCCTCACCACAGTGCGCGGGCCTCTCACCATCGCGGCCTCTCTTGCTGCGGAGCACAGGTTCCAGACGCGCAGGCTCAGCAACCGTGGCTCACGGGCCTAGTCACTCCACGGCATGTGGGATCTTCCCAGACCAGGGCTCAAACCCGTGTCCCCTGCATTGGTAGGCAGACTCCCAACCACTGCGCCACCAGGGAAGCCCGGGCTTGGGTTTTAAAAAGACCGATATGGCCAATGGACAAAGAACACTCCAGAAGGAAGCAAGATAGAGATCAGTTGGCAGTTTCTGCTGTGGTCCAGAGTGAAGGGGGTGGTGGTGCAGATAGAAGTAAATGGAGCAAAAAAAAGGAAAATTATTTTGCCATTCAAATGATCATCTTTTGGTAAAACTACTGTAAAACATTATTGTAATATTATATTGTAAACTAGTCACATGACAAAATTTTCTAGTGAGACAAAGTTTGAATGTTTAACTTTGGTTGTAAGAAATGCAGTGAAGGGGAGGGGCTTCCCTGGTGGCACAGTGGTTAAGAATCCGGCTGCCAATGCAGGGGACACGGGTTCAAGCCCTGGTCCAGGAAGATCCCACGTGCTGCGGAGCAACTAAGCCCGTGCGCCACAACTGCTGAGTCTGCATGCCACAACTACTGAAGCCCACACGCCTAGAGCCCGTGATCCGCAAAAGAAAAGCCACCGCAATGAGAAGCCTGTGCACCGCAACAGGGTAGCCCCCGCTCGCCGCAACTAGAGAAAGCCCATGTGCAGCAACGAAGACCCAACACAGCCATAAATAAATAAATAACATAAATAAGTTTTTAAAAAAATGAAATGCAATGAAGGGGAAACATCTCACATATTTGAAAACTTTTATTCTTTTAGAGAATTCAAAGAAGATAATACAGATGAAATCTGATAACACATGTGGATTTATAATTCTAAAAAGAATTTCACAGCAGTGAGAAAGCATATACTTATTTTGGTGATGTGCACATATTTGTTCAAAATAAAGATATAAATGTACACTTCTGAAATAGTCTAAAAATGTAACCTAAAAAGGGAAATCTTTATCAAATACATATATAAACATATAGTATGCTTTTAGGAAAAGTAGTAGTAAAAACCTGTGCAAATAAACTATATGTAAACACAATTTTTAAGAGCTTTACAAGTATTGCTTAAATCTATATGCCTTTTCCATTTATGAAATCATATTTTCCCAAGGAGTTCAAGTCACATAACATGGTTTACCTAGTTAATCTATAATGTATGCACACTTTACTACTGACCCATCTATAGCTGGGAAAATTAAGGCAGGGAAAGTCACTGAATATTTTTAAGCCATGACTAAACTTTAGAACATTGCCCTAAACTTCTAAATCAAATACCATGTATATTTTTTTAAATGATGTAAGCAAATTGCCATTAGCACACACACACACACACACACACACACACAATTTAAAAACTACTGATGCAGTCCTTAATAGATTAAATAGACCCAATGCCATAATTAAATAATTTCAGGATCCTTTAACACAATGATGCCACAGTAAATCATTAAGGCATTCTTAGACAGGAGGTTTTTTTTTTTTTTAATTTTATTTATTTACTTATTTATTTTTGGCTGTGTTGGGTCTTTGTTTCTGTGCGAGGGCTTCCTCTAGTTGCGGCAAGCGGGGGCCACTCTCCATCGCGGTGCGCGGGCCTCTCACCATCGCGGCCTCTCCTGTTGCGGAGCACAGGCTCCAGACACGCAGGCTCAGTAATTGTGGCTCACGGGCCTAGTTGCTCCGCGGCATGTGGGATCTTCCCAGACCAGGGCTCGAACCCGTGTCCCCTGCATTAGCAGGCAGACTCCCAACCACCGCACCACCAGGGAAGCCCCAGACAGGAGGTTTTGACTTCATTAAAGTACTTCTTAACATAGAGGTTTTCTCTAATTTTCCAATAATGTTTCTATTTCAAAACAAGAAAAAAAAAAAAAAGCTTCATAGGGACCTGATAACTTTAACTAATATTTAGTTTTGCTTCTATTATTAAGCAGTATTTCCCCAAATATATTAGACGGAGTTACAACAAATGGATCGTCAATACTACACAGGGCCCCCAGTAATCTAGCTGTAGTCGGTCTTTCATTGTGAAATGTAAACTTCTGAGAAGTGAAGATTCCAGCAGTGAATCTGGTAAAGCTAGGACAGAAACATTTAGTGACTTTTACCTGACCAACGGATAAGTGCCCAACTGCCCTATACCAGAGAAAACAGGATGATGAGCAATTCTGTGTAAGTCAGGATGGTGCTGATGTCAGTTATGTGTAAGTTACGTGTAAGCAGGCGGTATACCCTGTAGAGTGCCTGGTATTCCAACAATCTGCTTTCCCTGAGCCAGATACCATCTTAATAAATACCATCAGCTACACAGACAGTACAGCTTCTAGAACAATTGTACAGAAGAAGGAGTATAAACACCTGGGACTAAATGTTCTTTACGTGCTGTTTCATGCTCAGGTTTTTGATGTTTGCTTTCCTGTCATGCAGAAGCCCAAAGCCTCATTCTTGCAAAAGGGTAAAAATTGCTGCTCGTGCTCTTGGTAAAAAAAAAAAAAATCTGGAAAATAAAGTATACCCCAATTATACATCAGAGCAGTATAGTTAAACAAGAGGAATTATTAGCAAAAAAATAAATGCTAAAACCAGTAGTGCCCTGGGCTCTTGTGTTTCACCAAGACAACTGTGCACACTGTCCTAGCTGAAGACTGGAAGTTTCGCAATTAAGCTAGAATTCCTTCATTATCCTACTTGATTCAATTCTGTTTGTTGGCATGTTCAGAATTTGACAATTGCCTAATGATACCAGACAAGTAGGGAGGAATTCACTGGGCCTCATTCAGAAATTTCACCTGTAATTGCATGTTTCCCGAAATAATCCACCTATCAGCAAATACACTTAACTTGCAGTTAGCAAATAGCAACTAGTTCTAGGCAAATTCTAGGTGATGTCGTTGAAAGGGAAGAGTGATTGAGGCTGAGTTTTACCACTGACACCTAATTCTATAAAGCTATGTGTCAGAAATGTCATATTTCCACATCTGATAATACTAGAGATTTCTCAGGCTAACTTTTTATCACTTCAGTAGTTGAAAATTCATTTTATTGTGGATTAGGGGAAAATAACTAGACTTAAAAAACACCATTTCATCAAGGAAATTAGAAATAAGGCTAAAGTATACTATTAGGCCTGTGTTAATTTAAAGGAAATAATTAAGCAGCAATTAAATAGCTGATATATGAATATGGCAAAAATTATGAAGTTGGTATGAGAACACCCACACTGTCAGAAAATGTAATAAATGGTATGTTGCAGAAAAAGTATTACATTGTATTTAATACAGGCTGGTAAGTATCTCCTCTTCTATGCCAGGGGTCTGTAAATCAAGACCCTGTGGTCCAATAAGTACTACCACCTCTTTTTACGAATAAAGGTTTATTGAAATATGGTACTGGTAGGCAGAATCATGGCCCTCAAAAAAAGCTTAGTCCTTAATCCCCAGTACCTGTGAATATATTACTTTGCATTGCAAAGGGAGCGTTGCAGATGTGATTAAGGTTATGGACCTTGAAATGGGGAGATTATCCTGAATGATATCCTGTCTGAGAGATGCAACAGAAGAAGGATGAGGGATTTGAAGCCTGGAGGCTAGTTGGCTTTGAAGATGGAGGAAGAGGTCATGAACCAAGGAATGGTGGCCTCTAGGAGCTGAGAATAACTCTTAGTTGATGCAAGAAAACAGAAACCTCAGTCTTACAGCCATAAGAAACTAAATTCTGCCAACAACTGAAATTTGTAAGGGAATAGATTCTCCCCTAGAGCTTCCAGAAAGGAACACAGCCCTGCCAAATGACAACTTGATTCTATCCTGTCAAGAGCTGTGTTGAATTTCTGACCTATAGAATGATAAAATAATAAATGTGTGCTACTTAATACAAGTTTTAGTAATTTGTAAGTAATTTGTTTTAGTAATTTGTTATGGCAACAATAGAAAACTAATACAATAGTCACCCCTATTCATTGACCAGTTGTCTGAGGCTGCACTGAGGTGGAGTAAAGTGGATGTGAGAGAGACCTTATGTCCTGCAAAGCCTAAAATATTTGCCAACTGGTCCTTTACAGAAGAAGTTTGCCCCCCACCCCGATATTCACATGCAAAAACCATGACAAGCAGCTTGCATTTTGGAGCACTTAGTTGATGCCAGGCTCTGGGCTAGGGATTTTGTATTCATATCATCTTTCTGGATGGATACTATTTTGGTCCCCATTTTACAAATGAAAAAAAAAAAATGAAGGCAGAAAGGTTAAGTAACTGTTCAAGGTCACCCAGTGAACCAACAGTGAGCAGGGACACCAAGCCAAGTATGGTTGACTTCCAAGCTTGGCTCACCTCTTGGCCATTCTCCACACCCCAGATGCTCACCTGAGGCCTCCTATCTCTGGTAGAAAGCGATGGGGAGCTGCCGGCTGGGTACCAGGATGCCCAAGTGCAGCATCTCCACAGGCTCCTTGTCCGTGGCCACGATGTCATATTTGCGGACGATCTGGAACACAGAAGCACAAAAAAGCAGAATCACCCCTCTTCTCCTGCCTTGAGGAATAAATAGCCCAGAATACAGCTGCAGAAATCCCATCAGGGTCTTACCCAGCAGAGAGCCAAGTGGAGCTGGAGCTCGGCTAATCGGCGACCAATGCACATTCTTTTCCCAATGCCAAATGGAAGATGGGCAAAAGGGTTGATCTTTTTCTTGTCTTGAAGCCATCGTTCGGGTCTAAACTGACTTGAATCTTCAAAATTTTCTTCACTGGCCCCCAACACATGGGTATTTAGCATCAGTACTGTCTAAAAACACACAGAAACACAAAGCACTTAAAGAAAACATTTGAATAGCAAAATTTACAAAAGCCATCACCTTACAAATGTGAAAGTAACCCACAAATGTATAATAATGATGAATGCCAACATGTATTGAGTGTTTGAAATGTGCCAGGTGATACTGGCACAATAAATAGGTCATGAACTTTAAAATTTTACATCACATTCTCACAACAATCCCATGTGGTAGGTTTTATCATTCCCATTTTACAGATGAGAAAACTGAGACTCGCAGAGGTTATGTAACTCACTCAAGGCTATACTTGAATCCAGGTCTGTCTCCATAACCATTATTCCTAATGCTAGACTACACAACACATCAACTATATACTGCAATCTACACATTTCCAAAATGAATGCTCTCCCAGTAGAAACGTTTAGGGAGATCTGATGGATATTTGAAAAGGGTAAGGTACAGACTGTACAAATTCTACTTACTCCTTTGGGTAAAGCATATCCCCCCAGAACCACTGCTTTGTCAAGAGTCCGAGTTGTAAATGGCACACTCGGGGTAAGCCTGAAAAAACAAAATCAGAGATGTCAAAGTGGGCACGGACCAAGTTCTAGCTCAAGGGAATGCAGATTCTGGTTAAATAAATAGTTGCTGCCTGAGTTCTCAAAAAAGGAACATGATCCCAACTCTTTACAAAGAATTTCTGTCTCTTTCTTCCCAATATTTACACCTCTTGTTTATATTCTTTATCTTATTGTGTTGGTTAAACCCCCAAGTACAAGCCTGCTTCATAGTTGTTGATAGTGTTTGTTCGGTTTCATTCCCCGTACACATTCAAATGTGTACATTGACATGCTTCGCCCTCAAGCTTGTTGTTTGTTCTCGGTTTCTCCTAACTACCCTTCATGAAGTTAAAGATATTTCCCTCTGACCCTAAGACATTGTGAGCTTTGTTTTTCAGAAAAAGAATTTTCAAAGAACATTTTATACAGAGGCTCAAAAACAAAGGTGTCTCTATGTCTTATCGTAAAATAATATGGTTCCTTGCTGAGCTTTCATCTCACATCCTTCAATTGTGCCCGTAATCTTAATTATTGCTTATAGCATCCATTAGAGTATTATTATTACTGATTTAAAGGGCAGGACTCTGACTTTCCAAGATTTAATAGAATTTGCCCAAATGATTTAGGGAATGAGTAATAGGAAAGGAATATGGTCCAGAGGCTCTTTTTTTTTTTTTTTTTTTTTTTTTTTTTTTGTAGCTTGGTAAATGTTTATGAATCAACTGTGGGAGCCATCTGTGGCAGGGCACCCCTTATTATGTGTTGGAAAGAACAGCCTTCTGACATATTCATATTGGCTTAGGCACGTGTTCTTACCGCATAGATTCTTTCAGACAGGCTTTTAAATATGGCATATTCCTCAAATCCTCTGCCCGTGGCATCTGATTCTCAGGCAGTACACTCTGAATTTCCATAAGAAGCTTTTGTTGCACGTGGGGATTACGAGATAAATTGTAGAGAATCCACATTAAGCTGTTTGCTGTCTGAAAGCCAAATGGACATAAACTTGAGTTTTCTGCAAATAAACTGCCTTAAAACCAATATGAGCTGAACCAAAGGTGACGCCTACCACCTTGTCATGAAAACTGTATGAGTGACACTATTTTACATGTCCTTCTTGGCTGTGCTTCAAACAAATGCCCTGTATGAAGAGTCAGATTTAGTTTATAAAACACATCAATGAATAATAGCTTATTTCCTGAGGGAATCAAAGTAGAATTCTTTAAATAATCAGCTGCATTAGGACGCAAAATATAGTTTGGTACAAAAATTGAACACAAATGAGGGCATGTAGAACTGGCCCAATGAGAGTCAGATGGGCGATTGCAACAGTATCAATTTCCGGGTTGTGATAACAGTTTATCTTATGCACATGTTACCATTGAGGGAAACTTGGTGAAGGATTAAGGGATCCTCTCTATTTTTTTCTTAGCATTGCATGTGAATCTATAATTATCTCAAAATGAAATTCGTTAATTGTTTAATAAAAAAATAATATGAAAATTGAGTGGGGAGAGAGGGATGGAGAGCCTAAGAGCGTTGCTAATAAAAGTGTCCTTTTTTTTTTAAATTTTGCAATGCAAATGCACAAGAAATTGCATTCCTGGAATTTAAAAGAAAGATTTTTTTTGCCACACCCTCAAAAGTTACCACAAAAATAAAAAGGCATTATCTGTACCCAGGGTTTCAGCCTCAAGGAAAGAGCCCTGGTAGGAGGCGGCCAACACCAAAATAAGAAATTCTAGCATCAAGTTGAGTATTTCAAGGAACCAGCCACAATTTCTGACAAAGACTCATGGCCTTTTAAGTGGCATCCTTTATTTCCTTTCCAAAGGCGATGAGAAGAGAAAAAATATTGGCAGAAACAGCCAGTGCAGCTTTTAGCTTCGTAATACTCACCACTGGTAGTCTTACATATTTGTCTTTAGGCCTATTTTTGTCTAATTTAAGCCAAATATTCCCATAAAAATGGTCATTGTGTCCTCTCTGCAGACATGAAGACGCTTTTGCTAAGTGCTATGTGCCACTCACATAAATGAGCCAAGTGCAGGACAATTTGGAGCCAATGGTATTTATTGTTTTTGGAAGAAGATGCTTCCAAGTAGCCTTCTTCCTGTCAGAGGACTGTCAGCCTCAGCTGCAAATAAACCGTGGATGTCATTATTACAAGAGTCCAATTTACAAAACAGGAAGAGGGCGTAGCCACCAAATTAGATACACTGTCAAATTTCTCTGATTTTCCAAATGTGACTTTCAGAATAGCCAGGACTAAAAAAAGAAACAGATTGAACCGTATCAGTGGGTCCCTTACCACAAGTACCAAATAGAGTTTCCAAAAGGCAGATAACTGTAGCTTTCACCAAAGCCCTGTAAGACAGCCCTGGCCTTTTAGGATAACTGCAGGGGCTGAATGGAGGGGAAGTGGCCTGAGAAACCTCATGGGCACAAAGTATCCCGGCTTGAGCTCCATGGAGGAGACACATCTCATAGCTGGCCTTGCTGCTTCCACTCTCTCTCTGCTAGGTCCATTCTCCATCCACCAGCCGGAGCCCACTTTACAAAACATCAATCTGATTAAGTTCCTCCCTTGTTTAAAACACTCCAAGAGATTTCCATCACAGGTGCAGTAAATCCAAACGCCTCACGAAGGCTCCTGGTTACCAGGGCCCATCGTCTTCTCCCCCGTCAACTCTGACCACATGTGCTAGCTCTCCAGGCCATCCTTCTTTCTGCCCAGGGCCTTGGCATGTGCTGTTTCCTCTGCTTGGAGTGGTCTTGCACCAGCTCTTCCCTTGGCTGGCTCCTTCTCGTTATTCCAGTGTCAGCTCCAGTATGACATCCTCAGAGAGAGACGACCTCCCCTACCTCTCTATGACTTCACCCCGATGGCTTCCTCCAGGTCCTGGATCACTATCTGAAATGATCCTATTTCATTATTTATTTATATGTCTATCATCTGTGCCTCAAGACCACTTAAGTTCCATGAGGGGAACTGGTTCATCGTGGTCTCTCAAGTACCCGAAACAGTGCCTGGCACATAGCAGACACTCCATAATTCCTGAATTCTTTCATTTATTGAACAAGTATTTGTTGAGCACCTACTATGTGCCAACTTCTATTCCATACCCTAGGAATAGCAGGGACAAGACCAAGTCATCACTGTCATGGAGCTCACATTCCAGTTTTTTAAAAAAAGAATAATGGGTTAAGCTTTACTTTCATCCCTCTAAGGAGGCTCTCGGGGTAAGGAATTTAACAGAAAAATGAGTTGACATAAGTCCCCACTTTTGACAGCCTTCTGGAGCATGAGGAGAAATGAGAACCTTGCTATTCCCTGATGTAGAAAACCCTACTTTTTGTTCAGACCAGAAACACTACAGAAAGGGGAAAACATGGAACAGAAATGGCCTGGTACACATTTTTCTTAGAGATGATACGTGTATGAGATGTTGGGCCTGTGAGGAATATTAGTATCATCACTCCAGCGAGAGCTCAAAAAATGAACCAAAGACGATGAAACCCACCTGAATACTTGTCAGTATTTATGTTTGGAGTTTGGCTGTATTGTGTACCTACTAGGAGTATCAACCATACTGGGGACAGAATTTTGGTATTTAAAATTAGCTGTTTCCTTTAAATTGAAATCAAGTGTTTCCCAAACTCCCTCTGTTGACAATTTTAAGCAGAAAAAAATATTATTGGAATTGCAGACAGTATTCCAATGTTTTTAGACTAAATAACATCCACAGTTAGGCACTTCGGGGTAACATGCACAACCTAAAATATATCCAGTTTTTAAAAACCTAGATTATCTACCTTGCTGTGGTGTAGGATTTTACTGCTTCTTAATTCCTGTAGCATTTTGCATATTTGTCGTGGCACTTATACTCTGCACCGGATTTCTGTCTCTAAAGCACATGAATTTTTCTATCATATGTTTAAGCACAAAGGCTGTGCTCTGGGTCTCCTGCACATTTCTAGTATGAGAATTTTTATGTCTGCTAAGCTAATGCTCAGTTAATCCTTATGGAATAGGTGAGTTGAATGACTACGTAAAATTCATCATGAAAAAGATTTTACAGCCCATTGATTTGGCAAACTAAAACCGGGCCCACCCTTACCGTTTCCACCGCAGCCAGCTGGAGCTCCGTCACAGCCGCATACAATTCCTTCTTTGAAAGCTGATTGTGGTGATAAATATCACAAATGAAATCCATGCTGGGCTGCTCAGAATATTTCTCTAACTGGTTGTCAACACAAGATTTGACTGTTGGAGAAGAGAAAAAGGGAGAGGAAATCAGCTGAAAATTAGGAGGACGAAAAGAATGAAATGGAACCCAGGATCAAATTCTCCTTGCAACATCTAAAGGGTCTTTGCAGGCAATCTGACAATTTGACAATTTGTTAGATAAGCTAATACTGCCTTGTTGTTAAGTCAGCAAGGACTGACCAATGCCCACAGGAGCAGGGCTTCTCAAATATTAACGTGCACAAGAATCCCCCAGGCATCTTCTTAAAATGCAGGTTCTGGTTCTAGAGTCTGGGGTGGGCCTGGAAGTCTGATTTCTAACAAGCTACCAGGCGATGAGGATGCTGGATCTGCAGTCACGCTTTGAGTAGGAAGAGCTTAGAGCTTGGGAGAGAGAGGTCATCATGAGACACAGGTGGCATTTGGGTCCGTTCTCAGAATCAGAACTTGGTCCCATATCCAAGCATCTAGCAGATATGGTCACTGATACAGGCACAGTGGGATTTGGCCCCCAAATCCCGGCAGCAGAGGAGAGGAGAACCCCTCCCCCATTGTTATTAAACATAAACACACACATACACACACACGTGCAGTGCCCATGCATGCTGACAATAATGGTGATGTTTGTCAAATACATTCTAGGCATGCACCTCCCTCACTTCAATCCATCACACAAGCCACCACCATAATAATAATCATGGTGATGATGGTAAAAATGATGACAATAAATGGCACAGCGGTTAGAGTTGGGTCTTCTGCCTGGTTTCAACCCTGGTTTTGCCATTAACTAGCATGCAATCTTGATAAAGTTACTTAATTTTGTGTCTCAGTTCTATCACTCAGGCCTAATAGAAAACCCTACTTTACAGGGTTTTTGTGAGAATTAAATGAGTGTGTGTGTGTATACTCAGAACAATACTTAGCACCAAATATTCCTTTCATCCTGAAGCAGAAATAGCTCTGATCCATTGAGATATTGGACTATGCCAGGTTTTTTTTTTTTTTTTCAGGTTTTTGCGGAAATTATATTACATATTTTCTTGGCAGGAAACAGTGACAGTTCCCACTAGATCATATGCCAGGTTTTAAGTTACTATATTAGAAGTGAAAACAGTTTTACTGAGGTACGTACTACTACTACTACTACTACTACTACTACTACTACTACTACTACTACTACTACTACTACTACCACTATTAACCCATTTTAGAGGCGAGACAAATGAGGATGAAAAAGAGTGCATTTGGCCAAGCCACCACACCCAATGACAGAGCCGGGACTTGAACCCAGGAATCTTTGACTCCAAAGCTCTTGCTTTTAACCACTCCTAGTTCCCAAAGAAGACTACAGAAAACTACCTCCTGCCTTTTCCTAGAATTCATCTGCACCAGGGCGATCCCCAAATTCATGAGTTTGCAAAGCCCAAAAGAATCTGGAGGAGCAACTCCATCAAAGGATGGGGTGCTGAGGCCAAGGTCATCCAGACCTTCCGGCAGCAGCTCCGGAGACAGGGTTTCTGGGCACATGTGGCCACGTTACCTGATTTGAAAATGGTGTCCCAGGCCAGAGTGTGCGCCTGCCAGACCTTGGTGTTGAGGCTCTTGTGCAGCTCGACTGGCGTGACCATCATTCTCCCAAATGTGCTCATCATCTGTGGGGAACACAAATGCCTTTTCACCCCCGTTTCTCTTTCTCTCAAAGACAACTTGCACTCCTTGAGAGAAGCGTTCTAAACAACTGCACCCTTTGCTCCCCTAAAGGCCGGAATTCCAAGGACGCCTCAGGGCTCTCGGCACCAGTCCCCAGCCCCACCCTCCAGGGACATATGAAAATCATCTTTGGGATGCTTTTCCACTGGATGTGTCTCATAAAAAAATTGATCTTATGACCTAAACATAACAAAAGAAGAAAGGATACAAATCTCATATCCATTTCCATTTCCAATAATTTCCAAACTTCAGCCATTCCTAAAACCAGTTTCACAGGGTCTACTATCTCTACCTACAACCTAAACAATCCCCCAAATTTTAATCTGAAAATGTTCAGACTCTTTGAAGTAGTATTTTAATCAACTGACCTTTAACTGAAATACCTACTTTCACCTTGCCTGACAACAACTGAATGTGCTTTTTTATTATACGTACATATATGCACATTCATTCATGAAAGTATGCAACACATATTAAAATGAACACTTAACTACTATAATAAAATATGTGTGGATGCCACTCTTGGGAAACACTGTGATGCACATTTGTTAGGTTCTGTAAACGTTTTATAAGGAAAGATTCTCTACCCCGGAGAAGCTTACTGTTTTGATGGCCATGATGAAATTCAAAGCTTCATCGCCTGCATTCTTCTGAAGGAGCCCAAATCTCTTCTCATATAGCACAAGGCAGATGCCTGTTATTTAAAATAATCAACGCTGTTACCCATTCACAGCGACACTGGAGTCTATGATTAGCTGGCTACCAAAGGCTCAATTCTGTCTCCCATAAAAGTGAGGTCTTTTCGAAGAAAGAGGAAAAGCAAATTCTCTGAGAGAAAGGGGCCTGATTACTCTCCTCTCTTTCTAGAATTATCCCCAGGTCCAATGACTCATCCCCTGCAGAACCTCCTGATCAGAAAAGCCACTGTGAAGATGCAGCCATTTTTATACATGAGTGAATCTCTCCTGTAATGTCTTGATTTTCTCAGTTTACCCTTGATATCATGTGTAGCAGCCATTGTTAATGACCTACTCCGTACTCATTCTTCCCCATTTCTTCCCTAAGAGAACCCCGATTTTATTTAGGCTGTCAGTGTATCAGTCCTCAGGCAGTAAGTCAGGATTGATCTAAGACAATTCTGTTCCCTGATTTCCCAGGCTTCCTGTAGCAGCCAAAGCAGTCACATGACCCAGGTCTGGCCAATGAGATTCAAGGGAGACACTTTTGCTTTCTCAATAAAGGGGAAAGGACAGCTGCTTTAGCTCTTCCCTCTTTCCTTCTTGTTTGTGCCTAGAATGCAGGGGTGAGGCCAGGAGGGGCAGGAGCCATTCTGCAGCAAGCCAACTAGCTCAGGATGGATGAGAAGGAAGACAGAACAGGCTTGGGTCCCAGTGACATCACTGAGTGCCAGCTGTGGACTGGCTTCCTCAAGACTTCTCATAACGCTGGACAATAATTTGTCAACCACCATGGTCAGGTTTTCTTTGACTTGCAAAGAAATGCATTTGATGCTCCTTAATTTGGGTATTTCCAGTGGACTATTTCCAAAACATACTTTTCTTTTCTCCTCTGTAGTCATTCCCTCTTTCCCTTAACACCTTCTGTGGATTTCTTATTGGCATGGGGCTTTCTCATGTGCTAAGATGACAGTCTGTAACTTTACGAGGTCTATCTGATGGGGGAGACAGGTCAGGACAAAAGCCTCCGTCTTGGGGCACCCTCTCCAATCCCTCACATCAGCAGTCAAGAGTGATCCTTCCAGCAAATCGGACCTTGGCACCTTCCTGCTAAAATCACTCTCCTATTGCTCCCAGGGACTCTGGGCTCAAAGCCAAATGCCCATCCCTGGTTTACAGGATTGACATGGGCTGGCCGCTGCTTCCTCCCATCCTCTGCCCTGGACATCCTCGTCCCTTGCTGGACGTGCTCCAGTCACTCGGAACACCCTCTTTCTCCTCAACACAACACTCTCTGTTCCTTCAGCCTGGAACATTCCATCTTCCTTCACTTTCACCTGGGAAACTCCTGCTCGTCCCCCAGGCCTTGGCTGAGACGGTACCACCTCTGTGATGCGGCCCTGACCATGCTCAGCTGAGGCAGCCGCTAGGATTCTCCCCCAGCCTTGAACCTCTTCAGTCAAGTGCTCCCCATTCGACTGCAACTGCCTTGTTCCCCTGCCTGCATCTCCACTGGGCAGCGAGCACATCAAGGCAGGGCTTTGCTTTTATTCCCAGCGTGGTCCTTGAAAACAGTGACCATGCTCCCTTCTGTTCGGAACTTTCCATGGCTCAGCATCGGACTCAAAGTAAACGTTCTTGTGGGGACTTTCAGGCCCCGGCTTCATCTTTCTCAGCTCCTCTTTCCCCTCCCCCCATAATCCACTCACACCAGCATCCTCGAAGTTCCCCAAAGACATTGTTCATGCTTTCACCCCAGGACATTTGCACCTCCTGTCTCCACTGTCCCAACAGGCTTCCCACAGACACCCCGGTGGCTTGCTCCTTGCCTTCCTTTAGGTCTCACCTCAAATGTCTCCTTACCAAGCAGACTTGCCTCACCTAGGAACCTATATTCTTTCTTGACTCCCTTACTCCTTGGCAGAGTATATATTAAACTATGTTTACTAGTTGATTGTCACCCCTACTAAAATCTGAGCTCCATGTGAGCAAGGATGTTGCCTGTTTTGTTCACTGCTCTGTCCCTAGTACAGTGCCTGGCACATAGCAGGTGTTGTATAAATGTTTGTTGAATGACTACATAAGCAATCCAGAGGGTAAAGCATCACCTAAACGCCTGAAAGCATTAAGAGGGCTGCTACGGCCTTTCCTACTCAGCAATAGTGTATGATTACAGAAGAGTTGTCCACAGGGCCATGTTTGTCCTCAAAATCACTTGCAAAATCAAATGAACAAGATGTGAAGACAACTTACTTTCAAATGACCATTTGTTCAGCTCGCTGTACAAGTCTTCCATGCAGCCTCTCTCATCACAGAGCTCACCTATTCTACCTGTAAAATCAGCCAAGACCTTAACAGAAAGAAATCACCAAAGACACATTTCAGTCACTGAAGGAAAACAAAAGTTTCAAGTTCAGTAAGTTAGCTTCAGGTTTTGCTACCTTGTATATTCACTGCCCATAATATTACTCATTCTGAATCATCACTAATTATATATTCTCCTTGGGAGTTCATCTTCTGCCCCAACACCCTTGTCCTGGGTTATTTCCTGAGCTTTCCCTGCAGCCTCCCTGAAGCTTAGGTTTCAGCTTTTGATCTAAATTTAAGAAAAGGAAAACATTTCTTCTAATCAGAATGGAGAATAAACCACAAAGGAGGAATCAGCCCAGTGTCTCTGTGGGGACAACGTCTCAAGGACTCTGGCTACCCTGAGGTTTGCCACTTCCATAGCTGGGCAGGCAAAGGCCTCCTTACTGATTGGTCTGGTATTAAGCATATTAAGCTTAGAGCCAGGGAACTGTAAGTTCTGGATGCAGCGCCTTCACTAAATAGCTCTGTCACCTTGGGCAAGTCCTATACAGCCCCTAGAGGCCAGTTTCCACAATCAGGGTTTTAGATGACTAATGCTTTGCATTTAATGAGGCTTGTATAGAACCAGGCACAGTGCAAAATGTATTACCTTCGCTGATCCTCAAATAACCTCATGAGGTAGAAAGTACTGTCATTACTCCCATTTCCTAGGTAACAGATGAGAAAACTGAGGCTTAGAGAGTACCAAAGGCACTCTCCCTTGGACACATAAAAGTGGCTCTGCTGGGGTCTGAAATAGGGTATATGTGACTACAAAACCCACAGGTGCAACTAATGGGCGTGTTTGTCCACATAGCATATTAAAAAGTACTTTGAATTTGTTACCATCAAAAAATCCAGAGATTTCACATGAACATATGAATTTTCCGTTAGTCATCAAAAAATAATAATAATTACTAGATCTGGTGACACTGGGTCTACATTTCCATGTGGTAGGCATTTGCCAGAGCTGGGGCAGCTGTCCCCTCTAGAAAGGGCAGGCACTATTCTGCTTGCTAAAATCCCTACTGGGCCTGCCTTATACATTTATATTAATCACCTGGCCCTTGGAAGCTTCTGAATTTGCAGTCTTTCACCTATATGATCCTATGTGGGTCCAGTTCAAAATAAGTACCCAGAGTGAACAGGAGTAAAAAGAATTCTCTACATGTTTAAATCCTTCCCCCTTTGGGCCCCTGTTGGCTAAAGGATAACATCTAAATACCTTAGCGTGGCCCAAAAATATTGTAAAGACCTGCCCTCTGCCCAGCATCATTTCAGAGAAAGCTTCACTTCAGCTGCACTAAATGTACTGTTCTCTGAACACACCATCTCATGCCTCCATATTTTCAGCAGGCTATGCTCTCTGCCTGAATGCCTTTTCCCACCTTCTCTGGCTTGCAGACTCCTACTCGTCCTAAAAAACCCAGCTCAGCTGTCACTACCTAGGAAGTTTATAGTGTTATCTCACTTAATCCTCACAGTAAACCTAAGGAGTGGGAATTGTTACTCCCAGTTTATAGACTGGGAAAGTGAGCAACTTAAATGGTACAGTCAGGTTACATAAGTGGTGGGGGTGGGGTGACATTCAAAACCAAGACTGTAGAATGTCAAAGTCTATGCTCGTAACTGCTCCCTTATCGTAATACTACTTTAAAAGGGAGTGAAGGAGGGAGGAATAAGGGTTTTGGAGGAGGAGGATGTGGAGAGGAATGAGGAGGAAAGGAAGACTCCTGAATCATCCAAATTGCCTGCCTTTTCTTCTGCACTTTGTAGCTGTGGCTTGAAGCTCCACTAAATCCCTCCATCCCCAGGAGAACCAGGAAAGCGAACCCCGTCCTGCGAACCTCATTGATTTTGTTGTCCAGCTTCATAATTTCCACTGGTTTCATTAGTTTCTTTTGAAAGGCACTCCTGACCCTCTGCCAGTCTTCTCCTTCCCTGGGAGAGAAGCAGAATTATATTTAGAGCAAATGGAAAGGAAAAGAACGAAGAAGCAGAGACACCTCCAGTTCTCTGACTTCATGAACTATATAATAAAATGAACACAGAATCGTGCCAAGAAACAGCCAGAGAATAATTAGTATTGGAATATTCGGGGCTGGTTTGACAATACTATGAATAAGCACTTTTCCCTTGAGCCAAAGATTGCACAGAAAGATCAAGTACAGATATTTGGGTTCAGAACTTTTGATATGCCCTCGCTGGGGTTGAACTGGGAGGCCAGTGGCCTGTTTCCAGCAATAAGAGTGGGCACGTGAACACCCACTTCACCAGCAACTCAGATCTGTTTGAGGAAAAAAATCTTGTCTTCTTTCAATCTATTGAATTGGGTTGAAAGGCACGTTCACAGAACACCTCGAATTTAGAATTTTGCCATTGCCTTCAAATAACAGAGATTCACCGGAGCTGTAAAAAGCCTGTTCTCATCATGAACCCTTTTGCACTTGCTCTATAGGTGACCACCCTGCCTGTGATGCATCATGCATTAATACCGTTTTTAATTCCAGTAATTAGGGACTTCCCTGGTGGCGCAGTGGTTAAGAATCTGCCTGCCAATGCAGGGGACACGGGTTCGAGCCCTGGTCTGGGAAGATCCCACATGCCGCGGAGCAACTAAGCCCGTGCGCCACAACTACTGAGCCTGCGCTCTAGAGCCCGTGAGCCCGCTAGCCACACCTAGAAAAAAGCCGGAGCGCAGGGGCTTCCCTGGTGGCGCAGTGGTTGAGAGTCTGCCTGCCAGTGCGGGGGACACGGGTTCGAGCCCCGGTCTGGGAAGATCCCACATGCCGCGGAGCAACTAAGCCCGTGAGCCACAATTACTGAGCCTGCGCGTCTGGAGCCTGTGCTCCGCAACAAGAGAGGCCGCGATAGTGAGGGGGCCCGCGCACCGCGATGAAGAGTGGCCCCCGCTTGCCACGACTAGAGAAAGCCCTCGCACAGAAACGAAGACCCAACACAGCCATTAAAAAAAAAAAAAAAAAAAAAAGCCGGAGCGCAGCAACGAAGACCCAATGTAGCCATAAATAAATAAATCCAGTAATTATATATATCCTGAAAAATACGACTATTAGGCATTACAATTTGGGGGTAAAAAAAGTGCTAACTTGTTAAATGCTAACAATGTAAGACCACATTAGAGTATTTCTCTCTCCAAAATGTAACCTCCACACCCCTCCATACCAGCTTTCCAAGTAGGTCTATCTCCTAATTCCCACCGTTTCCTTTACAAAGGAAGGTCATAGGAAGGTCATTGTCCAAAGCAAAAGGAGTTAACTTCTGGCGTTTGAGCTACCAAGGTGGGGGGAGGGGGGTGGTGAGGGGCGGGTCGCAGAATTTTAAGGGATAATTTTGTTTGTATACATATTTGCCTGGCACGCTAACTTGACAATCTCATTCCACCCAAGAGTCCGAACATCATAATTCGCGTAACCTTTTTGACATTTCTTTGACGGAAAGGCCGGGCCCAGCCCACTTGCCAGAAGGAACACAAGTGTTGCGTACTCAGCCCAGACGCCCCTCCACCCACTCTAGTCCGCGCAAGAGCCCGTGACGGCAGCAGGTAGGGGCTTCCGTGTTCTCCCTGCATTAGAAGGGTCCAACCCCAGGGAACCCCAATTCCCGTCCCTTCCCAATTTCCAGCCGCCGAACCCCATCCTGCTTCCTGGACTCACAAGATCAGCAGTCCGTAGCCCTCCTCGCGATAGTCGCGATAGGCCTTCCACGGTTTGATCTCCAGCCGCTGGGGGTACGCGCTCTCCGTGCGGTAGAGCGCTTCCAGCAGACACGGCGAGCCCAAGTGCACCGAGTCGAAGGAACCCAACTTCATGCGGAAAATCTTGCCATATTTCTTGTGGTACTCCGCCTGCAGCGGGCCGGGCAGGGTGCGAAGTAAGCGCGCATCCCCTGCAGTCCCAAGAGCGCTTCTCCCTCCTCCCGCCTCCTTCCTCCGGGGGACCGGCGGGGACCGCTGCAGTCGGGACACACACCCGAGCGCACCGTGCGCCCGAACCGCGCGCCTTGGGGAGGGTTTGGAGAGCAAGGCGGGGAGCAGAGTGGGAATTGGGGGCGCGACTAGGCATTCACCAGCGTGTCGTGCTGTTTCTTGAGCCCTCCCTTCCAGAGAATCTCCAGCAGACTGCCCAGCAGTGGCCACTTGGTGGGACCGGGCAGGGCGGCCGCGTCTTGCGCCGCGCCCCGTTCCATCATGGGGCAGAGGGGCACCTCCCGCGGCCGACGGGGCGCGCACGCCGTAGATGTCACGGGTCTGGGGGGCTGCCCCAGGCTGCGCAGCTCCTGTAGGAAGGCGGCAAGGGAGCAGCCCTTGCTGATGGGGGAGCTCATGGCAGCGGGGGAGACCGGGCGCTTGGGAATGTGCGGGCGCTGGGAAGGGCGAGGTTGCTAAAGAGGCGCCGGCGAGAGCTGGGGGCTTGACGATTCTGCGGAAGAGAGGCAAAGAGGGGCAGCAGGTGTGATGGAGAGGGCGGAAGGCGGACAGAGAGGAGAAGGGAACTCGGCGAGGATGCTCGACGCTGCACCGCGCGGCAGCCTCAGGGAGCGGATGCCCGCCGAGCGCTGGCCGCAGGGGCTGGAGGAGCGCAGGAGTTGGGTGGCTCCTGGAAGAGGAAAGGAAAGGACGTGAGTCCTCCTGGTGGTGGCAAGGCTGACTTCCAGCTCTGGAGTAGCGACGTGGAGGTGTCTAGGAAGGTAGAAGAGATGCTGTTGGCGCTGCGCTTGCCTCCAGTCCCTCTCCATGCTCCGTGCCCGGGGACCATGTATTTATGGAGCCAGGGCAGGCCCTGGGTGGCCAATGAGCACGCTAAGTGGGGCAGAGTGGGTTAGGGCTGGCCAGGCCCGGAGGGACGCGGGACCCGGGCTTGGGGGTGGTGCATGGAAGTAGGATGGAGTCAGCGAGGTGAGCGAGGGCGCCGGGCCTCGGGTGACCGGAGCGCGGCTCTCCGGGCGGGAACGCCGCGGACTCCACCCTGGAGATAATCCCCCAGGGAAGGCACGCTCACCGGAGTTCACCGGGCGTGCGCCGAGCGCGCCTCCCCGCCCTCCCCCGGCGGCCGGGAACTGCAGCCCCGCGCTGGCACAATCGCGCCGCCGCGCTGGCGAGGTCTCCGAGCACGGCCCCGGGGAGGCTGCCGGCGCCTGCCGCAGCCCGAGCGCCCACGCGTTGCCCGAAACCAGTTTTTTGCCAGCCGGGACGGAAGTGTTTTTGGAGGAAGGTTGGCTTTCTGCACCTCCCAAGGTGGGGAGGATTTGAGTCTTAGTGAAAGGCACCCGAAGAGGGGATTTCACCTTAGGGTCTTAACTTGGGCAAGGAGGAGCCGCTGAATTTGGAGAGTTTTCTCCCCAGCTGCTCCATTTTGGTTGTTATGAAGATGTAATGAGTGAGTGCAGGTAAAGCGCCTACAACGTAGTCCACCGTCAGTACTCCACCTGATGTTGCCATTTTAGCTGGTTATGAAATTAGAGGCAAAAGCAGGGCTTGTGGTTGAGACTGGGCTGCCTCTCCCCGGGGCATCTGCCCCTCCCTCCATCTGGACACCGACCACCTTGTGCAAAAGCTAGGCACCTGCACCTTCGAACCGCGGCCCCTACCATCCCCATCCATCCCTACAAAGTCCATCTTACGCAAGCGCGGGAGGGAACACACCATACACACGCGCGCGCGCGCACACACACACACACACACACACACACACTTCCTAGAGTCCTCGTGGCTGGCAAGGGTAGAACTCTCTGTACTAACGGAGGAAGAGAAGTTGGAGATTTTGCTGACTGTTTTGAAGTGGTTCGTATTCTTTTGTTCTGATCCAGTACAAAAACGACCGCCAG